>NC_143135.1:23155000-23485000 GCF_059928025.1 Delphinapterus leucas
GAGCACTGGTATATAAGTATCTGTTTGAGTTTCTGTTTTTGATTTTTGGGATATATGCCTGGGAGTAGAATTGCTGGGTCATAAAATAATTCAATGTTTAACTTTTGAAGGAACTGCCAAACTGGTTTCTAGAGAAGCTGCATCATTTTACATTCCCCTGAGCAATATACAAGGGCTCCAGTTTCTCTACATCTTTGTCAATGCTTGTTATTTTCCTTTTTTTTTTTTTTCTTTTTTTGGATTATAGCCATCCTAGTACATGTAAGGTGTTATCTTGTTGTGGCTTTGATTTTCAATTCCCTAATGACTTGTGATGCTGAGCATCTTTTCATGTGTTTATTGGCCGTTTGTATATCTTCTTTGGAGAAGTGTCAGTTCACGTCATTTGCCCTTTTTTTTTTTTGCGGTACACGGGCCTCTCACTGTTGTGGCCTCTGCCGTTGCGGAGCACAGGCTCCGGACGCGCAGGCTCAGCGGCCATGGCTCACGGGCCCAGCCGCTCCGTGGCGTGTGGGATCTTCCCAGACCGGGGCACGAACCCATGTCCCCCGCATCGGCAGGCAGACTCTCAACCACTGCGCCACCAGGGAAGCCCTGCCCTTTTAAAAATTGGGTTGTTTGTCTTTTTGTGGTTGAGTTGTAGGGGTCGTTTACATATTCTGGATATTAAATCCTTATCAGACATATGATTTCCAAATTTCTCTCCATTTTGTAGGTTGTCCTTTCACTTTCCTTTGTTGCACAAAAGTTTTAAATTTTGATGAATCCAATTTATCTGTTTTTCTTTTGTCGTTTTTGGTGTCACATCTAAGAATCCAAGATCATAACAAATCTAAGATCATGGAGATTTACTCCTATGTTTTCTTCTACTTTCTTTTACTCTTAACCATTAAGTTCTCTTCTAGATTTTTTTTTTAATAAATTTATTTATTTGTTTTTGGCTGCATTGGATCTGTTGCTCGGTGCAGGCTTTCTCTAGTTGCTGTGAGCGGGGGCTACTCTTCATTGCGGTGCATGGGCTTCTCATTGCAGTGGCTTCTCTTGTCGCGAAGCACGGGCTCTAGGTGCACATGCTTCAGTAGTTGTGGCGTGTGGGCTCAGTAGTTCTGGCTCTCAGGCTCTAGAGCACAGGCTCAGTAGTTGTGGCGCACGGGCTCAGTCGCTCTACGGCATGTGGGATCTTCCCGGACCAGGGATCAAACCCGTGTCCCCTGCGTTGGCAGGCGGATTCTTAACCAGTGCACCACCAGGGAAGTCCTCTCTTCTAGATTTTAGAAGTTATTCACTTCATCCAGCCAAGTTAGAAACATGAGAAGCTCAGCTAAGTAAGTCCTGGTGTCTGTCCTGGAGGGGCCCCCAGAATAGAACGGGAAACAAAATCTCAGTAGTGACAATATCATGGTGATCTATGCTGGTTGTTCCCAAATGCCAGTGTGAGGATCTTTGCTGCCCCACCAGTGTCTGTAGAAAAGAAAAGAGGAATTTTTTCATAAAACTACATGTATTCAATCTAAGGAACTGTCCCTTATTATGCAAGTGGTTCCTTTCTATGATGCTAGAATGTTCTTATGACAGAAGGTTGAGAGAAGATGGTGAGAGTTTCTTTAAATTGGTCTACTTGGCAAATTGAGAATGAACAGTTCTGTGTCAGACTTCCAAATTTAGGGGAGGAAAACAGAAAACTAAACTGTGAAATTCAAGAGGTTAGAAGCCACCGCAGATATTAGGGTTGGTTTATATGGGCCTACAAGGCGTGTTGGGGATCCCTCCCTGGGGTTTTTAGGGAAGCCTGATTCACTTTCTTCCTCAAATATCTGACCTATTTCTGCTTCAATCGTCATCTTTGTGCAAAATTTTTAGGAATAGAGAGTTGGGGCAGGAAGAAGAGCAAATCAAAGCTAGGTCTGTTTCTTAGCCTGGATTCCTCCGGGCAGCCTCCGACTGATTCCTTTTATAGTTTTTGCCAAATGATTTTTTCTTTTTCATTACCTAAGGTATATTTTAAAAAAGACAGACAGAAAGAAATTCCACCCAGAAAGGAGCACTTTTTTTCTCATGGGAAAGAATGCTCAGCTGTTTTTAGGGACTGAATGAAGTTCTGCCAATGAGTTCACTCTTGTAAAACATTGAAATTCTCCCAAACATACTAATTAAGATGGTTTTTGTCTTTTCTGTTGGTTTTAGCTTTGAAGATACCGTAAAAATGGCATGTTGCGAAATCGAGGAGCCAGGTTTGGAGGAAATGATGTGGTTCCTACTTGGCATTCAGCCTTGCGCTTGGTGGACCTAGTCTGGAGAGTGGTCACCAAACTTTTTTGATGGCCCAAGAGCCTGGGCTGCACTGTACAGTTGTGCGGTTTAACGGTTCCTTCTGGAATTGCACAGTGCACAACCTGTGTAGCTGTAAGCCTTGGCCTGATGTACCCCGGCAAAAACAGAAATGAGCCCAGACACTCAGGAAATGTATGCTTGTTTATAAGTTATTTATGTGTATGTGTGTCAATCCACGTAGATTATATATGGATAAAACATGATTTCTTTTTTTGATTAAAAATTAAAAATGAATAGCAGTATTAACAAATTTCATCTGTGCCCCAGTGGATGGTTCTGAACATCCTTCAGGCAGGGTGACACGTTTGTAGGGCAAGGTTGCTTCTTGGCAGTAAGGTACTTATGGGTCTTACCTGTTCCTGCCAGGCCCTCCATCTAACCTTCTGGTTTCTGTTTCAGAGTACACAGTCATTAATGAAGCCTGCCCCGGAGCTGAGTGGAACATCATGTGTCGGGAGTGTTGTGAATACGATCAGGTTAAATGTGCCTGCCCTGGAAAGAAAGAAGTGGTGGGTTATACCATCCCTTGCTGCAGGAACGAGGAGAATGAATGTGACTCCTGCCTGATTCACCCAGGTGAGTGTGCAATGGGAGACCTCAGGTTGCCTTCATGTTTTCTGAGGTCAGTAATAGGAGCACGCTGAACACTTGAATTCTGACAGGTAGACATCAGGAGGCTGTGATGCCATGATGATTAAAAGTGGCATAATTCAACCCACTCTAACCACAGGCAAAGGAATTGGAGGAGTTAGTACCCTTTTCAGTGTTAAGCTTATAATGCTGTAGATTTATCTACTTAGTCATTCATTTAACAAATAGACTGAGCAGCTCTTTTATACCATGACAGGTAGTGGGAATACAGTGATTTTTAAAAAGACACATTCCTGGCATTTCCAGAGCTTACAGCTTAGTGGGCGAGATGGAGGAGTAAACAGGTGGCTGTAATGCAGCCTGGCAGGTGCTGTGACAGAGAAGCATGGGTACCATGGGAGCCTGGATGCGGATGGGCCAGAGCGTCATCTTCGACTTCTGCTCTTCCCTTCACTCCCCCATCCTACCACTCCCAAATTATTCGAACGAACCAGGAGGCCCTCAGGAACTTTCTTTTGAGGAAAGCTATAGAAGAGGAGAGAAAACAGGGCTTAAGTATACAGGTGTTACATCTAAACCATCTTCCTTCTTGAAAGAGAGTAATGCTGAGCTTTAAAATAGAAGTGACCTCAGGGCTTCCCTGGTGGCGCAGTGGTTGAGAGTCCGCCTGCCGATGCAGGGGACACGGGTTCGTGCCCCGGTCCGGGAAGATCCCACATGCCGCGGAGCAGCTGGGCCCGTGAGCCATGACCGCTGAGCCTGCACGTCCGGAGCCTGTGCTCCGCGACGGGAGAGGTCACAACAGCGAGAGGCCCGCGTACCGCAAAATAAATAAATAAAAATAGAAGTGACCTCAGTATAACCTTTGCACATTTGATCCAGAAAAGAAACCCACCGTTCCAATTCCCTGATGGTGAGAATGGTTTGTAGGGAAATAGTTGAGTAGTGCCTCCAAAGTTTCTAAGGAAATTTTGAGAGCTAAGCCAGGGTCTCCTGACTAGGGGTCCTTGGCAGGGATGCTGAAGTCTTTGAACAATTTTCAATATTTTCAAAAGCCTAGCGATTACTGTTGTTATGAGGGTGGGGCTTTGGTTTAATGAGCTGGCATGAGATCGTGGAATAAATAAGAGACCTTCATAGGCAGTGCTGTGTGCTTCCTACTGCATCATATAGAAGGGCATCAGCGTCTGCCACGCCTGCACCCAACATCTTATTACATCATACAGGAGGCACCCAATATCACCACACCGAATGGTGCTAGGAAGGATCTTTCAAACTGAGTAGTGAAGAACTGTCCCATATCAACCATCTGGTTGCCCTGAAAGGAGAGGCTAGAGAAAGGCTTTTTTAGAAAAAAAGATTTTCAAAAATAGTGAATTGGTGTCCTAGCAGTCCCTACTGGTGATCAGAGAGGTTTCTCTCTGTGTGTGTGTCATTATGAAGGCAGGCATTTTAATTTATTTATGTGATTTAATCCATTTCAGTCATTATTTATTTTAATGCACACAACTCATAACACTGGGTGCCCCTTTATGTCTTTCTGTGTTCTTCTCACATGACCACACTGTTTTTGAAGACTTCTTGATTTCTCGCATGACAAGATATTTTAGCCTCTTCTTGTATATTTTCTGCCCCAGATCTGGAATCAGCCACTTCTCAAAAGAACTTTGGCCTGAGACCACGATCTGGTCACCCGAGGTGTGCCTTGCTATTGGACTGTCATTGTTACAAGGTTTTGTTTGTATGTTTTTTTAAGTGGATGGAGCTGGAAAACATGTATTTTTTAAAATGAATTTTTGCTGCTCCTCAAGTTCAAATGTAATATTCCAAGGTTGTTAATTCACTTCTTTGATTTTATATTTGTGTGTCTTTTCTCTCATGGTGAAAATCCTGTTTCCTGGTAATATTAACCTAATCACCTACTTGCTTTATCTTATAATTGTACAAAACAACAGCACTGTTGGTGTTAATAGTGATAAGACCACTGATGATAGTGTTTCTGCTTCGCCTTAGAATATCTCTCACTAAGTACATAGAGTCAAAATACTATGTTTTAAAGCTAATTGATGTAGTTCTTTTGTCTGTGGTGTTATAACATCTACTTGATGTGTAGTTAGGTTTGTTGTTTCTGTTTTCTATATTTGACAATACAAGCAAATGCGTGTGTGCATTTCTGTATCTTTCCGCTTCTTGCGCAAAAGACAGCATGCCATGAACACTGCTGACTGCCTTGCTTTTTTCTCTTAACAATATAGGCTGGAGATCACTCACTGACAGTAATAAAGCAGTTTTTTTTTTCCATTTCTTTTTACAGTTGCATAAAACTGCATCATGTGGATTACCACAGTTCATGAGTATTTGGGTTGTTTCTAGCTTTTTGCTGTTGTAAATACTACTATAGTGAATAGCCTCAGGCATACATCGGCTAGTATTTTTGCAGCATATCTTTGGGGTAGATTCCTGGAAGAAGAATTGCTGCATCAAAGGGAGGTGCATGTGTCATTTTGCCAGCCTGTGCCAAATTCTCCTCCATGCATTGGCATTCACAACAGCCGTGCGTGAGAACCGTTTTCCCGACGTCTTGCGACAGAGTGTGTGCTGTTCTGGAATTTTGTCAGTTTCAAAGGTGCAAAATGGGATCTCAGCCCCTGGTTTAAGAATTTCTATCACTTCTATCATTATGCTGGACAACGATTCTTTCTCTTGTGATGGCAGTAATTGCACGATGATCGATGTCCAGGGGCGTGGTGGTGGGGATGGCAGTGCTGACGTCCAGCAGTGGCCAGTGGCACTGGGGCCCTCAATGGAGCAAGGTGGCTGTGTATTTTCGTGCGTTTCTAGGCTGTGTAGCTTGGACCTCGGTCCTCTAACCCTTCTGGCCATACCGTGAGCTACTTAGCGTCTTTTTAACACAGCCTTGTTCATCTTAAGCACCAGGCTGGTTTTTGTGGCTTGCAACTAATGGCCCGGATGTTACTGTGCTGAGAGCTGGCAGGGTTGTAGAGGGCGGACTCTGAGTCCATTGGCCTCCTTGGTGGCACAGTGGGTAGGAAATCGGTCGGGAATGTGGCACATGGGTGAAGATGGCCTTTAAAAGACCATCTTTTAAAACAGTCTTTTAAAGGACCACTGGGACCCAGTTATGGGCCATGTGAAATTTGATGAATCATATTAGCAATTCTTTTCTGGTCGGAAGAGACACTGGGAGAGGGAAGCAAAGTCAGGATGGTGTGTAGAGAAAGAGCTACAAGTCTCTCTCCTACAGAAATCACACATATGTACACTGCATGTATATACTACAGGCCAATGAAAACCTAATTTTAGCCAAAAGCAAAGAAGTATGCTATTATATTAGCTCAAGGAAATGCTGGTTATCTTGAACAGCTCAGAAGCCTGGATTATTCATCCATTCATCCATTTATTTATTTGCTCAAATCTCAAATAATAATATTTCTGGAACACTTATTATGTGCCAGATACTGTATTAAGTGGGAGGGATATAATGTTGAACATGGTGCAGTCCCTGACTTCCGTCTGTACAGGAAAACAGGCCGTAGGCAGTTAAAATTGAGCATGCTATATGCTATGGTGGGGATAAGCCAAGAGGAGGTATGGGAATGCAGAATAATAATAATAGTTCATGTTTTGGGGGTACTTGCTATGTGCCAGGCCCTTTACACATGTGAATTTAATTTATAAAACTACTTTATGAGGTAGGCGAGGACATTGAGGTACAGAGAGCTTAAGCAATTTGCTCAAGGACACACAGCTGGACAATGGAGGCGCCAGAACTTAGCGCTCCGTTTTAATAAGTGGGATTGGATTATCTCTACCTTTCCTCACTGTCCCCCACCCCTCAGGAGACCATGTTTTAAAAATAACCCTTGACTAGAGTCTGCTCAACCCTCTCTGGTGTGGCCTGCTGGTCGGGGGGAGCCTGACACCTTCCAGGGTGAGCCCATTACTAGGCATTAAGGTTGTTTCGGACGGCACACTCTGGTTATAGAAGTGTATGCCATAGAAGAATATTTAATGGAATGGGAAGATGGTTACTATCTATTATCAAATTAAAAGGTAAGTTATTAAAAACAGAATGTACAGTATATAGTATAAGCCTAATTTAAAAAAATGTGTTCATATATATAGAAAGAATTACTGATCATTTTCTCTGGGTGATGGAAGTTTTGGTGTTTTTAATTGAATTCTTTTTGCTTGTCTGAATTTTCTAAATATTCCATAATAAACACGTAATATTTTTATAAAGAGAAAAAATACCCTGTTTTGATGGATTCTACATTTTACTACAGGTGATTTCGTTTTGCATTAAAACATCAGCCACAAATGAAACAAGCCAGACACAAAAGGCCATATATTGTATGATTCCATTCATATGAAATGACTGGTAGATTACTGGTTGCCAGGGATTAGGGCCGGGTGTGGGGACTGGCGAATGGGGAGTGACTGCTAATGAGTATGGGGTCTTTTGTGGGGAAGGTGATGAAATGTTCTAAAGTTAGATAATAGTGATGGTTACGCAACTCTGGGGTATGCTAGAACCCACTGAATTGTACACTTTAAAAGAGGGAATTTTATGGTATGTGAATTATCTCCATGTAGACTTTTTAAAAACTAATGCATTAGAACCAAAATGTGCAATCAGTCTGGAAGCTTATTACTAAATGTTTTTGACATCTCATAGTACTTTTCAGGTTACTGACGTTACGTGAGATATGGCACCCTTGTAAAACATGAAAAATTTACAACCAGCAAGAGGGTTTTCCTTCAGTACAAACAACAGTGTAATTTAGATTTGGTTTTCATATAGTAATAGGCATTTGCTGTCAATTAGTCTTAAATTTGGAGGTATTTTCATCAATGTTATTTGCTTTATAAAACATAGTGATTACAAAATAATTTGAAATAGCATTGTGTTTTATTGAAACTTAAAGTTCATAATTATGACCAGAAATGGAATATAAAAAAAAAAAAAAAAGCCATCAGCCACTAACTAGGAAGATGGTTCAGACCACCCTCCTAAACTCCTCAGTCTGAATTCTGGTGCCTCTAGCGTCTTCCTAGGAATGAGCATTTTTTAATAAGGGCTTTGGCACCTTTCTAGGTCCAGATGCCCTTAGTTGAGACAAGGTCCTGGGAAGGTCCATAGTTTCTCTCTCATGCAGCCCATTAGAACCTGCATGTGTTTAATCTAACACCCTTCTGCTTGGAAAATTTTCAGGTTGTACCATCTTTGAAAACTGCAAGACGTGCCGGAACGGCTCGTGGGGGGGTACTCTGGACGACTTCTACGTGAAGGGCATCTACTGTGCAGAGTGCCACGCGGGCTGGTACGGAGGAGACTGCATGCGTGAGTAGACCCTGACATAGCTCCATCTCTGGCGTGTGCTCCTTTAGAGTCTCAGCTTTGCCATGGACTAAGGTTTATCTTATTGGACTCTGAGTTCTGGGAAGTTTGTGGCCAGAGGGCTTTCTAGGTAAGACTGTAAAAAACAAAGATGTGTTTCCATCTGTTGGGTGTGGATTGTGGACTTCTGTTTGGAATTGGCCACAGGAGGTTTCTGTCTGTTCTTAAATCTTCCCCTCTCTCCTAAATGAAGCCAACGCATTCTGCACAGAGCATGCCTCACGTCCACTGAGAAGCAATTGCGTGTTGTCATTGGTCAGCAAGCAGTGAATAAGGCTTCAAAAATGCTAAGTCTGTAGTGCATTTAACATATGAATTTCTATTGGAAACCTTGAATCCTGAGTTAAATTCCTGGAACCCATATCAAATGGTCAGCGTGCCACGTGTCCCAGGAAAGGGATTCTTTCTGGGTTCTGCTTGATCTCCAAGAATTACTAAATCTTTATTAGTGTCCCCCTCTGAGTCAATAATCCTTTGAAAATGGAGTGGAAACCTAACCTGTCTCAGTTTAAGATTCCCCTCGGCAGCAACTGAGAGGCAGGATCTGGAGCAATGTACAAACTGTCGTTGTTTCGTTAAAAGCCTGTTTCGCATGTTTCCTATTTGAATCAGGAGCAGTCAGGGTGGTCTTAGCGTCTAAGTAATTTTACTCTTATGGACGATATTTCCAGTCTATTGGTGTTCTTTGCTTGATCAAACCTGTTGCAAAATGCAAGAGTCTGGGGCAAAGGGTGAGGAAGGTACCTAAGTCTATGTGATTTCAGACCCCTTATTCTCAACCACAGTACTCACCTGCCTCCCAGTGGTGAGTTCTTCCTAATAGCTCTGTTTTCTCTGCAAAGCAGGGTATGAAATCTCTAATGATAGCAGAGTAGAAGGGAAGCTGAGGCTTGAGAGTACCAAAGTTTTGGGACAGCCACGTGATGAATGAGGAAATGCACCAGCTAGCAATGATTTAAAACATGTCCAAGCAAGGCTGAGGACCCAGTTGAAGCTGGAACTCCTGTGTAGGTGATGCAGCCAGGACAGGTGGATGATGCTCTCTGGCAGCATGGTAGCAGAGATGAATAAAAGCAGTCATTTGGCTGATCCAAGAGTTGGCTGAGACATGATTGTCCAGGGGTCCAGGTTGGGTAGGACATGAAACCAAAAAGAACCTGGTAAAGAGAATAGGGACTGGAGGTCTCGATGAGATGGAAAAGCAGGCTTAGTGATAATAAAGCAATGGAACATGTAGATGGAAGAGATATTGTGGTCAGAGAACAGAATTTCTAAGTTGAAGCTTTCAGGGGTGGTGGTGATAATGTGTTCATATAGATTTGTCAGTTTTTGCTGTGTAACAAACAACCTCAAAAGGACAGATGTGTATTTTTCTCTATCCTGGGTCTGTGAGTTGGCTGGGGTTTAACTGGTTTCAGCTGGGTTGGCCTGGGTTGAACTCTAGGGTTCAGGGCTCAGACCAAAGGGGCAACTTGGCGTGTGGTCTTCTCAGAGTGGGTCACAGAAGCACAAAAGGCCAAGCCAAACACACAGCCAAATTTAAGGCATCTGCTCACATCACGTTCACTCATATTCCAAGGAAGTCACATGGCTAATCCCTAAATCAGTCAAGTATGAGAGTATATTCCATCCCAAGGGGAAGAGTACAAGTATTTCCTAAACAATACTCTAAACTGTGTGAGTAAGTGGGTTTGTTTAGCGGACAAGGCAGAGAAGGGGAAGAATATTTGCATGCGGGAGGCCAAAGACAGAAGGACTGCATTTGCCCCAAGAAATCCTGTAGGTGTGTCTTTCCAAATGGTACCTATTGGTTGAGTCCTGGGTTTAGCCTCAGTGTAAGAGCTGTGTATGGAGTCTGATTGGTTGGATTAGTGATGGTGGCCATGTGTAGAATCAAAGCCTTCTCAAGGACAGCAGAACTGGCTCAGGGCAACTGGTCATCACCAGTAGGCAGGCAAAGTGGAGCACACATGCCCCCATTCATTAAAAAAAAGTTTAATGAATAAATCTACCCATAACCATTCAAAAAATATTTCTTGAATGGATGCTTCCAGGTGCAATGATGAGCAAGACAGATGTAGTCACTGCCATCCTAGAGCTTGAAAATTAGAGAGGAGAGACCAAGAAACAAAACAAAACAAAACAAAAACCAAAAGAGTGTGGTCAATGCTATGAAACAAACAAAGTAATGGTCGTACTCCTATCTCATTCTTTGCTGGTTCAGTTATGCTTGTTCAGTTCCGTGATGTTTGTTCTGAAAGCTTCATTCCATACAGTGTATGTTACCTGATTACTGTCCTCATTCCACCCAGTTATGGATATTATCTGATCACAGCCACATACATGAAGGAATACAGTACATTCGTGGAAACAGGGCTTGACCCTAAGAAGACATCGATATGTTGTTATTAGGTTCTTATCACCTACAGCTCATACTGGCACTAAATAAATGTGAAGGGAATTCATAAGAGGAAGTAATTCATTTCAGTATTTGTTGAATGCCTGCTCAGTGCTGGGCACCATGCTGCCTGCCTCTGTTAAGGGGCAGCTGAGCACTTGGGTGGTCGGTGCACAGCTGGGGCACAGTGCGGGAGCCAGGTGGCAGTGCAAGCATTTACCCAGTAGATGGCGCCCAAGCGATCCTTTCAGGCCCTTTAATCCTGGAGGAGGAAGGCTTCCTGCTGAGCCCCATTGTAGAGCGCTGGCATTTTTTCCTGAGTGCCATATAGAACCTTAGAAGGAAAGAGGAGTGCAAATGCCAGAAAGTATCAGCCTCTTTTATATTTGAGTTATAGAGCACTCAGTACTGAGCAGTCGTGGTAGCACCTTTATTTGCTCCCTGTCCTTGACAATGCTTGTCACGGTTGGTATTAACCTAACTACTTAGAGTCTTAAAATCCGTTGGGTGATTGATTGATTCATAACCATTGACAAGTTCCATTAACCAAGAGAATTGGAGAAGGGCTGGAGGTCACTGAGCCCAGGAGACAACTTTCTTCACATCTTCCTGGACAGGAAATATTGGTTTAGTAATCTCAGAATATTCAGGCTAAGAAGCTGATTCCTTCTTTCTCCAACTTTCTATTTTGAAAAGTTTTAAATACACAGAAAGTTGAAAGAATACTTCATTCATCCTTTACCTGGATTTACCCATTATTATTATTTTCCCACATTTGGCCTGCTCTCTCTTCTTCTACACTATGGATTCATGAATTTTCTTTTTTTCCCACATTTAATAGCGCTACCATCATTTTTTGATGCTCAAATTGTCCCAGAATTGGCCACCGAAGACCCTTTAAGCCCACTTCATCACATCATTCACTGAGCACTTCCTTGCTTCTTGGCCACCGTAACCCCCCACCCTCTCCCAAAATGTTTCAAGTTCACCTTGATTGTTTACATACAGGTCCTGGAACCAGCCATTTCTCCTCGAATCCTGGTTCCTTTTGTGGGGAATGGTATTTAGGAACTGTGATCTGGCGCTGGCCACGAGAGACACTGATCTCTAAAGTCAAAATCAAGGCTTCCTTTCAAAGCTTCTTAAACAGGAAAGTTGAGTTCTTAAGTGGAACCACTCTGCTGACTTCCAGAGTGAAGTTTATTTAACTTGGCCTTAAGACCAAGTTCCTAAGTCACCAAATGAGATGAGCGTGAGAGGGCCCGAGAGCCACCCGGATGCCATGCTTCTAGGTAGCACTGAAGTGATGCCAACCCTTCGGGCCGCAAAGGATCTAGGGGAGGTAAGAAGGTTAGGAAAGCAACCTAGATGAGAGAGGATTTATGGGGAGAGATTATAGGCCCTTAAAACTTTTTTCTTTTCTTAGTTATATTATAGATAGAAGCAGAGGAACTGGCCATCAGCTGTGACCAAAACTGTTTGTGGGGCTGGAATATCAGGCTGGTCCTTGAGCCATAACCAGGAATGATCAAGAGCAAATGAGAAAGAGAGAGAGAGGGAGAGAGGGAGACAGGAAGGGAAGAGAGAAGGAGGGAGAGGGAGAGAGGGAGGGAGGAAAGGAGGGAAGAAAAGAAGGAAGGAGGGAGAGCAGGAGGGAGAGGGGGAGGGAGAGAAAAGGCTCACAAATCTGTGTGTGACTGATTTACTGATTTAAGGAGCCGTCTTCCTGGGAGAGCATAGAGTCACCTGGGTGGAGTTACTGAAAACCGGCTCATCTTCCTCTGGGCTTTTGTGTCCTGACACTTCCAGGAAAGGAACAATGCCCAATTAGGAACAAATTGGGGGTGGTATTATGCGGTAGTTAACAGCTGGGCTTGGAACCATTAGGACCTGGATTTTAATCTCTCCCGTGACTTCTTCCGTGACTTTGGGCAAAGTTACCCAATCTTTGTAAATCTCAGTTTCCTCATTTACAAAATGGGGAAAATAGTAGTGCCCCCTCAGAGGATTTTTGTGAGGGTTAACTGAAGTGCTGTCTATAAAATTCCTTAACATGGAGTCTGGTATATAGTAAGTGCTCAATAAATGGTAGCTGCTATTGGTATTATTACTAAATCAGAGCCTTGAAGGGAGCTCTTTTTTTTTTCTTTGTTGGGAAGGAAATCAATGTAGGGCCAGAGAGGAAGAATAATAAAACAGAACTTCCCAAGGGACAAGAGAATATACACTGGCCATGAGGAGGTTATCTTCTCAGGACCACTGGTATGGGGGGAGGGGCTTCAAAAATGGTTTGATTGGGCAAGGAGATGTTCGATTTAATCTGGCATAGTCATTCATTCAGTTAACAATTAATTAAGCACCTACTCGATGCATACAAAGGTGTGAGCAAGACAGACAAGGTCCCTGCTCTCACAGAACTGTGTCATGGAGGAGACAAACATTTAAACCACCATTATAAAGTATCAGATTGGTTGGGATTATAGGCCAAATCACAGGATAAGCCATGAAGTCATTCCTGGACATCTAATGAAGACCTGAGCCCCTGACAAAAGCCATCACTTAGCACTTATTTTGAACCAGGTATTGTTCTAAGTACCTTCATGTACAAACTCATTAACCCGCATCACAGCCTTTTATAGGTGAGGGCATTGAGGCACAGAGGGGCTGAGTAACTTTCCCGCTTGCTGTCATGCAGCTGGTAAGTGGCAAAGCCAAGATGCCAGTTCAGAGGCTGGGCCCCAGGGCCCAGTCTCTCAGCCTCTATACTAAACCGCCTCTTGATGTGAGAGGCCCGTGAGGTCCTCACTCCAAGTGCCTGTCTGAGGGCCTAGCAGGTCAGGGTAGGATGAACCAAATCACATGGAAGGTGTGAGCTTCCTTGCAGCTCCTGGTCCTTCCCATGTCCTCATCCAGGCTTTTGTTCTGCCATCACTGTCAGAGCTCCTGGGCCTACAGGCTTTAGGGCTTCAGCCCATGATGTAAAGAGGCTCCTAGGAACCCTGGAGCGGTGGGTCAGAACCTGAGCTGTCACCTGTGATTCTTGTACCAAATTTGTGTCTCAGATCCAGACAAGACTCGAGACGCGACAGTATTAGGTGCCATTTACGGAGGATTTCTGTGTACCAGGCACTTTGCTAAATGCTTTACATACAATATCTATCTCATTTAACCCTCAAACAAATAAGAACTTATCAACAATAACAACATGGTAGTAGGTACTCCTATTATGCTTATTTCCACATGAGGGAACCTTGGCTTGGAAAATCTAGAGAACTTGTCTCGGGTCACACAGCTTGGAAAATCTGAACTGAGATTACAACCTGGTCGGGCTTCCAGGCTGCCCCTTAACCATTGTGAGTCCTGTCTCCTGAGTGCTATTTGAAGGAGGAAGGAAAGTGCAAATGGCTTTTTAGGTCAGAATGCTTTCTTTAGTCCTTCCCCCGCCCCCATCCAAGAGGAAAGATTAAAGAAAAAAAAAAAAAGCACTGCTTCTCAGAAGTATGTTGTGTCTCTCTCCTGCCTCTCCCTCCTTGCTTCCCCAGCTGGAGATAACAAGACTTGTCTGAATGCTGGGGGTGTTCATTTTTCCTGGGAACCTTCTGCTTTCTTTCTAGTTTAGCAATTCATGAAGGTTTCCTTTCAGCTCTGTAGAGGCAGAGTCTATCCAGCTCTCTCTCTTGTCTGGGTTTGTAGCCATGGGGAAAGATGGGGGAGGGGGCGGCCTTGGAGATGAGTCCAGGATTCGAGATCCCAGGGGACAGTCTGGCTTGGCTGGCAAAATTCCCTGCACACACACATGCGCGCGCACACACACACGCACGCACACATACACACACCCTCTTCCCCTGCAGCAAGACATGGTCAGGGAATCTGAGCAATTCGTCTGGGCCATTGCCTCTCTGGTCTTTCAGACTCAGGACCACCTGCTTGGTTGGCCAGCTGTACTTCCTTGGTGGGGACGCTCACCTGTGTTCAGTGTTCTGCCCTAGACAGAGGGTGCAGCGAGTCTGCCCCGCGCCCGGACCCTCGGACTCGGACACCCATGTGGAGGTGGGAGTCGCTTGGTGTGAGGAGGGAGCAGAGCGCCTTCTCCTTTTCCTGGTGCCCAGTACCCTCCCCGCAGAGCACATCTCTGAGAAGTGGCCTCTTTGTCTCTGGCTGGTTGGAACTTGTCCCCGCTCCTGGGACCGACTCTGCCCTCCCCTCTGGAGTGAGAAGGAAAACATCATGAGGGACCGAGGCGTCACATGTGGCCGGGAATCCTGGCTGCTTCTGAAGGACGGCCCCTGGGCCCCAGGAACAAGTGGTCTTGCATCTCAGGTGGCCGGGGGCCAGCCCCCCGGGGTGGGTGGGGCTCCCGGCCCTCCGGAGACCCTGTGGTCTTGCCAAGAAGACCTGCCTGGGGAGGGGCACCAGCTCCCCGTGGACCTGCGGGGTGGGAGGGCAGTGACACTGCCGTCTGATTCCAGGGGAGAAACCAGAAGCAGGCTGGGGGCGTCTGCTGCTGACTCCGACTTGGGGTCCCTGCAGGAGGTTTGCTGCGGAGCTGGGATTTAACACCTTGTGGCTGGGAGGCTGCCAGCCCCAGAGGGGCGGAGACTGTGCAGGAAGGTTTCTTTTTCTGTCTCTCACACCCAATGTATCACTTCCGTAGCCGGGCAGCAGATGGGCGGATGGGGGCCATGAGGAGTGTGAGGTATGCAGGCAGAAGGCACGTGCTCTTCCAGAAGTTGGGGGCTGGGGCAGAGATTCAATGTATTTGGGGGACGGGTGGTGGTGGAAAAATCCTGCTGCTTCAAAACCGGGTGGGAGAAGGCTGGGTCAGGAAACCCTATGACAGTTTAATGCACTAGCAGAGACCCAGCCTTGGTACTAGACAGATCCAAGTTCAAATCCCCGCTCTGCCACCAAGTAGCAACAGCTAACATTTGCTGAGTTTTCTGCAAACTGCTTTCCACGTGCGTAGTCCGATTCAAGTCTCGCAAAACGTATGAAGTAAGTGCTAGTTACTCCCATTTGGCTCCGGTCTAGTGAGGTTCTGCGAGATGAAGAAACTTGCCCAAGGCCACGCAGCCTTTTCTAAGGCTGAGACTCAAACCAATGACAGCGGGACTCGGGAGTCCCGTCGTAACCACTGCTCGGCAGTTAGAACAGTCGTCTGCAGTCTTCCGACTTCCTGGCCATCCAGCTGTGGGGAAGTCACCTAACTTCTCCCATCCTTAGTGTTCCTGTCTGGGGACTGGGGAGATGAATATCGTTCTCCCAGGTTTCTTGTGAGGATTAAACAAGAGAATTTGTGTAAGTCTCTTAGCTAGTCCCTGGCCTGTCACAATATCATCATTCATGCATTCAACAGCTCTTTTTTGAGCACCTGTTATATGCCAGTTTCCATTCTAGGTGTACAAGCTAGAGAAGTCCCAGCTCTACCAAAGGGAGTAAGCAAATAAGCTAGATAATTTCAGGTAGTGATGTGTGTTACGAAGAAAACAAAATCGAGTAAAAGGCAGTGACTCTAGAGACGTGAAGGTCCATTTTAGCTGGGTGGTCCAGGAAGTTCTCTTTGAAGAAGCAGCAGTTGAGCTTAATTCCCAAAGGAAGGAGATGTGGAAGAAGATGAACCTTGTAGGTTAAGGGAGCAGTGGGTGCAAGGCTTGGAGCCGGGACAGAAAGGAGGCCGTGTGGCTGGAGCTGCATGAAGACCAGATGGGTGGTGGTAGAAACCGGGCAGAGGGCAGGGCTGGGCGGTCCGTGAGGCAGGGCCGTGGATGCTGTGGGAAGGTGAGGCACAGTGGCCAGCCTTTGGAGGGTCGAGTCGAGAGAGTAATGTGATCTAATTTATTTATTTAAAGGTGGCTTTGGCTGTTACGTGGAGAATGGAAAGTTGGGAGACAAGGATGGATGTGAGGAGGCTGGAATTGCAGAGAGAGAGAATGGAGGCCTGGCCCAGACAGGAGCCCCACATGGAGAGTGGTGGAAGATGTTTCCCATGTGGTGCCGGGCAGCAGCAATAAACATCCTAATGATGAGATGACTCATGCTGCCTAGCACTCAGTTTTGCAAGAGTCACAAGCTTCAGACCTCACAGCTTGTCAAAAGCAGAGTTTGGGCTGTATTCTTAACACTGTAGAAATATTACTAACATCATCCTGCCATGAGGCACCATCCACTGATGTTCATATTTTTCTTTTGAGCAATGAGAATTTATTTGGGGGGGTTATTGAAGATAACCGCATGTCCAGAATTTATGAGGTTAAACTGGGTTCTGTGTAGAACAGGGTTAAATACACTTTTTCTGTAAAGGGGCAGATGGTAAATATTTTCATTTCTGTGGATTCTCCTGTCTCTTTTTGCAACTACTCAACTCTGCCATTATAGCTGGAAACTGACCTTAGACAATGCATTAAAAATGGGTGTGGCTCTGTTCCAATAAAACTGTATTTAAAAAACAGGCAGGAAGCCGGATTTGGCCCATGGATCATAGTTTGCCAACTCTGGTAGAAAATATAGTTTATTTACATGACCCAGATAACTTTTTTTTCTATAACACCAATTCAAGACATTTCCCCCAAACTCTTTTGTAAAACTAAGGTGCATCTTACACATCTCTGCTTAACACTAGAAGATATGATATAATTTAATGAAGACTCTGTTCCGTGGTTTTCAAATCTTGGGGATTCCTTGGAGGTAACTCAGGAGACCAAGGTGATAGTGACAGTGGAGGGCTTGGGGGCCCAGCTTCTGCTTCAACCAGGAGCCCCTCTTGGATCCATTTTTAAAAATTAAATTGGTGGTCTTCATAAGAGTTTGTCTGAAAAAAAAAGGGGCTTGGGAGGTAGAAAAAAATTGAAAACCACTAATCCAGTCCAAATGGCTGGAGTTCATGTCCCCCTGCAGGTGTTTATCACATATTTGCTCACAGAACAAATTAATACATACATTTTCTAAATGGATGGAGGGGGGTCAGGAAGGAGTTGCTTTGGGGTTATATTTGTGGCATAACGAATGTGCAGGGAACACAGACCAAAGGGTCTTATGCAGATTTAGACTCTGGACAAAGGCCACAGTGTCCCATGTAGAGCTGCGGGGAGGGCCTGCTTTCTGAGCCTGGTAAGGTGGCAGCAGCAGGCTGGCATGTGGCCGTCTTAGAGAGGCAGGGGAGAGAGTGGCTTGGACTTTACGTCCAGACACAGGTTTAAATCTCTGCTTTGTCACTTAGTAGCTAGACAAGTTATTTATTTAATCTCTGGTTATCTATTTTTCCATCTGGAAAACTGGAATGGTACTACTTCTCTTCTCAAGCAGTTGGGTGGATCAGATGAATTAACAATTCACTGCCGATTGCCTAGCACATTGCCAGGTGCTTGAGAAGTAGAAATATCCTTCTCCATTCTGTTCTCAAGGGTGTGGGATGAGCTCAGAGGCTTTGCGACCTTTTACCATCTCTTTCCTGTTGACTCCAATTTCCATTCCTCAATCTTCTCTTCTTAGGATGTGGCCAGGTTCTACGAGTCCCAAAGGGTCAGATTTTGTTGGAGAGCTACCCCCTGAATGCTCACTGCGAATGGACCATTCACGCCAAACCTGGGTTTATCATCCAGCTAAGGTAAGGGGCTGGGGTCAGAATTAGGGAGTCTGAGGTTATAAGGAAACACAGTAACAGGACCAAAGGTCCTGGATCCTAGTGACCAAGGGCTTATCATCAGAGCTTCATTTTTAAAAGCAGAAAATGTATATTAGAATCTTTACCTCTCAGTGGTTTTGTGGGCCAAGGCCTGGGTAAAGCTATAGTCAATTAGATGTTTGTCACTCACTGCCCGACGACAGTGAGGCTCAGGTGACGGTGACCCAAGGATAATACCAACACAGCAGGACACCGAGAGCAATCTATCCCCCAACCCCCAGATCCTGACCAAGTCTTCCTATTCACTCAGTACTGGACTAGACTCTATGGGAGGGAAGGGAAGAAATAAGGACAGGTCTAACCTTTAAGGGATTTGCCCTCTAGGCTGGGGTTTATGCTTATCACAGCTCCTTTCATTGCTGTTCTCAGAAGACAGCCACGCCCCTGCAGCCAATAAACTGATTATTTCACATGCGTGGAAGATAAGCTGATTCTTCTTATAGAGCTTTGGGGTCCTCACAAATGTGACTCATTTATGCCACAGTCCAAAGTATAGACCCAGGTTTATTGTAAGTATAGATAAATAACACGAGTGCATCCTGTTTTGTGAGACCTCCTCACTGCTGCATCCAGGCGCCTCAAACAGGACCCGGTACACACCACAGGTGCTTGGTGGATTCTTTTTTTTTTTTAACATCTTTATTGGGGTATAATTGCTTTACAATGGTGTGTTAGTTTCTGCTTTACAACAAAGTGAATCAGTTATACATATACATATGTTCCCATATCTCTTCCCTCTTGCGTCTCCCTCCCTCCCACCCTCCCTATCCCACCCCTCCAGGTGGTCACAAAGCACCAAGCTGATCTCCCTGTGCTATGCGGCTGCTTCCCACTAGCTATCTACCTTTGGTAGTGTATATATGTCCATGCCTCTCTCTCGCTTTGTCACAGCTTACCCTTCCCCCTCCCCATATCCTCAAGTCCGTTCTCTAGTAGGTCTGTATCTTTATTCCTGTCTTACCCCTAGGTTCTTCATGACATTTTTTTTTCTTAAATTCCATATATATGTGTTAGCATACGGTGTTTGTCTTTCTCTTTCTGACTTACTTCACTCTGTATGACAGACTCTAGGTCTATCCACCTCACTACAAATAACTCAATTTTGTTTCTTTTTAAGGCTGAGTAATATTCCATTGTATATATGTGCCACATCTTCTTTATCCATTCATCTGTCGATGGGCACTTAGGTTGTTTCCATGTCCTAGCTATTGTAAATAGAGCTGCAATGAACATTTTGGTACATGACTCTTTTTGAATTATGGTTTTCTCAGGGTATATGCCCAGTAGTGGGATTGCTGGGTCATATGGTAGTTCTATTTGTAGTTTTTTAAGGAACCTCCATACTGTTCTCCATAGTGGCTCTACCAATTCACATTCCCAGCTTGGTGGATTCTTGTTGCATAAATAAAGTTGAAAGAAGTGCTCCCTGCTTCCAGTGTATCTTCTCTCCCCTGGCAAGCACCTCTGCTCTTCCTCTCTAGGGAAGCAGAGTGGCCCACTCTCCCCTGGGACATCTAGGGACATTGTCCACCTAGCTCTTCCCTTTTCTAACCAGTGGGGAGGTTGGCAGTGATGGAAATCTCTAATCTTCTAGGGCACAGGCTTTCAGTAGGTATTTTCTGGGTGGATCAATGCACCTGGAGGTTACCACATGCCAGCTGGCTCCTCCATGGTGTTCTGTCCTTCAGGAGGGGCAACACGATACCCGCTTGGGAAAGATCCAGCAAATCAGGTCCCCTTCTCAATCCTTCTCATCAAAGCTGTGCTTAGTAGCTGGTCTTCTTGCTCCCCCAGGTCCTGGGGTTAAGAGTAAGCTTCTTTAAGTGGACTTTCCCGGAGGAAGATTAACTCAAGGAGGAAGTGAGAGGCCACACAGTTCTGCTGAATGGGCTCCAGGCTGGGTCTGGCAGGATGATAAAGGCAGGTGTTAAATGCCATATGTTAATTTTTCAGCAGCTCAGGGACCAGGACCAGTGGTCCCCTCAGGGGCCTCTAAAGAGCTTCTCAGGAGATACAGGATACAAAATAAATCCCCTCCCCCTAACCCCGCCAAACAAAAATCCAAAATGGTGGAAGGATTGAGAAGCACATCACCTGCCCGGGAAAGGGCCCTAGGAAGGATTGGAAATATGTAGATTTCTTTCCTTCCAGTCAAACCTGGACCTGCTGGCCAGGGATAATAATAAGGACATAAATACTCTGAAGCCTAGCGTTCAGCCCAAAAGCTGGCAGTCCTCCCTGATGCCCCCCTTTTCCATCACCTCCCACAGCCAGGTCATCACAAAATCTACTTCCTTACTTGTAAAATAATTTCAAGTCCATCCACTGTCTCTATTGCCAACAATTCCTTTGTTTTCTGGTTTCCTTGCTTATTGTCTGTCCCCCAGATCCGAACTCCATGAGGGCGGGCACTGTGTCTACTTGGAGCACTGCTGTACTTTCAGCACCTAGAACAGCGTCTGACACAGTGCAGACCTGCCACAAATGTGTTGAATAAGTGAACAAATGAATGAATGTAAATACAAGTTGCAATGTCTCATGTTTCAGTTTCAGAAAAAGCTGTGATCTCTGTTGGGTGGTGGCCTTGTCCCCGCTCCTACCCTTTTTAGACTAAGATACCAAAGCCCAGAGAAGGAAGTGATTGCTCAAGGCTCACAGTGAGTTGGTGGTGGCATCTGGCTGAGAAGTCAGATCCTTACATGCTACAGCATGTTTCACAAAGTATGATTAATAGGACGTACACTCCCTAGTGAAAGATTTTGTGATAAAAATCTTTGAAAAATAAGCACTAAGCATACTCAGTGATTGGGTTTCTTTTTCAGTAAGACCTTTAAGAGCATTTAGAATATCCTGATTGTTCTCTAACTCTGGCTCTTGAAGTTTTTACCCAAGGTGGTAGAAATAGTCCAGGTCCCAACTTTTCAGGTTGTAGTTCTGAGCTCTTCTGTCTGTGCCTAACTTCTCCAAACTGTGAGGGACAAGATACAGACGTACATTTTGTGAACTTGATACTTAGGCATTCCCTTGGGAATCTTCTAAAAAATGTCTTTTCCTCTCTTGCCCTGGGATGTGACTGCCTCTTTTCTTATCTCTTGGAAATGGGAGCTTAAGGTTACCTTCTGCTTTTTTGATCTGCTGCACCCCAGTATTTCCAAACCCAAGACCCCTTTAAGGTAATCACAGATATATCAGATCTCTTTCAATTCTGAAATTTTGATATGGTGCTACTTTTTCTACTCTTTGGGGCCAGAAGAATTGTTACCAAGAGAATAATTATCTTCTGATCCTTCTGTCAGACAGAAGAGCGTGCAGAGAGTTTTTTCCTTTACTTGGTCTTGCAAGACAACATACTCTTTTCCACTCTCCAGTTGTAAAATTACGATAGAGTATCCATTGTCATCTATTCGGCAATATTTGTTTATTGTTTCTATACGCCATGCACTGCGTTAGGCACTAAGCAAACAGTGGTGGAATAAGACAGGTGTCACACTCTACCCTCGAGGAATTTGCAGTCAAGGGGAGGAGACAGGCATGCACACACACTCACAAAGTCAAGGAGATAAATATGAGAAATTAAAATGTAGCTACGCATTATGAAGAAAACAATGGATCTCCTTTAGAAAGAGTTGTCAGGGAAGCCTCTTTGAGGAGAGAATATTTAAGCTGAGACCCGAGGATAGGAAAGAACCAGCCACGCAGCCTGGGAGGAGAAGTGCTCCTGGAAGAAGAGCCAGTGTGTGCAGAGATTCTCCAAATGGACTATGGCGCCCCCCTCACTTGGGCATGCGCATACACACACCTGCACACAGAATACCTACCTACACACATTAAAAGAAACGTATCTGACCTCAAGTCCTCCAGGACCATTGTCCTATCACATCAGGCCAATGGCACCACTCTTCAAGAGACCTGTTTATCATCTGGCCTTGAACTTGCCCAGGGGTGTAAGGACTATCTGGGGCCCACCTGTTTCCTGCTGTCACCCTCTCCACCCACAGGATTGTCATGTTGAGCCTGGAGTTTGACTACATGTGCCAGTATGACTATGTTGAGGTCCGTGACGGGGACAGCAGCGACAGTCAGATCATCAAGCGTTTCTGTGGCAATGAGCGGCCAGCTCCCATCCGAAGCTCGGGTCCCTCGCTCCACATCCTCTTCCACTCAGATGGCTCCAAGAACTTTGACGGCTTCCATGCCATCTTTGAGGAGATCACAGGTAAAGGCCAGGGAGACAAATGTCGCATTTTATGGCTGTGCTCCAGACAAACATTCCTTTCTGTGCACCCCGCTTCTCCCTGCCCAGCCTTGTTAAAACCCAGCGTGCTGGGTTCTCAGAAGCAACCTGCACATCAAGAAGGTAGAGAAAGGAGCTTCCCTGGTGGCGCAGCGGTTGAGAGTCCGCCTGCCGATGCAGGGGACACGGGTTTGTGCCCCGGTCCGGGAAGATTCCATGTGCCGCGGAACGGCTAAGCCCGTGAGCCGTGGCCGCTGAGCCTGCGCGTCCGGAGCCTGTTCCCTGCAACGGGAGAGGCCACAACAGTGAGAGGCCCGCGTACCGAGAAAAAGAAAAAAGAAGGTAGAGAGAAATGGCAAGGGATATTTCAGAAACGCTCACTAGGACCAGAGCTAAGAATTATTAACTCCCCCGTTTAGATGCTGTAGCACAGAGAGACCAGGTAATTTGTCTGTGGTTGCACAGCTCTGGGGATGGAACCAGAGATCTGTACAGTTTGGCTCTAGAGCTTCTATTAGGGGCTCTCATGGTTAAGAGCATTGGCTTTGGTCCCTAGCAGATTAAGCCGTGTGGCTTGGACAAGTTCTACTTCTCTGGGCCTCATGTTCCTAATCAGGAAATAAGGACATAACCCTAGATCCTGCTCCGTTAAGGAGGTGCTGGAAGACAGAACAGATGAAGAGCTTAGCACAGTGTCTGGTACAGAGGAAGCCCTCAGTAGCCGCCTTGCCCCAGGCATGCCCTGAGCCTCCCTTTGTCATCTTTCAAATAGGTGTTCAAAGTCTTAAACTACATAGGAAATGCCACATACTTTATGAGTAACTCTGAGTCTGACTTCACCTCCTGTCCTGTTCATATTAGGAAGTAGGATTTGGCCAGAATGAACAAAGTGCTCAGTCCTCAGAGATTGGATTGCATCGGTTTTACAAAATAAACTCGAGCTGGAAGTTCTGTTTTTTTAATACTGAATTTTAAAAATTGCAGTTGACCATTATAGCTTCCTTATGGAAGGTGTGATACAGAAGTCTCAGGAAGGGAGGCGGGTAGTAGTGGCATCCGCCCTGTCCTTTCAGCAAGACCGGCAGACAGCCCACCCTCCCCAGCCTCCTCCCGCGGAGAATGGTCCCACAGGAGCTCTCTGCAGTTGCTCCTGTGTGACTGCCTCCTTCCGGGATGTCAGTCTCCTCTGCAGCTGCTCAGAGCCTGGGAGTTCTAGAAGCTTTGCTGCTGTGGTGCGGTCGGCCTGCGGCTGAATCCTTGCCCCTCGGTGGCGCCCTACCTGCTGAGGCTGAGATACATCTGGGGTGTTTATGGCAGTCAGCAGTTGGGGGCAGCAGTGGCTCGCCAGCTTGTGACCCTGTGACTGAGGGGAGAGTTAGGAGGGTCTCTTCTTCAACCTCCCCTGGAGAACTCTGGAAACTCTGGTCTCCATTGTCAAACAGTCAGACAGAGCTCTTTCCGTTCCTCAAACACCCGAAGCGTCCCGCCTGTGCTCAAGTTACTCCCTCTGACTAAACCCACCTCCCAACTCCTGCCCATCAAGTCCCACCCTTCGAGGCCCTATCAGGTTTCTCCTCCCCTGTTAAGCCTTTTCCCTTGTTCTGATGGGCTGTGGCTTTGCCTTTTTCTGAATGTCTTCTAGCACTTTCTCTCTTTTCTGACACTAACTGAATCATGCTTCAGTTTATAGTCACTGCCTACTCTTCTTCCAAAGGCTCTGATCTGGTGAGTGGGAGCTCCTGTTCAACTTTGTATCCCTCCAGTGCTTTACACAGAGCAAGCACTCAATTTCGGTTTGTTGAACTTGGCCGAGTGATATATTTCTACACCAGGGTAAATGAATGTGGAATTGGTGGGTAACAAGCAGACTGGTGTTTCTCAAAGTGTTCTCTGTAGAAAAATAGTCCCCAGGACACTCTGTAAAATGCAGTCTCTCAGGTCAGATAAGCCTGTGAAAGGTGGGACATTATGTACATTCTTAGAAATTCACAAGGCACCTCAGAATGTGGAGTGTTCGGAGAAGTTCTGCAGTAGAGAATCTGTTTAATTATCATTTAACACCAGTAGCATTTCCCCACCCTATCTGAGATCTTAACTCTTAGTATCTCAAGGGACTACTATTTACAGGATGCGTGTTTGAAACTTCTTGAGTACACTTTCACTAGTGTCATGAAGATCATCTTCCGGTTCCTTTCCCCCAGTATCCCGGATACTGAGCTTCCTTGAAAAAAAAGATGATCTATTACCCAAGGCTGCTGTCTCCCACGGAGCGCCTACAGGAGGGGGTGAAGCCCGCCTCCGCTTTAGTTGTGTGGTGCGCCTGTGTGTGTTGTCTCAGACTCTTAAGTGTCTGGAGCATACTTCTGGGTCCTTGGAAAACATCAGATAACATCAGCAGCATTTGGTTAATGAGCAGCTGTTTTAGGCAACCTCAAACAATGGTAACATGATATCGATAAAAGGAGGTAAAAAATTGCAAGAAGACTGACAAACAAGTGAAAGACCGGAGGCTTGAAGAAACTGACTCACTGCACAGGGGCACTGAGAGAAGTTGCCTTTTCTCTTACAGCGTGTTCCTCGTCGCCTTGTTTCCATGATGGCACTTGCCTTCTTGACAACACCGGATCTTACAAGTGCGCCTGTCTGGCAGGCTACACCGGGCAGCACTGTGAAAATCGTGAGTGTGCCTCCGGAGTGGGAGTTAAGGTGTCACGTGGGGCTGGCATGGAGAGGGTTTGGGGAGCTTGCCGGGGGCGTTGTTCCCTGCTGTCTACCATGGTCCCTCCAAGATGGTGGATAATGTGGGCTTTGCCATTGAGTGGATCTCAAGAGGGCTGGGCTACCTTTGAGTCAGGATGTGGAACCACCGAGTTTTGTCCTCAACTGCTGCAGATACCTCTCAAAAAGATACGCCTTCAGTGGCCTTGAATAATATTCCAAGCTCAAACACAGTGAGAAAGTGTCAACAGTAGAAAGCCACCATCATACACCCACCTGGGGCCCAGAGTCTGAACTCCCTGTCCATCCCAGGATCCAAATTTTGGAGTCATGCCAGCTATGGAACTCCACACATCGTTCTCTAGGACGGCTCCCCTTCTGCTGTCACCACTCAAGTCCCACCTCCTGCCTGAGCTGTATCCTGGCTGTCCCATTGAGTCACCCACACTCTCAGACACAAGTCAGAAGCAGAACCATAGTAGTATTACCAAACCAAACTTGGGTCTGCTCGCCCACGTGCAGTGAAGCCAATCTACTGACAGCGGGCTGTGGTGAAGGAAAGTGCGGCATTTATCATAGGGCACCCTACAAGGAGTCCAGGACAGCTAGGGCTAGGAAAAGCCAGAAGTCCCCGAAGGGTTTCAGCAAAGCATTTTTAAAGGCCAGGTGAGGGAGGGCGGGTCACAGGGTATGTGATCAGCTCGTGTACAATTCTCTGATCAGTTGATGGTGAGGTAACAGAGTGGTGTCAGAGGGATTAACATTATCAGTCCTTAGGTGCCAGTAGGTCTGGGAGCTACATGCCCATGATCATCAAGTAGTTAATTTCTTCCACTTGGTGGCGGTTTTAGCATCTGTAAAACAACTCAGGAAGTGTGCACCAGATACTCTTACCTAGGTACTTCAGAGAGGAGCTACAGCGGAGGATATGGGGGGGGGGGGAGTCTGTCCCGGGAAGGGTCCATAGGGTCCTGCTCAGTTACAGTGGCCCTCATTAACCCTGGTTCAACCAAACAGCAGAAACAAGAAGAAACAAACACAAAGGAATAACTCACTCAGAAGCAGGTAGAAGTTTCTAATTCATGTTCTTGAAAGGCAGATCATGACTCTTCTCCGATATTAGACTCAGACTTTTGCCAGAGGGGAGAAACTAGAACATGTATCTGATGGGGCAAATCCATTGTCCTGGGGAAGGGTGCAAATGCTGACCACTGCCCACGCCAGCATCAGGTGACATCCAGCCCTGTGGTGCCGTGCCCAGGACTGTACCATTGGCAGAGAGGAGCTTAACATACACACTATGACTAGGAATCACCTGTCAAGGGTCTCTGGTAACCGAGACCCTGTGTGTGTCCTAACAGAAGTTTGAGACTTAAAACAGGTGCCGCAAACTGCAGCTGTCAACACGGAATGAGACGTTTGGAAGAACAAGAGGAATCAAAATGTGGGGAAAGCCAAGGAGGGCAGCTAATGACCTAGGCAGGGTTCCCCTGAAGCAAATCCTGACATGCGGATGTGTGTGGACATGCCCCCAGGCGAAGCTGGTAAGGGAGTGGGGAAGCTGGGCCAGGAGGGAAGGAAGCCAAGCAGAGTCATGGTTTCAGGCAAAATCCCAGCCTTAGTGTTAACAGGCAATGGACTCCGGAATGTGAAGTACATCTCAGACTGTGTCCTGGCTTTAATGCAAGGCAGCTGGGCTTTCATAGCCCAACTGCAATCGGTGATTGGCTAAGGGCTGCCTTGGGCGAGCAGGACGTGATTAAGTTTCTACGCTGTGTGCCAGAGTGGTTCCAATAACCCTTGAGCAGTGGAAGAGTTGGTAGGTGCACGCCATTGGAAGTAAAACAGTGTAGACTGGGCGGGGGAGAGAAGATAAAGGGCATCCAAGGACAGAGCACCAGCAGTGTTTGCTACCATCACTTCTAACTAGCATGCACAGGTAACTTTGGGGTCGTCCTATATATAAGGGGCCTGGTCTGACAGCATTCTATAAAGTTCATGCATTTTTTCAATTAATTTCATGAACTTGCCTTGCAAGCAATGTAGACAGAAGCCAGTTTCGGTAACGTGTCCTTGAGTGTACACGTCATTCTACTCAAAGCACTCCTTGCTTTGGGGTGGCACAGCTGACCTCAGTGTGATTATGCCGGGTTCTTAGAAAATGATGTTCTGCTTTGTGGTTCCCGCCTCGTTTAAGTTCACTGGGTGGTGTGCAAGGTAGAGAAGAGAAATGTTGCTTTCCCTTTGTTTCAAGAATTTGTATATGGAGTGATTCTGGAGTCTTGACAGTGGCAAATCCTGAGCTCTACCCTTTAGATGCAGAGGGGGAACAAAAAAGGAAAGCTTAAATTCTTGGTGAACTAACTGTACAATATTAGAGCTTTGATAAATAAAGGTAAAATTGGAGTGAAGTTAAAACATCACCAAATTAGTCAAAATGCCTTTAAGAAGCTGGATCAAATCATGGAGGGGCGGGTGGAGGGGGGGGAAGGAAATTGGTCCAAAAGTTTTGAGTAAAATATTTATGAGTAGCTTTTGAGCCAAAAAAAACCCGACTTCTCATCATTGTTATACCATCCAGCAAAATACCAAAACAAAACAAAACAATTAACCATGATGAAAAACATGTAAAGTATGTCATTATGAACTGATTCCTAGCTTGGTTCAAAAACTGTCTCAAATCACTTTTGGTCTCAAATCACCTTCCGTCTCAAAACATCAGTATAGATGGTCAAGAGAATTCTTCCTAGCTACTTTACAAAATGTTGTTCAAAAACCGTGATTTCCTTAGTACCCTATAGTTGTGACTGGGTGAAGATATTGGTGGTGGATATCTGATATGCCATTTGCTAGCATCAATGTAGGGGACCAAATGTTTGATTATTTTTGTAAGATTTAGGTCTGTTTTTCCTTTTAGGAAATTCAGCATGAATTCCAACTAACTCAGTGAGGGAATGATCACAATTGGCTGTGGCAGTTTACCTTGTAATTTCTGAACAAACATTAACCATTTTTCCTGAGCAGTCTATCATCTAGAAAAAGAAAAAAGAAAACAAAACAAAACTTTACTTTATTGTTTTTCTCATGAGTATATCAAAAAACCGAACAAACCTCCCTGGAGGAAATTCTTTCAAAATTAATAAGAAACTGAAGCATTCTGGGATTCTCCAAATTCTAAATTGTCCAGATTGGACTAGGCATATGTTTTTTAAAAAATGGCTTTAAAAGCGCCGAAGCCAGGCTTCCCTGGTGGCGCAGTGGTTGAGAGTCCGTCTGCCGATGCAGGGGACACGGGTTCGTGCCCCGGTCCGGGAAGATCCCACATGCCGCGGAGCGGCTGGGCCTGTGAGCCATGGCCTCTGAGCCTGCGCTCCGGAGCCTGTGCTCCACAATGGGAGAGGCCACAACAGTGAGAGGCCCGCGTACCGCAAAAAAAAGAGAGGCCACAACAGTGAGAGGCCCGCGTACCGCAAAAAAAAAAAAAAAAAGCGCCAAAGCCAATATTAATGAGAATTGCATCTTTTGTTTATGTAGCACCAAATCTGATGAGGGGGAACCACTTCATAGTTGCTGCTTTAATGCACTGCTCTCCTAAAGGTTTTGTGGAAAGGTAGATGACCCTTTAAGCAAATGAAGGATTTGAAGTACAGGGTGCAAGACCCTGATCCCGGTCAAATTGAAAAACAGAGGCCAGAATTCCTCATTTTCCACGTTGTCCACAATCTCTCTGACACCATTCTCACCACCTGGCTTGATGAGACTCCAGATGATGGATCGATGAGCTGTGGTTACCATCCTGCCTCATTATCAAGTCCTCCCAGAGGGCTTCCCTTCCCAGGTAAAGCCCACCTGTCTCTCTCTAGAGTCCCGATTGACTGTCTCTTGATATGAGCTATTCTCTTTATTTTCTTTGTGTCTGTGTATGTCGGTGAGTGGGAGTGGAATAGAAATAGATTTTCTACTAAACTACAGAAGAAATATATACTTGTAAAAATAATCAAACAGTACAGAGGTGTATAAAATAAAAAGAGAACATTGTTTTCCCTGACCAATCCCGGTTCCCAGGGGAACCACTGTTAACAACTAGGTGAGTATCCTTCCAAACTTTTTCTATGACATGCAAGCCTAGGTTGTCTATATGTTTTCAGCTGGGGGAGATTTTGTCCCCTGCTCCCACCCCCTGTGGACTTTTGGCAAACTGGAAACTTTATTGGTTGTCATAATAGCAAGGGGGGAGAGTGCTACTGACATTTGGTGGGTAGAGGCCAGGGATGCTGCCAAACATCCTACAATACACAGGACAGCCTCCACCACAAAGAGTTATCTGGCCCAAAGATCAGTAGTGCCAAGGTTGAGAAACCCTGTTTTAAACAAAAGTGGATTAAAGTATACATACAATGTTTCAACTTTTTGTTTTCCGTGCTCATATCATAGATATTTTTTCCAGGTCATTCCTTGTTGGTCTCCCTCATGGGGGAAAGAAATGGCTGCTCAGGACTCCATTGTGTGGGTGTCTATACAATCATATAATCACTCCACCCCTTAAGATGGACTTGATACCACGTTTAATATTTTTACTATTATGAAGAAAGCTGTAATGAATAGCCTAACATATGTTTCTTTGCTCGCATGTAGAGGTATTTTTGTAAGATAAATTCCTAGATGTTGAACTGTTAGTCCAAAGGGTACACGTATTTAAACTTTGGAGAGCTGTTGTCAAAATGGCCACCAAAAGGTTTTACCAGATTTTACAAGATGAACCATTTTAAATGCCAGTCCTCAAAATAAGAATCAGAACTTGCAGGTCAGAAGCCAGGGTCTATTCTTGTCAAGCTGGAAACGGATTTATTTTAGAAGGAATTCTGTGGGTCTGAGGGGAGATGTCTCGTTCAGGTTTTGTGTTGTAGTAGATGAAGAATAAGATACTGTCAACACAGGTTTGCCCTGTTCGGTTAGGGAGAGGGTGCAAGAGCCCCGAGGACAGCCTTCAAGGACGGCTACCCCAGCCTTCTCCTCAAATTGTTTTACAAGGAGCAACAACCTTCCCCTGCTCCCAGGTGAACTCCTCTGAGAACAAAAAGAGGGGAGTGGCCCCTCCTCGGCTTTGGGGCCAAGCTAACCTCCTGCCAGCACCCTCCGTGACCCCAACCTCCCTGGGCCACCATGTAAGAAACTGGGGCCCCTTTCTTTCCCTCTGAAATTTCCTGTTTCTTTGTATGGAACACGAGGACAAAATAAGTTCTTGAGTAAACGGTCGGAATCTTGTTTTGAAAAAGTGGAGAGCGAGGGATTCATTGCCCCGCTCCAGTTTCCATGTTGCCTTTGTTCCTCTGGCCCAGTTGACGGTGCCGGGGTCTCCCCTCTGCATCCTAATGAAGGGTGATGAAACGGGCTAAATCTTGGGGCACAATGCTCATACTGCAGGCTCTGACGCGCCTTTGAACAACACGAATCGGCTTCCACCAATTAAAGAAAAATGGTGTCTCTGGATTCATCGGGGTTTTGGAGCATCAGAAGGTTTCCCACTAGCCTGTCCCAAGGACTGGGAAGAAAAGAGCCCAGGATGAGAGGCACACTTTATACTTCAGCTTCAAAGGGCCAACCCGCGTTTCTCAGCAGAATAAGTGATTGGGAACTTTGGGGTTTTCAAGGAGACATTAACACTGATGCAGTGAGGATGTACTGAGACCCCTAGTGGGTCGCAATTGCCTCTCCCATCACAGATAAATAACGTGCCTCAGGTTAGCTGGAATTAATGCAAATTCTTGTAAGATCTCTTAGGGGAGGTATGGTAAAAATGGAACTATTTCACTGGCTTTTTTGCAGTTCTAAAGGCCTATTTCATCCTTAACATGTGGAAGACAGGTGCACCTTTGTTCACAGTGAGATGATGCAATCCTGGGTGAAGAGCTTGGACTCTGGTCAGAAAGACTTTGGTTTGGTTCTAAGCCTGCAATTAACCAGCCCAGTAAATCTCGAGCAGGTCATTCATCTCCTATGAGCCTCAGTTTCGCCACTTATAAATTCCAGGAAAATATTATCTAATTCTTCTTAGGGGTGATGGCAGGGATGGAATGAGATGATCCATGTAAGGCACTTATATATTGATATTGATGTTATTATATTGAATAATAGAAGCAGTTATTCTTATTACTACTTTTGGCCCCATGTGGCCATTTCAAAGTTTGGCAGAAAGCAGGGATTCTCTAGACAAGGGGTTAGGGTAACAGCACTAGTTTCTACAAACTAGATGATCATGACAAACCTTTCTTAGGGTTTAAGAAAATTCTCACAAGACTTTCTAAGTTTTCTCTGTGAACTCTTCCTCCTGAATCATTGCCAGACACTAAGTATTGCTACCATTACCCCAGTATCCAGGCAAGAAAGATCGGGTTTTAAAGGACAGGTAGATACTGCCAGTGCCATTGTCATAAAGGAACCCTGGATCCCAGGAGAAGACATGCACATTGCCATGATGGATGGGGAGTCTTTGGAGCCAGAACAGCCAGGAAGGGGCTGTTAGAGGTGATAAGTGGAGTAATGTCAGGGGGAACTAGATTGGGAAACTCCAGAGCAGGTTGCCCCAAGCATCATGTTATCTAGTCAGCCTCCTTTTTTTCTCATGGGACTTTTTAATGGTCACTCATTTAACATGGGGTGGCCTGTATGTCAGTCCCCTGTGGTTATGCAGGAAACCAAAGCTCCAGAGCATCCCTTACATATTTTATTAGAGTAACAGGGTAGAAAAGAGAATACACAGTCTGCCCTGAGAGGGTATGAGGGGTATAGGGATAACCCCAAGGGAGACAGTCCCGGGGAATCTGTAGTTGTTACCCACCAGCACTTGGTAACCCAGAGCCTTCAGAGAGTGGAGGAGCCCGGAAAGATGACTAGCTAGTGGACTGCTTACTTCTTACACATCCCCTATACCCGAGCCTCCCACCTCCTCTCCCTCCCTAACATGGAGGTGAATCTCTGCCATCCTTCTTAGCATGTTTAGAGGGATGCTGTCTCATTTGGATTTAGATCTGGAAAGCCAAAGAGGTCACTGAACACAGTAGAAGCTGCCCTTGTATAGTTATCAAGGTATTTGTTTGTTTGCTTTTATAATTTAGGGGAAATTTTCCTTTTCATTTGGATCATTCCTTCTTGGTAATTCTGAGTCTACATAGACCCAGTGACACTTTAGTGTTAACTCTGCTGGGCTCCATGCGCCTGTGGCCTCTTAACCAAGGCATTGCCTCTTCTCATTCAGAGTAAGGTGATTGGGGTTGGTATATAAGGGATGCATTTTGCTAGTCAGTAGTTGTTTTAGTTATGGATGGCATTCCAGCCAAATAATAAGAGGACAGGTCAGGCCTCCTAAACAACTCTCCAGCCTGACTGTCTCCAAGAGTTTGGGGTGGAGCGCCCATGAGTGTGGAATGGGCCACGTCCACCATTGTTTTACTAAGACTTTGCCTGCTTCTTGTTGGGGCCCCCTTGGCTTTTGCTTTGGCAGACGTGGTCACTGAGGCAGGACTTAATGCAGGGGGTGGATTTTATTTTGGTTTTGGGTTAAGAGGTAACCCATTAGAGCTGGGATGGACTGTATGCCCATGCAGGGCAGTGGGAGGAAGATGCAGAGTAGAAGAACTTGAGAGCAAAGCAGAATTAACTTCTGACGGAAACAAACATCCCTGCTGTCACAGACCCTGAGACTCCAGCCCCTTGACAAAGGCTACAGAGTTCCCACTTTTCCTTAAAGCCTCCTGCCTTGTGGGGTGTTCACTACCTGTCCCTCACCCTGCTTCAGAAGGTGAAAGCTTCCTCTCTGCAAAACACAAGACATCCTTATTGGTATCCAAGTATTAAAAATTACAACAGTAGTTATTCTCACGATTCTCAATATAGGTCAAGCTCTGTGCTTTATGTGACACTGTCTCATTTCATTGTCACGACATCCCCCTGGGGTAGGTACTATTATCCTCCCCACTTTGCAGATTCATCCAGCCAGACATTTTTGAGTGTCTGTTAGGTACCAGGCACTGAGGAGATAAGGCAGGGCTCTTTGGTGTGTCTCCCCCTTCATTAGGCAGAACTGTAAAACAATTCCAATCTTAGCCTGAGGAGAGTGGTCACGCCATACATTTCCCAGCGACAACTTTTTCTAGAAAGGCCTTTGGTAATGGTGATGGTGGTGAGAATTACTAAGTTGGCAGGATCTCTTAGGACCCACATGTTCTCAGAAGCTCAGGACTCCTCCGCAAGGTCATTCTCTTCATCCCCAAGGCTAAACAGAATAGTATTGCCTTGTTTGGGCCATTTTCATTGGGATGTATTTCATATCTGAAAAGTTAACGATGAATGCCATGGAGGACATTTCCCCTGGTAGTTTAGTGTTATTACCCACCTAGCCCCATCCCCAGGAGCTGACTCAGAAACCTTCTGAGATTTGTGGGAGCCCTAAGAGGACTTACTGAGCGCATCGGCTAGGTAGAAGACAGCTAAGTTTCTATAGTTATGTAGGTTGCTCATCGGCTCTACCAAATGAGGATGTGTGAAGTTCATTTTTTTGTTTTGTTTTTTTCAATTAATTTTTATTGGAGTATAGTTGCTTTACAATGTTGTGTTAGTTTTTGCTGTACGGCAAAGTGAATCAGCTGTATGTATACACATATCCCCTCTTTTTGGATTTCCTTCCCATTTAGATCACCCTCAGAGCATTGAGTAGAGTTGCCTGTGCTATACAGTAGGTTCTCATTAGCTATCGATTTTATACATAGTAGTGTATATATGTCAATCCCAATCTCCCAATTCATCCCAACCCCCACCAAAAGACCAGAACTTTCTGAGGATGTTTTGAAGCTGACCCATCTCTTAGGCACAGGGAGTTTCAGCTGTCTAATGAAATAGGCCATCCAAATACCAGAAAAGTGGTATCCAAAAGACACAGTGTACCCAAAGGCAAGGACAATACTGATTAAGATCAATAGCCTCAGCCTCCAGATTGCTGCCAGATGAACAAATAGCAGTGTGTGCAGTCCAAGCATAATGTCACACGGGCAGTCTCATTCACAACTTCGGAAGGCTGGAAGCCATCAGGGCGGCAGGGTTCCATTGGCTGGACAGCGATCCAAAGGGTTTTCAGTGGGGGTTTATATCACCAGTTGGTATCATTATTCCTGGTCGGGGGAGACCTTTGGGGAAGTAAAAGATATTGGGTCCAGAGGCACCAGACGCAGATGTTAGCTGAATAGGAAGAAGTGAGGAAGAGATGTGAGCCTGTCCAGTGGTTGTCTCTGGGTGTTGGCCTCAGGTTAAGTTGGGTTTCCAGAGTGAAGGAAGTCCCGATGAGAAAGTTAATGCCTTTCCCAAACAGAACTTTAATTCCGTCACAAATCATTCCCTTGACTTTTTGATGAGTGAGAATGGGTGGATACCAAGAGTATGTTAAGGATTGAGACTAACACCCCAGCTCACACTGCCAGCTAGATAATGGGGTAATGAATATTGTTGACATCTTTTTCCCTTGCTGGAACTCTCAAGATAATCTTACAGCTCTGAAACCCAGCTCCTGTTAAAGAGACAGAGTAGTCCTCTTAGTTTTTTGCCCAGGTGGCTCTCTGGCTACCCTAGATATATCATTAATATAAAATTAGAGGAAAAAAGTATGCTTTTTTTTAGGTGCAGTTTTGTAAATCACATCAAACCATTCCTGAAAGCAAGCAGGGTATAAGTGATAATTAAAGTAAAACAATTTAGAAGTGGGACAAGAACAAGTGACGGAGAGCACTAGGTGGTGCAAGAAAATTAATCAACGAAATGGACAGCCAGCAGCACTTCACCAGCCTTTCTCTACAGAGAGACTTACAGGGCTTCCAAAAGGCAAAGCGGTGATTGGATTCTTTGGTTCTTAGGGGCTTTTTCTAGATGTTGTCTCCAAATTTGAACTTACAGCTTTGAGACCAAAGGAAAAGACAAATATTCTTGAAGTCTGGTGTATCATACTGAAATTCTAGACTCATTCACAAGGAGATAGTTTGTGAACAGGGATATACTGGTAGAGAGCAATATAATGGAGCAAGAGGTATGTTTTCTTGCCACAGCTGGAACTGCTCCCTGAGTTTTGTGATTATTTGGGGAATGGGAAAGTGGGTCCACTCCCTAAATTAGGGATGAAGAGTGTGAACTTCCTTTTCTTATAGTCAATATAGTTGATCTGACAAGAAGGCACAAAAACGTGGTATTATTTGTGTGCACCAAAAAGCTACTTTTCCTTAAAACGTCTCTACGTTATCCTGACTTACTACTCCCTGACGTCTTCATCATTGTGTACATTTCTTATAGACCTTCTGGACCTGGTCACATTAGCTACTTTATATTGGGTATGAATCTTCGTGCACCAATCAGGGGAGAAAAAGATACAACTTTATTTGCTTTAAATGAACTTAAATCTAAGACCCACAATTCAGGCCCGTGAGAAGTTCTATACCCCAGGGTTGTAAAAAGGTCCCTGGCTTCCCACAGACAGCACCAAATCAGCAGGGAGAATCCTTGGATGGTGGATTCCGTGTCTACACTGTTTAGCTTAGGGAAGTCCATTGTCTTAGAGCACCTGATCCCTTCAGGTCAAAACAGCCCTGCTGGTAGGGGTGGGGGTGGGATGCTGGAGCCTGAGATATCTGTGGAGGCTGGAGACCCTCTGATGAGATTGGAGACCCTCTGATGAGACGCAGCCTTTCTAGTTGCAGTCATCCTCCTCAAGATCTCCCAGGAGTGCTGAAAGGCAAACAGGGCCCTATGCCCAGGGCTGAGATAACAACCTCTCTCGGGTCTCATCACCTCCCAGGAGTGTTGCCCTAGGGTGGCATGAGGGGCTCTGGTACTCAGGGCTAAGAAAACAGCAGAGCTGTCTTAGCTTATTTTCTCCCTAAACCAGACCCTGAGCCACATTTGGGTCCAAGTGATTTATTAAAGGAAGTACTCTCAGGATCAACCAGTAAGGGAATTGCAGAAGCAAAATAGGAAAGAGGAAAAAACCCAGCACGAGTGATTTCAACTGAATGCCCAGACTCAGCCTGATCCTGTGGGGTGCTGGGAAGTGTAAATTACACCTCGAGAAACAGGAGTTGGGCTTTTGTACTTCCACACCCATCAGTCACTGGCTACAGCCAACCCTGGGGTGGGCATGAGGGAACAAAAACCTAGGCATTTTTTTAGCTCTTCACATGGGCAAGATGGTGCCCATGCCCAAGGGGCAGTCCTGTGAAGGTGGCAGGTGCCAGCTCTCAGCAGCAAAGTACACCTGTAGAAGCTGAGCTGGTAAAAGGATACAAGGAGACCTGGATGGGGCACCAGTAGTGATCACTGGCCAACCTGGCTGTGGTATCACAGCCAACTGCCTAATACTGTTGCCCTGAGAAAAAAAGAAAACGAGGGAAGGACTTTCTTTAAATGTTTATCTGAAACAGTATCCATAGAAATGCATCCCAAGTACTATTTTGTTCGAAAGATAGACTGTAAAGGCATGCTAAACTTAACGTGTTCATATCCCTGGGCCGAGTCCCAAAAGTAACAGGACAATGTGCTATTTATTACTAATTATATAATAATATTTTACTTAGCAAAAAGCAAGAGCTTGATGGTCCTTCACACCGGAGATGCAGATGTTTTAAATTCTCATTTGGCTTTGTGGAAAAACATCCATCCTACTGAGGAGAAATGAAATCCAAAGTTCTTGAAAAATCAAATAGAAAAGAATCATGAGTCTGTTCAGTGGGGAGATACAAAGGTTTCTAACCAGAGAACCCACAGGGGTAAAAGAGAGGGAGTTTGGAAATCTAACCCTGGGGAGATGCTCTTTTGAGACACAGATGCTCTATGAATCCAACAGGTAGAAGTCTAAACAGGGAGAGAAAAGGATGGATAGAGGAAGTCTTAGAATTCTCTTCAAAAACATCATAGGAGGGCTTCCCTGGTGGCACAGTGGTTGAGAGTCCGCCTGCCAATGCAGGGGACACGGGTTCGTGCCCCGGTCCGGGAAGATCCCACATGCCACGGAGCGGCTGGGCCCGTGAGCCATGGCCGCTGAGCCTGCACGTCCGGAGCCTGTGCTCCGCAACGGGAGAGGCCACAACAGTGAGAGGCCTGCGAACCGCAAAAAAACCAAAAAAGCAAAAAGAAACATCATAGGAGAGGGTACAGAAGGAAGAGAGACTAATGCCCAGTAGATGTTTGATATAGGAATATAATTTTAAGCCTTCATTACACAGGATTAAAATAGATGAATGTACAGAGACCATGGTTGGTACCCAGAAGTCTGAATCAACACACTGGACCCAGATCTGGAAGCCCATCACGTTACCAAGAAGCCAAAAAATATTGCTTTATACTTGAATATGCCCAATAACGGGCCTTTAGGTTCCTTTATGGGTTTTTCTTTAAGGTGCATGAATTTGGGGAATTGATTTTTAAAGGCAGTAGGGTGCTTTGTAAATAAAGGCAAAAACGGGAATTAGAGACTATGTGTAGTTTAAATTACTCCTCAAAACCACCCCAGCCAGAAAAATGTTATTATCTCGTTTTATAGATGAGAAAAGCAAGTCTTGGAGAAATTAATTTTCCCAGGCTCTGGTTTATTAAGTGGAAGAATGAATACATTTTAGCCTTTATCCCTTCCACCCGCAAACAGACATTTGTTGAACACCTACTGTGTGCTTATTCTGGACACTGAGGACCAAATGATTATTTAAGCCTATAGCTATCTGATCCTGGAGAACATTGTTTTTCCACCAGGGTCTAGTGACAAAACTCATTTAAATCTGAGTTCATGGAACGTTGGATTAGTCTGTGATTATGCAAGATGGTAAAGAGATTGGCATGGGTTGGAGAGGGTATGGGAACACACACACACAAAAAGGCATGAAGACTTAATACTAGATTTATAGGCTTAGTGGGGAGGACCCAAACCATTTTGCCTGGTACTTTAAAAAATAATAACAATAGAAACAACAACAAAAATAATAACAAACTTTTATGGCTGCATTTTCTGATTATAAAACTTCTAAAAAAAAGTAGAAAGAAGCAAAAAACATTCTCAGCGTTAGAAACCAGAGATAATGACTGTAATTATTTTAAAGGATGTTTTTCCAGTCTTTTAACCCTTTGGCTCCTTAAATTGTTTTTCTTTGGTTTTGGTTTTGAAGAGTTTTATATGATATGTCTATGTGTGGTTTTCTTCATATTTATCTGGTTTGGGACTTTGTAAATCTGTAGGTTGATGTCTTTCATCAGAAAAATTTCAATTATTATCTCTTTACATATTGGTTTTGCTCCATTCTCTCTCTCTTCTTCTGGGATGCCAATTACACGTATTTATTAACCTCCTCACTGTATCCTTACATTTTCCTTACATTTTTCACCTTTTTGAGTCTTGGGGTTTGTTCTGAACCTTTTCTTTGAAGTTATCTTTCAGTTTGTTAATCCCCTTACACTGTATACGGTTTGCTATTAAACTCAGCCACTGAATTTTTACTTTATGTCATTATAACTTTTTGAGTTCTAGATTTCTCCTTTGGCTATTTTTTAAGGTTTTCAGTTTTCTACCAAAGTTCTCAATTTTGTCTTTTATTTCCTTGAATATATTCGGTCTATTTATTTTTCAGTAGTGTCAGACAACTACATTATCTGAATCCTTTATGAATCTGTTTCTAATGTCTGCATTTCTCTTGAATTTCAGCCATACAGTCTCACCTTCCATTGAACCCTCACTTGGAAGCATCATTCAGCTCAACCCTGGTGACATTTCATGAGCATAACTTAAAACCAAATAAATAGTTCTCCATTCTAAGATTTTAGCAAGTTTAAGGTGCACCGTTGATTTAATTATAGCTGTTCTGGGGATTGGGAGTAAAGAAATATTACAGGAAATGTAGGCATGTGACCTGATTTCAGACACATCACGTTATAAAGGAATAGGCATTTAAGAATTATAGAAAGAAATATGGCAGAATTCCTCAGCCGTGGGCAGACCTGTTTGGATATCTTGAGTCCGTTTCCCTTTAAATCTTCTTTTAAAGCCTCTTCAGTGAGAGGAAGAAAGAAGCTGAATTGTCCTGAGGCTTTATTACCTCCAAGAGCTCGAGAACTCTCCAATGTTCCTGCCAGTTAAACGCACATGAAATGTAACAGAAATAGGATCCGTGAGAATCCTGCACGTAGGAGATCATGGAGTGGGAGCCAACTGGACCAGGAAGCTACTTACTTCTAAGAGGAGAAAAATGCAACAATTAGGCTTACAGTAGAAGCCTCTTCTTGCCTTCTGCTGAGACTGACGTGGCTAGAGGCTAGTTCGTTTTCTTTCAGTATTCCAGGATGAGTCTTAAGTATCACCCGATCGTTCTTGGCCATGAGCTCTAGCAAGCAAAGCTCAAAATGGATGAGGAGCTACACTTGAATTACACAAATCATAGCCCTTTGATATAGCCTAACAGGCCCCAGATTCAAGTGTCTGCCAGAGCCAGGCAGCTGGTCGCTGGGGGCCTGTGGCCGAGGCAAGGCTGTGTGGTCCAGTCCAGGCAGGGAGCTCCTCCCCACACCAGCTGATTCTTGCCGTGTGAGCGTACAGACCCAGGGTTTCTGGAACTGAATTTTGTCAGAAGCCAGGAACACAGATTTCTGTGAGAAATGCCCTGATTTTTATGTTGACAGTGAATTCCATTTTCTAAAACTTGCATGTATAACACATGTTTTTGAGATGATTGAAGTCTGTGGCCTCTTGCTGGTTGTTTCTGGGCTACATGTTCAGCATTGAATGAGTCTGTACTATAAGAAGGTGGCCCCATTACTGAAGCAATATGGAATGCTTGCTCTCGCATCATAGAGGGATTCCTGGAAATATAAGCACTGGGGGACTTTCTGAGTCCACTTGAAGCTTCAGAAAAGTGCATTGCCCTCACTATACCATTTCAGTTTTTTTTTTTTTTTTTTTTTTTTTGCTGTACGCAGGCCTCTCACTGTTGTGGCCTCTCACTGTTGTGGCCTCTCCCGTTGCGGAGCACAGTCTCCGGACGCGCAGGCTCAGTGGCCATGGCTCACAGGCCCAGCCGCTCCGCGGCATGTGGGATCTTCCTGGACTGGGGCACGAACCCGTGTCCCCTGCATCAGCAGGCGGACTCCCAACCACTGTGCCACCAGGGAAGCCCGCATTTCAGTACTTTTTTAAACAGCTCACTCAGTGAGGTCCTTTTTTGACACTTAAAATGGGGCTTTGGAGTCAACCCTCAGGGAAACTGCTCAAAGTACATAGCCCAAAACACACAGAGTGTCATTGAGATCATCTGTCATGTGAGCTACAGGCAGTCTTAGAGCAGACAAACCAGAAACTTGGACAATATTAGCAACCTTGCCAAATTGCACAGAGGAATATTCATAAATTTTTAATTCTCAAATATTGTAGAAGTATTATATGAATGGACATTAATTTCTTGCCTGGAGGCAAGCAAGTAAGTTGTTTGAAAGGTAACTGGGACATTTATGGGAAGTAAAGCATGTCCAGTGCATAATTGTATTGCGTGGGGAATGAACCTGTGCCTTAGAAAAAATGATTAAAAAGAGACTAGGGAGGCTGATAGAGTGATTGGTACCCAAACTCAGTAATTAAAGGTTGAATTCTTCAGGGGACTTACTCTGTGTCCTTAGGCAAGTAATATTCAGTAATTTGCCATAATCCATTTGAGAAAAATATGTTATCTAGCTGATAGAATATTTCCAGGATATATCTAATATCCTGTTCAGTGCTTAGAATAGCTGGTGATGCCAGTTTTACTCTAAGTAGCTGTGCAACATGAATTAGAGAATAGAGGTATCTTTGTAATGAATATTGTTAAATGTTTAGATGGAACGTTATATTTGGAGATCAAGGGAATTTGTTGTATCTCTGAATTTATATTGTCCTCTAGTGTTCTTTAATTACAACTTCTAACACACTAATGTTCCAGCAGATGAAATATAAAATCTAAATTTATATATGTACTCGTTTAGAATCTGTTCTACTTTCTGGGTACAACACAAATAGGAAACTGAATAGTCTGGTTTAATTGCCTAAGCTTTAGGGAACGAAGGAGATGATATTACAACACTGAAAGCCAATAACCCTTGTATACTGATCATAAAAACTTAGGCAAAATGTGTATTTTGTCCAGGCCTGGCCATCTCCCACAGTTTGAGAAACAAACGAACATGATTATATGAGAGACCGTTGTAGTGTCAAATTTATTTGTATCTGGGATGAAACACTTCTCAATTTAAGAATAAATCGTAAAAGCAAGGGGAAGATATGTCTAATGCATGCATTTTTCTATTATGAGTTTTCTCTTAGTAATTCCTTTGAGTACCATTGTTAGCAGGTTCTGTATCACTGCGTTTTTAATTCAATGAGACTTGGAAAGATTTGATGCTAAAATGGAATGCTTCAGACTATTAATAGCTCTCCTTTTCTTTCCACTTTCAGTCCTTGAAGAAAGAAACTGCTCAGACCCTGGGGACCCAGTCAATGGGTACAAGAAAATTACAGGAGGCCCTGAGCTTATCAATGGGCCTTATGCAAAAATTGGCACCGTCTTGACCTTCTTTTGTAACAACTCCTATGTTCTTAGTGGCAATGAGATGAGAACTTGCCAGCAGAATGGAGAGTGGTCGGGGAAACAACCCATCTGCATAAAAGGTAACTTGCAAATAATTTTGAAGTCTGTAGACATAGATGGAGTTGCTGGACATTTTGGTAGCTCTCATACATGTTTTTGAGCCCCTGGAAAAATGCCTTCTATCTTAAGTTCTCACTGGAACCATACATTACTTTTAGGTTGGAAATCATCCATAAAACATTTGCTTCTTTTTTGAACCGCCAAAGGACCTGCTTATCCTAATCACAATGTCTTGATGTGATCAAGAAGAGTGATGTAGTTAACAGAGCGGTTTAGGAAAGATGACAAGGCTGAGTTTTATACATGCAAACCCAAGCATAGATTTGAAGCAATTAAAATGCATTTATATGGCTACATTTATCTACTCTATGCAATATTAAATTAGTGCAAGAAATAAAAGAACGCAATAGACACATCATCCCTGCCAGCCTATGTGGAGGGAGGTTTGAGATGTTAAGATGTTTAAAAGCATCTTAAAAAGACAGTAAACCCTTGGACGTTCAAAGGAGAGTTATAGAACAAATGAGTGGTGTATATTCCGAGAAGAAGTGAAACAGGGACGATTGCAGGTAGCAGAGAGCACTGGAACCTGTCTGGGAAGCAGGGAAGGATTTATAGAGGTAAAGAGGAGTTGGGATGATATTCCGCTTAGAAGACAAAGGGAAGGTGGTGTAGGCAGAAGTGAAAGAATCATGGTAAACAAAAAGTGAATCAGTCCTGGAATCTGGGAGGGACATTTGAAAAGGTAGTTGGGGACCAGAACGAATGGAACGTTGCATAGGGAAGTTTGGACCTTACCCCACTTGAGAGTGGGCATGCACAGTTTCTTGCTGAGTTGATTCCCTAGTTGCTCCAGGTCGACAGCCCCTCTCCTTTTGGTGGCAGGTCACAGTTATCTAGCTGTTTCCTGGGAAGAAAAGCATATCCTTAGCCTAGATTATCCAGATAATTGCTTCAGTCCTCCACTTTCCCTTCTGAGTGTTTGTCAACAACCTGAATCATGGGAAAAGGAACGAAAGAAAGATTTGTGAAAGGAAGAAATCACTTTAGACTTTAGCCAGGAGCAAGCTTCATCCTCACCAGCACAGACTCTGATTCTTGATTTCATTAAGTATGGAAACGGTGTTACATATGTCCTTGGAGATTTTTGTCAACTCTTCTCTTACAAATTAATACAAGCAGAGTTCCCTAGGTTGCTAATTAGACGAATGTTGGCTGCTTGATTGGGAAAGTGAGATGGGAAGGATTCCTTTTCACTTGTGAAGAAAGAGAGACTTCAAAAAAATTAAACTGGGCTTTGAGTTGCCCTCAAAGGACCCTTAGGAGCCTTAGTTGCAGAGACATGGAGGAATCAGTTACTCAAGATTTACTGATGGTTGACACTGCTGTCTGGTTTTAAATGAGAGCCTTGTGATTCACTATGCTGGGCTATATTTTAGAACCTTGATCTTGGCTTTTATTCTGTATTGATTAAGTTCACCAATACTATTTATGTGAACAGATAATCCTAATCTATTCATTATCATTGTTTCATATCTCCTGGGGGGAGCAGCTCTGCAGAGGTGTTTATTCTACTTGGGTTCTTCAAAGGGGGTTGCCAATTTAGATAAAACTCAGCATGCTCTTTTGCTAAGCGAGCTGTCCACGTCTGGCTAATGTATCTTCCCTTTGAAAGCCTGAGGAATGTGCACTGGTCTCCAGAAAGGGTGGTCAGGTATGAATCTGAACTGAATAATGTGAACAGTTAATATGGAAAAGGATTATGCAGCATTGTCTTTTTTTTTTTTTTTTTCCTAGCCTGTCGAGAACCAAAGATCTCAGACCTGGTGAGACGGAGAGTTCTTCCAATGCAGGTTCAGTCAAGGTGAGGCTGAAACACCTGAACTCTGCTTTAAAGGCGAATGAACGTTCCTCTCCCACCCCCTTTCCCCACTGGTGTTTGGCCAAAGACAGTCTGAGGTTTCTTAGGGACACTCAGTGCTGACTGGCCAAGGAAGAATAGGGCTCGTTAGATGGAGACTTATTAGCCAGCTGCCTTTAGCCAAGAGGTAGCAACTGTTGGAAGATGCACAGATTTCACTGGATTGTGGGAAAGTAAGTGGTGGTGGGAAGCCAGACTTTAAGATGGTCTTTGAGGAACTGGATTTTAATACTCGAGTCTTCCTGAAATTACTACGTATTTATTATGCAGCCAGCTGTGGCTTAGGAAGATGTTCTTGGTAGTGACCAATCAGATGAGGCAGGCTGGTGGGGCCAGGAGCCGGAGATGAATGACTTGCCCCTGACGAGGGATGTGAGGCCTCAGGGACACCCACCCAGCTTTTTTCCTGGAAAGATAGAGGTGGGGACCCCTGGTGGCAGCTACGGAACCTTACACCCATGGCTCCAGAAGGAACCTGCTTCCACTTGATTTCAACGAGGCTTAGTGCCTGGTTTCCTTCAGTTCCCTGCAGAGAGACCTTCCAAGACTATCCTTTTAAAAATAGCAACCCAGGGCTTCCCTGGTGGCGCAGTGGTTGAGAGTCCGCCTACCGATGCAGGGGACACGGGTTTGTTCCCTGGTCCGGGAAGATCCCACATGTTGTGGAGCGGCTGGGCCTGTGAGCCATGGCCACTGAGCCTGCCCGTCCGGAGCCTGTGCTCCGCAACGGGAGAGGCCACAACAGTGAGAGGCCCGCGTACCGCCAAAAAATAAATAAATAAATAAAAATAGCAACCCCACCTCCACCCTGACCGCTGAGCTGACTTCTTTAGCCAGCGCTCTCTGACCTTTACAGAGCTCTCCAGTTTTCACCTTGGCATCCATCTCCACCTGTTGTCCTACTGACATTTTGTTCATTTATTTGTTCAATTTCTGTCTCCCTGTACCCCACCAAAAAAATGTGAAAGTTGTAAGTGCAGGAACATTTTCTGTTTGGTTCATGCTGAACTTCTAGTTCCTAGAACGGTGCCTGCCACATGGTGGACACCCCCAAAATATTGAATGAATGAGTGAATGAATGAATGGATTGGATCAGTTGGTTCAAGACCTGCTGTCATCTCTCTTTAGCACTGGGTATTCTTGGGCAATTTCCTAAGCTTGCTGAGCCTTTAGTTCCTCTTTTGAAAAGTAAGGGTGATCACAGTAACATTTGTCTCTGGGAACTGTTAAGGATTAAATGCAAGGCAAATAGCTAGCATTTACTGGGTGTTTGCTCTGTGCCCGTTACAATTCTGAGTTCTTTACATATATTAGCTCATTTAATCTTCACTACAACCTCTCAGGTACGTATTATTATTACCATTTCATTTTAGATTTTATTACTTTTTATTACAGATGGGGAAACTGAGGCTCTGAGGGGGTGAGGAACTTGCCCAAGGTCACATTGCTAGAGGAAGGAGCAACCCAGGATGCAAATCCAGGGTCTTCAGGGGCTGCTCCCTGATGCATGAAGCTTGAACTAAGCCTTATATAAAGGCCTTAAAAACGCCTTGCACCTATGAACACCTGTAAGCAGTATCTATTGCTTTTAGAAATGGTAACAGTGAATCCCAGTGACTGGAACTGACCCCAAACAAGTGATCTGAAATATTCAAAGTTCAGGATATTCCTTCATCTCTCACACTGCCTCTGGCTCTCTCATTCCATTTCCTTTTTGGGCAAGGCATTTCCTTGGGGACAGTGGCAGTGGAATCCAGTGTTTCTACCCACCCTCCTTTCTGATCTTTGTGATTTACCTGGGGCTGGACTCTCCAGTAAGTATTCTTCCCAAGGAGACATCTTGGAGAGGAGGCCCAGAGCTGTTAAAAAAAACCACCACCGGGCTTTGCATTTTCTAAAGTGGTTGTAATGGGGGCTTAGGTGACAAGGTGCCAGGTGTCCCATGTAGATGAGAAAGCAAGCCTAAAACTTGGTTGTAAATATCTTTCTGGAAGATACGCTGATGAGTGGGGATATGATGGTCTCCAGCAGCCAGGCTCACCCAGGAACTCCCAAAGGCAACGCAAACCTTCAACAGCCAAAAACTGTGTTTGTTTGCAAGTCCAGAAGCTCCCTGAACTGCAGACCTAGTTCTAAACTTGAGCTAAAGATTTGTTGGATGAAATCAATGTGGATGGAATGTTTGCTCTGAGCACAGCATGGCACAGACATGTGAAACAGATTTCTTACGATGGATTGGCATGGCAGGGAAACCAGGGTGGGAACCATGACTGCCCTGTGTTGCCTGGGGTACTGTCTTAGCTTCCTGTGTGTCCTTCAGCACTCCTACCTACCTCTCTGGGCTTCCTTCCTCCATTCATTAAATGGGATGAAAACACTGATTCCTAAAGGAACTCTAACTTGTCAGTTAATAGTCATTATGCACTGATATAAAATGAGCACAAGTTGTGTAGTGTGCATACCTCTCTCCCAAGAATCCCAGAGTGGTCTCTGGGTGCTTCAACTTCAGGGCTCATTTAAAAGACCTTTTCACATTCGCACACAACGCTCCTTATTTCTCCCAATCAATGTGCTCTGAGAGAAGGTTTTATTCTCTGAGGTGGACTAATTACATCTGCTAATTGCTAAATCAAGCTGCCGTATCAACACAGTTCAATTCGAATCAATTCCTAATACTGCCCCATTATGATAATGGTTAGAGAAAAGCGGCCGCTTGGATTTCTCCCCTTGAAATTAACTTCCTTTTTTGTTTAATTTCACTATTAATTTTTGTGTGTGTGCATGTATAGCATACCTTTGGATAGCAGCTATTATGTCAGATATTATGCTCTTTGGTTAAAATCCAGGGCAGCTGGAGGCATGCCAGAAATGGAAATGGAGGAATAAATTGAAGGTTGAAGTGTGCAAGAAAATCTGCTCAGTGGTAGAAGAGGCGTTCATGTGTGTGTGTGTGTGTATGAGAGAGGTGTGAGGGGAGAAAGGGAGAGAGACACACAGAGGATGAGATAGCTGTTTTCCCTTCCTCTGTAAGGAATGGGCTTGGGTACTAAAAGAGCCACAGTGACTGTCTCTGGCCCTCCTCTCTCTCCGGGCCGGGTGCTCCGACGTAGGGAGACGCCATTACACCAGCTATACGCATCAGCCTTCAGCAAGCAGAAGCTGCAGGACTCCTCTGCCAAGAAGCCAGCCCTTCCCTTTGGAGACCTGCCCACTGGGTACCAATACCTGCATACCCAGATCCAGTATGAGTGCATCTCACCCTTCTACCGCCGCCTGGGCAGCAGCCGGAGGACATGTCTGAGGACTGGGAAGTGGAGTGGGCGTGCCCCGTCCTGCATCCCTAGTGAGTCAATGCCTGTCCTTGGTCTAGAGCAGCTTAGATCTCCCATTGCTGCCTATGAAAAGCCACTGACCCTATTGAAGACTTTTTTGGGAAAAGCTCCTTGTCCAAAAGGACGGCCCTCTAACACTTTCCCTAGCTTGGTGAAGTCTGAAATTCCACAGTTAGAGCTTCCTTCCTTTGGCTTAAACTTGTTACCCAGGAGAAATGAACTCGTTAAATATTAGACAAAGTTTTTGGGAAGGGGGGCATACTTTTTGTGGATAATTCTTTTGTGGATAATACTTGGAGAAAAGGGACAGAGCAGTTATTAAACACCAAGTGGGGAGGGGGCTAAAGGTGCTAGAGGGCTTCTGGTGATATCTCCTTTGTTACCCTGTCTAACCCAGTTTTCATTCTCATCACCCAATGGTATTAATTAGGTTATTGTTATTAATTAGATTATGAGATATTAATTACTCCCAAGGTTATAATGATGATTACTGCAGTAATACATGGAAGTGTCTGGAATAGGGTCTTGCACATACTAAGCTACCCCCATCCTCTTTGTCAAAGAAGAAGGATATGGCTTAGTTCGAGGTGGTCATCTTTATAGCAATAGTCATGATATTTGAATCTAACTGTTTGTATACATCATCTCATCCACTCTCCTCAAGAACCCTAGGAGACAGTTGTGATTACTGTATCCATTTTGCAGGCAGGAAGACTGAGGCTGTAAGAGATTAGGCAACTTGCCCAGTAAGTGGCTGGGGTGGTAAGCCTCCAATCGTAGTCCTAGACTTTATAGTCAACCATGTCAAGGTGGTTGATTAATGTTTAAAGGGAAAAGAAAAACGGGTTAGATGCTCTGTGGTCTTGACATCCGTAGGGTCCACCTTTCCAGATTTGTGCTCTGTTGGGTGACTGACACATTCCCCTTTGGATGGGAAGGTCTAAGTTTACATTACTGAGCTGGTGCTTTCTCCATAGTCTGTGGGAAAACTGAGAACGTCACTGCTCCGAAGACCCAGAGGACGCGCTGGCCATGGCAGGCTGCCATCTACAGGAGGGCCGGTGGGGTGCACGGGAGCAGCCTGCACAAGGACACGTGGTTCCTCGTCTGCAGCGGTGCCCTGGTCAATGAGCGCACCGTGGTGGTGGCTGCCCACTGCGTCACCGACCTGGGGAGGGTCACCGTGATCAAGACAGCAGACCTCAAAGTCGTCCTGGGGAAATTCTACAGGGATGATGACCGGGAAGAGAAAAGCATCCAGAGCTTGCGGGTGAGAGAGGGCTGCAGCCTGGAAACCGGGTCTCTGGCTCAGCAACTCCCAGTACTGGGCGAGCAGTGACTGTGTTGGTCCTGTTACTCTAGCACTTTGGCATCCAGCCCAGAGTCTGGAAATATTAGGCACATAGTAGGTGGCTAATATATATTGACAGATACTAGAAACGGGCATCTAGAAAGACTATGGAGTCTTTCCCCCCTAAAATTGTTTTAAAAATAGGACAGTAGGGCTTCCCTGGCGGCGCAGTGGTTGAGAGTCCGCCTGCCGATGCAGGGGACACGGGTTCGTGCCCCGGTCCGGGAAGATCCCACATGCCGCGGAGCGGCTGGGCCCGTTAGCCATGGCCGCTGAGCCTGTGCCTCCGGAGCCTGTGCTCCGCAGCGGGAGAGGCCACAATGGTGAGAGGCCTGCGTACCGCAAAAAAAAAAAAAAAAAAAAAGATAGTAACAAATATCTTCTATCATTGGGGTCATCAAAATGTAACCACCTTTTATGTTTAGGACACTGTGCTAGGTAGGCTTTGAGGAAAAATAGAGACTCCTAATAAATTTGTAAGATTCTTCTCTTTCCCTGCCTGCCTCCCTCCCTCTCTTCCATCCACCCACTCACCCATCCAGCTCATCCATCTGTCCATCCATCCTTCCATCCATCCATCCATCCATCCATTGTTGAGTTCCCACAGCATGCCATTCGCTGGGAATACATACAGAACTGAATAAGGCATGGTTTTTGCCCTGAAGAGTCCACAGGCTAGGGGAAGAGACAGACCAGTATATTGTGACTAGTCCAACACAATAGAATCCCGAGTAAATGAGCCCAAATGTAGTTGAAGGAATAGAACACATCTGTGAGAATGTTACGGCATATCACAGATGTAAGCTCCTAGAGGCCCCCGTCAAAGAAGATGATCAGCAAGGATGGGGACAATCAGGGGAGACTTTGTGGAAAAGTCTGTGGACCACCCTGGGTGTAGCTCTATCTTACTGGCTTGAGGGTAAATGCAATATTTACAGTGGACCAGATGTTGCAAACTGGTAGCCTGTAGGGGTTTGTGTTTTGATAGTGCTAACATATATTTTTTTAATCAGTTATTTGCCAACATTTAAAAACCAGGAGGTTTCAGCCAGAGATCTGGAGTCTATTCTCTGGCAAAATGAGTACTTCTGCATGGCAGTGGTCAGCTGGAGCGAAGTGGCAGCTGCCCCCTCTGCATGGGGCGTGCACTCCCGTTCTCTGAAACCTCACCTGTGCACTCAACTTATTTAAAACAACCTGCCAGCCAGGCGGGCGTTTCAGTTTGCAACGCTGGGAATAGAGCAGTTGCTTTCTATGATCCCTTGAGAAAAGTATCTCTGTATAATTGTAGCTGTCTCTTAGACTTTTTCTCCCAATCATTTAGCCCCGGGGCCTGCCTGTTCCTGTCACTATGGAGTTGGTTGCTCACAATTGCTATCCATTCCTTACCTTGGTAGATTTCTGCAATCATCCTGCATCCCAACTACGACCCCATCCTGCTGGATGCGGACATCGCCGTCCTGAAGCTCCTGGACAAGGCTCGCATCAGCACCCGCGTCCAGCCCATCTGCCTGGCGGCCCCTCGGGACCTCAGCACCTCCCTCCAGGAGTCCCGCGTCACCGTGGCAGGCTGGAATGTCCTGGCAGATGCGAGGAGCCCCGGCTTCAAGAATGACACGCTGCGCTCGGGGGTAGTCAGTGTGGCGGACTCGCTGCTGTGTGAGGAGCAGCACGAAGAGCACGGCATCCCGGTGAGCGTCACAGACAACATGTTCTGTGCCGGCTGGGACCGCGCTGCGCCTTCTGACATCTGCACAGCAGAGACGGGCGGCATCGCAGCCGCGTTATTCCTGGGGCGGGCGTCCCCTGAGCCCCGCTGGCATCTGGTGGGGCTGGTCAGCTGGAGCTATGACAAGACATGCAGCCACAGCCTCTACACAGCCTTCACCAAGGTGCTGCCCTTTAAAGACTGGATCGAGAGAAACATGAAATGAGCCTCAGGCCCATCAAGAAGCACTTCCGTGCATCCTTCCGTACGTGTGTTGCCCGAGGCATCGTGGACCTGAAATGTGAATCTGCCCATGAATTTGGCTGTGCCAGGGCTTCTGATGTCAAAACCAGTGGAGGGCGAGTCGAGCTTACTTTCTGGTAGGCCACTGCCTCCCTGACTGCTGGGACCATTTGGAAGATACCAGGGCTGCTTGCAAGAACTCAGTTTCTTCAAAATAGACTACATGAATAGCAAAGCAATCCTCCCCATTCAACTGGCCCCAGTGGCCTTCCCCACCTGCCCTTCAGTGGTGCGAATGCCATGGTCAGCTGTGGTCGAGAGAAGCTTGATTGGCTCCATCAGGTCTTCTCCAAGGCTCCAGCCAGACAGAGTTCCAGAGAGCCGCCTGCAGGACAGTCCCGGACAGCAGAGCCTGGCTGCGGCACTGGTGTCAGTGCACACTGCCACGTCCCAATCCCCTGTACACACTTTAATAAAACAAGGGTTGGCTTCTGACCCACGGAACGAATGTGCCATGGCTCTGATTCCTGCATGCAGCCTCTTTGAGCTACATATGTTGGGACCAATGGCTGGGTGGCAGCCCTTTAAGAGAGATCCTAGATTATCATTCCCAAATAATGCATAGAGCAAAGCCGATGCCATCTTTTCAATACCAGTGCTTGCAACTTGCTGGGCCTTCAGGTGGGGGAGAGGGAGGTTGGGCACCACCAGATAAGGCACAAACAGAGGAAAATACCAGGGATTTGAGGATTTCTAGTGTCCCCTCTTGTTCTTATGTTCTAGATCAAGCACAAAACCCTGCTTTGAATCTCTAGAAATCTTTAGGACCTATTTTTGTAGCATCTGAACTGGAATCACCTATATACTCACACTCAATTGAGATACGCCAAGAAACTGCAGCTTCATTCTTCTCTATAACTTATATGATTTTCCTTTCAAGCCCCACCCCTGGCTCCCACTGGATAGTGGAGGAAAAAAAGATGAATCCAATCCAATCCCCGAAATGATCTTTTCAGGAACATTCTCTGTTTTGGGTGACTCACTCTTTTATCCTTTCTCCCCTACCCTCACCAGTTTCCTCCTTTCCAAGATGTGCCATGGAGGTTTACGTGACTTCTAGCCCCGGGACACACACAGTAGGACTCCTGAGTTCCTGCTGGTTCTTGGGTGTGTGTGGTGGGACTTTCTCATTCCTGGGCGTTTTGCTGACACTGGGTGCTCGTGTCTGTAACTACTGCAACTTGTGCTGTGTTCTCTGTTTCCCTGGGGCCGGCGGTCCTCCCCACTGACTTAGCTGCTCGTCAGGTCTGGCTGGCACTGATACTCCTGAGATCCGGGGGGACTCCGACTTGACACTGGTTTGGGTTCCTCAGCCTCCTGGCCACAGTGACAGCCTTCTCCGTGGCTACCCAGCCTGACTTTCAGTAACCTCCTCTTCCTCCCCTGGGGGCTTGTGGGAACTTCTTGGTCTTTTCCTCACCTCCTGAGGCCTGAGAGTCAAGGGTTGGTACATTCGCCTCCTACAGACCCCAGCAGAAACATTACTCTTTCCTCTACTTATCAGAGAAAACTTTGACCCCAAGGACTTTAGCCCCAAGGCGGGAGGTCACATCTGTCTCCCAACCTGCCTCCTCAATTCTGTGTCTTTACATAATTCCCTGAGCCAGAAGAGAATTTCTGGTGCTTTCTCTTTTGGTCAGGCTTTCTTGGGGCTTTCCGTAGCTCACGTCGTCCTCCTTTCACCCACCCACTGTATCCTCATGGCTTAATCTCAGGGCAACGTATTACTTATCACCTTCAGAGTAACAAACATCCAACACGTAGTGGTTAAGCTGGAGTATTGGATTTGACCAATATATATCAGGCTGCTCAAAGGTTTTTTTTCTTGCTGTTTTTAAGCCTAGAAAGTTTGGATCTTGAGAGGTGTAATGGAAGTCAGATCAAAATATCTAAATTCAAATTCCTGTCTTTCAACTTCTTTTAAGTGATCTTGGGCAAGTCACCTAACCCCTCCACCTCAGTTTGTCATTTGTTAGGTTGGCATGCTAAACTCTGTCTTTTGTGGTAGCGGTGATGGTGAAATGAGCTACTGTGTAAAGCAATGAACATAGTACCTGGCATACAGTTTGGTGCCTATAATAACTGGCAGGGGCAGGGCTGTCCAGTGGGGCACAGCTCCATAAAGCCTCCACATCTGCCCTGTCTCACCTGGCTGTCCATGCTCATACTTTCCATTCTTTAACTTGTCCTGACCCCTCACCTGGACCATCGCGTTCCCTATTTTCTTGACACTCTCTTTACTATCTAGTGTCATTTTCCATCTTTGCCTCACCACTCAGATTTGGTTCACATTGATGTCATCTCAGCTATGACTTTGTTCCCTTTAGAAGCTGAATCTGGCCCCCAGTCCTGGTGACACCACCCGGAGCTGCTTAGTTAATAGCCTCATGGCCACTTGCCACTCGCCCTAGATCTTTCTACCCCAGCACTGCTCTCACAGGCTGCAAGCACTCAACCAGACTAAACTAAGACTCCGGGCCAGGACGAGAGAGTCAGACACGAGCCTGTCCCTTGGCCATACCCGGCACTGGAGGAATCTCATCCATCTCCCTTCATCACATGGCCCTTTGGTCTTAGGATAGAACTCCAAGGATGAGGAATCTCTTCTTAGTTGGAAATCTGGGGTGTATATCAGTCAGGGTTTATTCAGAGATTCAGAACTTTTAGGGGTCATCTAGAATAAGGGGTTATCATGGCCACATACAATTGTGGGCACTCGTGGCAAAGTCTTTTACAGGCTGTTGCCTTTGCACCTGATGTTGGATCTGGGTTCAACTGGCCAGCCGTTGGGAAGGAAAGCTGGGTGTGAAATTGGCAGAGCAAGGACAAACTGGAACCCACGAGGACAAATGGAAACCTATGTTTGTCTCTTGCTGTCCCCAACCTCGATGATTTGAGTGACCTGTGCACACACACACACCTGATCCAGGACACTCGGAGAAGCCGGAAGAGGATTTCCAGCAGGTACGGGAGGAGCTGTGGGCCTGGGTGATGTCCCGCGCCAGCAAAAGGTGAACGAGCGGATCAGTGACGTTGTGTATGAGCTGCCACAGTGCCCGATGCTCTTCACCAATTTCCAGAGCATGGAGACAGCTGTTGCTTCACTCTCCTTTTCAAATGTCATGTAAGTTTCTCTTGTGCCTGCTCTCACCTGGAGCCATACAGGGAAGAGAACTCTGCAAACATAGTGTCAGCCTCTGAGTTGACACGGAACAAAAGTCATCACAAGTCATCGAAGATGAATGCATGAAATATTAATGTGGTTGTCAACTGGGGCCACCTCTGTGGAGAGCTGGAGAAGGCTCCTGATTCATCCAGAATGGTTTGGCTCTAATTTCTTTTGTAGTGGTTTTTTGTTTTGTTTTATACACATGAAGCCCCTGACATCTGACATTCTATCGGGGAGGTCTTGGTGCCTAGGAGCTGGCCTGGCACTCACAGCAAAGCTGTGGTGCTCTCCTGTTGAAGATCAATCGTTTCACAGGATGCCAGTATCAGTCCAGATCATTCTGTGGCTCTGATGGATCAAGACAGAAACAAGACTGCTTTAGAACTTGTCTATGAAGAGCCAAAAGCAAGGTTGTTATTCAAACCAAAAAATACCAACTATCCCCCTCTCCTGGTTAAGAGGAGTGACTGCGACTTCTTTACCAATGACAGTGTTAGCCTCTATTCTTCCTTCCTTCTAGATAAGATTTATAAAGACAGCCGATTATAGAATTGTCCCCACTTAACTGTTAGCATGCAATCCAGAACAAAACCCCACTTCCTCGGAACCTCCCCCAAATCATCTAATAGAAGCCCAAATCTTATAAGAAGTTCATGCTAATACTCCCTTGATGAAATACCCCACATTTCCTGATGATGTGCCTTCTCTTTCACTTCAAGGAGCAATAAATTCAACTTGTTCAACTATAGGTGTATTTCTGGTGGTCTTTGGCTGTAAGGCATTGAAAAATATATAGACACACACATATACATATTGGTATACAAGTAAGAATCTTGCCTAAGTCATACAGATTTTACTTAAATTTCCATACTCTATGTTAACATTTATATGATGCATAAAATTTAAGTGAACTCAGTATGATTTAAGCCAGACTCTTGCTTTCCTTAGGAGTGTCCAGGTTTACATATCAAGTGGACTTTCAAGAATTACTGAGTAGTCAACCCATATTGCTTTCTCTTACATAAACTCCAACAGGAATCGAGAGCAAGGGGCACTCCAAATAGGCCAGTGTTTTCAGTTAACTTGTCACTCACAGGGTAGTTAGAACTTCAGTTGAGTCTCTGGAGTGGTGGATGGGAAGGAAGTAGGATGTTGTAAATACAGGAAGAGCTTGGAAAGCACATAAGATTCAACATGGAGGGGAACTGGCTTAAAGAAGGGCCAATTCTTTCCCAACATGAATCCTCTATTGCAATGACGGGCCAGGTTGGCCAGCCAAGGTGAAGCCAGCCAGGGTGAGGCCAATTGGTGGTGGATCTCAAATGCTAGGATCAATAATTTGGCTTCTCATTGCCTATGTGCAAACATCAAGCTCATGTTAATGTCTCCAGGAGCGTGAAAGGATAGAAGTGGAATTCTAGAAAGGCCCATCAGGCTGGCTGTGCTAGACAGAGACAGTGGTTAGAAGACCCAGCTTGATCTCAACTCCCAGCTCTGTCACTTACATGCTGTGACCTTGAGCATGACATTCAATCCCTATCCCACAGTTGTTCCATCTGCAAATGGGAGCGAAAGGATATGAGGAGCCGGTGAGTTAATGTGCATGTGAGTGAAGCATGTAGAGCAGCATCGTACCCACTGCACTCTGTAAATATTGGCCACTGTTATGATGGTTGTTGTTTCCTTGCTGTTCTTGAAGGAGGGGGAGACTGGAGATGGAGAAACCAGTTATAAGAGACATTACGAGGGGTGGAGAGAGGAAGAGAGGATTTAGAATGCTGTTGCGGTCCACGCATGTGGAAATACGTTTAGCAACCTGTGGGGTGAGCTTGACAACAGGGAAGTGTGGGCAGAAATAAATGGGCGCCACAGGTTAGAAGAACCAAGAGAGTTGAGAGCAAAACGCAGTGAGACTGTGTAAGTGGAAGTAGTCTGGATAAATTTCTAAGAAATAGTGCCAGAGCTTGCAGTGACTTTTTACACATTTCCCCATCTGCACGTATGTATGTGTACATGTTTGCTGGGGAGTGTTTTTTTTGGGGGGGGGTGGTGTACAGGCTGGACTTTTTAAAAGGGATCAGGTGCCGCTGGACTAGTAGGAAATCTGCAGCCATCTTATCAACTCCTTCTCAGCATGAAACCTGTTGTTCTTTGGAGTTATGGGTATGAGGTTTGAATATGAATCTTTACAGTTCTTTGGGACATAAGAATTTTCATGCTTTCAAATTCATCACCTACTCAGAACTTAATGGGCCTTCCACAATTACCACCTACATCAGAATATTAGTCGATAAAATCTCTTCCATCCTGAATTCAATCAGGATTGTGAGTTCATTGATTTTCTGCCTGTCATTTATCCATCAACGAAAATTGATTGAGTGTTAAGGATTGAAATACTAAAGGTGGACAACATAGGCTTGGTGCTTGCCCTCAGTCATAGAATCCCAGAAATACATGAATAATCAGAAATCATGGTGACTACTAGGAAGGAACATACAGCATCTTGTAAAACTGTATAACAAGGGTAATCGATTTAATCTGGATGGGGCGGGATAAAAGGTTGGCCCTCCTGAGGAAGTGATGGCTGAGTTGGGAAGGAGGTGACTAACGAATGGAGGGTGGGGAGTGGGGAAGAGCATTCCAAGCAGGGATGAGCATGTGCAAAGACGTTGAGAGGAGGGCATTTGGCATATTTGAAGAACTAGAGAACCCATAAGGCTCTCTAAAAGCGTGGGAAAGCGTGAGGAGGGGAGCGGTGTGATGGGAGGCTGGAGATGGAGTTCCGGTGTGTATGGCCACCTGGGTAGCTGGGAGAATTAGGTGAGAAGGCAATGCTAGGACCACACTATATATGTCAAACCCCATGAACTCCTAGAAATGTGCACTAGGAACTATTAATGAGGCCATCAACTCGTCAACTATAGCCTTTGGCTTTGACTTTGGAGTTTTCTGTTGTCCTTCTAACCTGGACCTGAATGAAGACCTTGAGTCTCATGGCAATAACACAATTGCATATTGCTCTAACGGAGAAATATCTTAAATGAGTATGAGATAAGCTAAAAGAAGAAGGCTGACGGTCAATGCAAGAGACGAAGGAGTGAGACACTTATAGCTTCCCTCCTGCCTTATTTTTTCTCCATCTTTAGTATCCTGTGAACATTTTGAGTGAAATAGTTTTTGGATCCCTAGGGCTTGGGGAAGTTTATCTTTTTAGGGCTGTTGGAAAGACAAGAGCATTTTGGAGTGGTTTGGTAGCAATTTGTGGTCTCTTTTTGCTTTTCTTGGCAGTAGGACCTGCTTTCCCTGGCAGGGCTCTGCCCGGATGTGCTGTTGAGGCCCAGCATTTTAAGAAGAACATCTCAATGGCTGAGGTTTTTAAGGCTCACTTCACGTTTGTATTCCAATTCACCGAGTGTTTATCCAGAAGCTTGTGGACCAGACACGACGGAGAGCTTTGTCAACAAAGAAAAAAAAAAAGTCAGCAGATAAAATTAGGGAATAGCTTTCTCGGGTGAAGAGTAATTTTAGAGATTGAATTCTCAGAGGAAAAAAAAACCAGTGTTATATTCCTGAACTTATGGTTTCTAGGAAAAGATAACTCCAAACAAAAGAGAAAGAAAGAACGTTATTAATCCTTATTTAGAAAGGGGACAGGGTGTTACAAATAAAACAGTATCCATGTGTTGACAAATGAAACCTCTAAGTGAATTAGGGCCCTTCTAATTTACTGTTTTTACCCAAAGACATAATTCAGTCTTTGATTTAAAAAATATATATATATATCTGAATCTAGAACCTCAACTTAGAAGTAAATTACCTGGTAGCTATCTTTCTCTTTCTCTTAATAAGGAAAATATCTTCATAAGAAAAATACTTTTGGGATTTGATAACAAAGCCTCTCTCAGAATTACTAAGTGATTTCATAAAAGAAATGAATACAGGTATTAGAACCAGAATCACATCACTGGATTTTCTGAGGTCACCAGAGCCTAGCTTGGGTCCTTGATTTGGTCCTTTAGCCAAATCATTTAGCACTTAACCACAGTGACGTGGCATCAAGCAACGAAATCTCCCACAAAGATAAAAAAATTCTCTCCATCCTTTTGACCATCATAAAGATATCACTACTGAACAGTGTCCCAGCAGAACAAAGTGAAAGGAAAGATGCATAACTGGCATTCTTTGCCATGATTAGAAGGAACTGGGGGTAGAAATGAAATCACTCTCAAAAAGTATTTCTGCTTTATACGGAATCAAGCTACTAAAAAAGAGACAGTCACTCTAATTCAAAATTGTATGGTTTTTATGCTGGGCATAAAGAATTTGCACCAACCCTGACATTTACCCTCAAGCCATCACCTAGAAGAAGATGCTGACATCTAGGAATGATAAACCAGGAACTCAAGATTCACCTTTTTCCATTGTGTCCTTTCCTCTTTCATCTTTGTGAAGTAAATGGAATGAATTCACACTCCTTCCATTAGAATTCATCAGGCAATAAGTGTAGCTAACAAATGTTTTAGTCTTCCTGAGCCTTCTAATTAATGGTGGAAACCATCTACTAGGAGGCTTCTGCCTGAAGAATGGATTATATTTCGACCAAGTTCTCAGTCTGAATTGAGATTTCTCTGAAGTGACATCTCTTTTCTCATCAGCGTAGAGAGTCAGGTGAAAATAGAACTCCCTTACTTCTCTTCTGCTAATGTGTGTTAACAAGAAAAGAGTGAATGAACTCAACTTGTATCTTACTGCTCCAAACACCCCTGAGAGGGATGATTCCCTTTATTTTCTATTCAGTGACCACACTGGACAGGTAGAGCTACAGGCAGGCTCATCTTTAGCTGTACTGTGTTGTTGGATCCGAAGTGTTACCACTATTATCACTTCTGAGTGATGACAGCCTGGCAGCCAGGAGGCTGACATAATAAAGATGACAATAGCTATTGCTGTGTGCCGGGAACTGTGCTAGTGCTTTATGTGACATCACCTCCTTTAGTTCTCCTCTGAGCCCAGTGGATGGGGTCATTGCTAGTCCCATCATTACCCAGAAGGTTAAATGACTTACGTTCATTCAAAACGAAAAGAGGGAAAGTTGGATTCCCTTTGAAACTCACTGCTCCAAATGTGGTTGAGATGAATGGTTCCCAGGTCAGTCTAATTCTGAAGGCCATGTTATGACTTCTACAGAGACCACCTTTGCATTCTTTTTTTCTTTTAAATTAACATCTTTATTGGAGTATAGTTGCTTTACAATGGTGTGTTAGTTTCTGCTGTATAACAAAGTGAATCAGCTATATGTATACATATATCCCCATATCTCCTCCCTCTTGCGTCTCCTTCCCACCCTCCCTATCCCACCCCTCTAGGTGGTGACAGAGCACCGAGCTGATCTCCCTGTGCTATGTGGCTGCTTCCCACTAGCTATCTATTTTACATTTGGTAGTGTATATATGTCCATGCCACTCTCTCACTTTGTCCCGGTTTACCCTTCCCCCTCCCTGTGTCCTCAAGTCCATTCTCTATGTCTGCATCTCTATTCCTGTCCTGCCCCTAGGTTCTTCAGAACCTTTTTTTTTTTTTTAGATTCCAGATATATGTGTTAGCATACAGTATTTGTTTTTCTCTTTCTGACTTCACTCTGTATGAGAGACTCTAGGTCCATCCACCTCACTACAAATAACTCAATTCTTTTTATGGCTGAGTAATATTCCATTGTATATATGTGCCACATCTTCTTTATCCATTCATCTGTTGATGGACACTTAGGTTGCTTCTATGTCCTGGCTGTTGTAAATAGAGCTGCAATGAACATTGTGGTCCATGACTCTTTTTGAATTATGGTTTTCTCAGGGTACATGCCCAGTAGTGGGATTGCTGGGTCATATAATAGTTCTATTTTTAGTTTTTTAAGGAACCTCCATACTGTTCTCCATAGTAGCTGTATCAATTTACAATCCCGCCAACAGTGCAAGAGGGTTCCCTTTTCTCCACACCCTCTCCAGCATTTACTGTTTGTAGATTTTTTGATGATGGCCATTCAGACTGGTGTGAGATGATATCTCATTGTGGTTTTTATTTCCATTTCTCTAATGATTAATGATGTTCAGCATCCTTTCACATGTTTGTTGGCAATCTGTATATCTTCTTTGGAGAAATGTCTATTTAGGTCTTCTGCCCATTCTTGGATTGTGTTGTTTGCTTTTTTGATATTGAGCTGCATGAGCTGCTTGTATATTTTGGAGATTAATCCTTTGTCAGTTGCTTCACTTGCAAGTATTTTCTCCCATCCTGAGGCTTGTCTTTTCGTCTTGTTTATGGTTTCCTTTGCTGTGCAAAAGCTTTTAAGTTTAATTAGGTCCCATTTGTTTATTTTTGGTTTTATTTCCATTTCTCTAGGAGGTGGACCAAAAAGGATCTTGCTGTGATTTATGTCATAGAGTGTTCTGGCTATGTTTTCCTCTAAGAGTTTTATAGTGTCTGGCCTTACATTTAGGTCTTTAGTCCATTTTGAGTTTATTTTTATGTATGGTGTTAGGGAGTGTTCTAAAAATATGGAACGCTTCACGAATTCGCGTGTCATCCTTGTGCAGGGGCCATGCTAATCTTCCCTGTATCGTTCCAATTTTAGTATATGTGCTGCCGAAGCGATCACACACCTTTGTATTCTTAATACAATGATCTGGGGCTGCTGCTGTGAAGATTCTCCTTTTCATTTTCAATTTAGTTTCTCCAACGTCTCTCTCAGATGCTCTTGGCTTCAGGGCCAGTGCTGTGAGAGAATATTCTTTCCTCTAAAATAGAACACTGTACAAGGATTTTCATTCATGGTTTTCATTCATACTAAAAATAGCTCACAGTTTTGAAAAATTAGCATACTCATTTTAATTGTCTTGATGAAAGGGCCTCCAGCATCCTCTCTGTTTTATGTATTTCTTAAAAACCTTAAGGTGTTTATTTTATAGTCTTAATGATCAAGCCGAAGTTTCAAAAGACAGATCCAGACATGCTGCTCTTTCTCTGGGTCACTTTCTCCTGATAAACTTTGGACATTGAGACATTTCTCCTCTGTTGTCATCAGGAAGGGGAATGGGCTTATTTAACAGCCTTTTATGGGAAAACAGTGTAGGGCTTTTTTTCTCTTTTCTATATTAGGAGTCCTCCCACCCCCCAATCGGAGACGCGATAACCAATCTCAAGCAATCTGAAGGAAAAGCAAGACGGGGAATGAATTCCTTAGAAGAGCAAATAAGAGAAGGAGACGCTTTTATCCCTTCTTTGGTTCAACTAATCTCCTATTACGATTGGAGAAGAGCACTGAGAATTATAGGATTTAGGACTGGAACCTTTGAGGCCATCTGCTGATTTCTTCCATGGTATAAATATACCGTCTTCTAATCTGTAGCAAATGGTCTGGCTGAGTCCTCTCTGCTAGAAGATCCTCCGTGGTGGAGAGGACCCTGCATGGGGGCAACCTGTTCCAGTAATGACGACATTATTATTGCTATGGGTTGCATAGCAGAGAGGTTAAAAGCAAGGTTCTGCAGGAAGGCTGCCTGATCTCCAACACCAGTTTTGCCCCAGCTTCATTTGTTGGTCCTGTAGATTCCTTCTCCGACTGTCTCCATCCTGCTCTGCTCCTCGGGAGGTTGAACTACAAGGTCTGCATATGAGTTGTGCCAATGTGCTCTCTTGCCCTCTGCTTCCGGCTTTGGCCAACAGGCAGCCCCGCAGGGGAGAGAACAGGAGGGAAGTAGGGGTCAAGTTATTTATTCCCAGGCCCCCTTCCAGCAGGTCGCCATGGCAACAACGTCTCAGTTTATGTCAGCTGGAACTGAGCGCTCCCTCTGGGTTCAGGTTAGGGCGGGTAATGGTGCCCCACTGTTACAGTCTGTGGGCTCTGCACTATCCCTTAGAGTTTCCCTATATCCTTCCCATACCCTTCTAAATAGTCTCTTTGTTAAACTTTGCACAACGTACTTAATTTGAATATGCCATCTTTTTCTAGCTGGGACCTTGACTGACACAACCACTCACTAACTGCGTAATGCTGGGCAAATTCTGTAACCTCGCTTGGACTCAGTTTTCTCCTCTGTAAAATGGGGGTAATAATAATAATATACGCTGTAGAAGGACATCTTAAGAATCAAATGAGATAATATATATATTAAGATACTTTGAATCAAATGAGATAATATATATATTAAGATACTTGTTATTTAGGACTCAGCAAATGCTAGGGTAATGCTCCAACATAGTCTCCAACTGGGACCATGAAGTCCCAGCCTAAACACTACCTTAATTCAACCGTGGTAAGTCACTTCTCACAGCTTGGGTTAAGCCTTAAGTCAACCATCAATAAGGCAGAAAAGAAAAAAATCCCTCAGAGTAAAAACTAACTTTGAACATCCCTTACGTCACCTATCAGAGGACACTACAGTCAATTTTTTGGTATTCAGTCCTGCATTGTAGTTTTTATTCCTGCTAAGTCTGAGAACCTGTGGGCAAGACTTAAGAAAGGTAAATCAGCATGCAAATGTGAGAGCATCCCACCTCTTCTGCTTTTGCCATAACCATGGAATCACTAGAGGAGACTGAGAGATGCTAGAAAATTCGAAAGTGTTCTTACTGGCTTGTAGGGTTGACCTCGTTCTGTTCTCATATCAGGGCTTTATCGACTTAATGTTGGCTGGGAGATTTGTATAGTTTGTTGTGAAGATAGAAAGGAGTTAATGGGGTTACACTTTAGGTGGCTTGAGGGGAGGCTAGATTTTCACATGGGCTCAGTGGGAAATTAAACGGGGTGTGTGCTGCTGTTCCCACAAGTCCAGGATGACCCTTTCTTGAGCACTTAAGATGTGCCAGCCTCAGAGCTAAGCACTTCCTACGTGTTAGTTATCCCATTTTAACCTCACGGCAACCACGAGGTGGTATTATTATGTTCTCTGGTTTTGAGACGAAGAAGCTGAACACCTCAAGTGCCCAGCCTAAGAATACACAGTTTAATTGACGCCAGGGGCAGTATTTGATGCGTGTCTGCCTGACCCAGAGCTGAGTTTGGATCCGGCACCGAGGCAGTGTGGGAGTGTGGCTTACCCTCAGTGTTCCATATATGTGCAAACTGAGAAGAAAACTCCATGTTTTATAGCTTTTCATGTTAGTTGTCCACGATAGCACACACGTGTTTGCCTGGAAAGATTTTTAAATGCCCTGTATTTGGCGAGAGGAGGGTCAGCCTGGTATCTTCCTATTGTCTTTGCAAAGGCTAAACACACCAATCTGCTCCAAGTACTCCCCAGAGCCATGTTTCTGGACCCCTTTCCATCTTTTTGAATCATCTCTAGTCCAGTGGTTCCTGATGCTGGCTGCACAGTAGGGGAGGTTTCACTTGGGGAAGTTTAAAAAAAAAACAAAACCTGAGTCAGGGCCCTTCTCCAAATCTCTGGAAGGTGGCCCTAGCATTATTGTTTCTAAAAAGCTCCCTCAGTACATTTTAATGGGCAGTCCATATTGAAAAGCACTCCTCCAATTTGCTTAAAAAATGAAGAATTAGTGGGAACGTTGGCAGTGCCCTCTGGAGCAAGGAAAAAGAATCAGTTCCTTCTAGTTAATGATTATTATCCAGAATTATCTGTGGCAAATTCCACATGATTTAATAGGCCTCATCTCCAAGGGCAGCTGAATGAAAATGTCTCTCAAGTATAAGACGGGTGTCAAGGTTCCCAAACATAGCCGTTTGCAGGAAAGGTGGCAAAGTGGAGCCACTTCTCCTGTCTAATCTGGCCATGCTTGTTGGTTCACTGAATTCTCTCAGGTCCTGAACACTGAAAATATAATTAAGACTGTTTTTCAATTGGATGGTTTAAAAAGTGAAATCAGCTCCATTTCTTTTTCTCTGGTCTTTTACTTAACTCTGTTTCTGTACCATCAGGTGTGTTGCCCTTGGCAGTGAGAGCTAAGGAATGGTGCTGCTAAGCCCTCCCCACCTGTGTACAGATACTGAGGAATTCTGATGGAGGTCTTCCTTTGTGCTCATTGTAAACGGGGTTGAGGTAGTGCTGCTGGGATCATTAACGTCTAGAGAGATGCCCATGGCTTTGTTTTCCAGCTGCCACCTCGGCAGAAAGGGCAGCAAAATCCCTAAATTATAAAGAGAAAATGAGACTGTACATATTCTGCACTTGACAACTTCACATACAAAGTCACACATCCACTCCTGACAGGACTAGAAAGAAGGCAGTACCAAGCATCACACGAAGGTTCAGGAAGGTAGTTTTTCATCTACAAATTATTATAAATCACAACTAAACTTTAAAAAAGAAAATGCACAATTAGAGGTGATATGAAGGGTCCTAGGACAGAGATGATATAGGTCTGGTTAATCTAATGGGGCACACAGGAAAGAGAGAGAGAGCAGGAGGGAAGGGGAGAGATGGAGGAAGATGTTTGGATTCAGATTTTGGGAAGGGAGGTGAAAGGAGGAGGTGAGCAGAAACGTTTTAAAACCTTCTATTTAGTTCTTTTCTCTTGTTATTTCTCTAATCTGCCTATTCACCCTTGGATATTGTGCTCAAGAAACTATCCTCCAAGGAACCTCAGATTAAACTGAACAATTTTTGAGGGTTTACTGGGTGCCAGACTCTAGTTAAGAGCTTTGCGTATCTTTTACATTTCATTTCGATTTCTTAGCTATGCGAGGTTGGGAATGGTACTTCCGTTTTGCAGAAGGGATGAACAGCAGTTGAGGACTTTCCTCCCAGATTATTCCACTGGAAGGTGAACTCAAGCTCTCAGATACCAGCGTCAGGCATTTAACCACGAAGCGTCCCCGCTGAGTCTCCAGCTCCCCTGGCACGGTCCCCGGGATGAACTCCGCGAGTTTCCACGTGGCCCGCTTCATTCGATCTTCGTAAAGGGGTCAGCACAGCCACGGGGCTGGAGAGCTCCTCTCCCGGGGAATAAGACTAGACAGGCGGCGACTGAAGACACTACGGGCGTCCCAGACCCCCTCCCGGAGGAGCCTGGAAAATTCCAAGGGGCAGGCTTGCACCGCAGATATCTCTCGGGCGCGTTGACACTTTGCAAATCTCTCTCAAGAGAGCCTGTTTAATTCTCACCGCGGCCCTGCAAAGGGGGTTATTTTGGCCCCATTTTCCAGAAGAGGAAATTGAGGCCTGCCCTCCCCGGGGTGGGTGTCTGTAGGTGTCTGCCTCTTCCTAGAGACAATAAAATCTGCACGGATTTTGTCTTTATTATGCAAAGCCGGCGTGGAGGCTCGGACCCTCCCTTGACAGAGCCCATCTGTCTCTGCGCGCCGCCCCCGGGGCACAGAAGCCTAAGGCAAGCGGAGCAGAGTGGGTGAAAACGCGTCCCCACCACTTGCCTCGCCGTCTCATCGCGCCTTCCCCTACAGCGCCCCGGAGGCCGACCTCCCTTGGCTTAAAAAAAAAACCCAAAAAACTACATCCTCCCCAGCACCCGCCCGCCGCCCCAGGGAGTTGCATTAATATTAATCCCGATGCATAATTGAAGGCCGGAGATTTACTCGGGCCGTGGCGGGGGAGGGCGCACAACTGGGCTGTATTTCGGCCGTGCCACTCGTGTTTTGGCCGCTTGGGTTCCTAGGGGCCTGGTACCCAGGACGTGGGGGGGGTGGGGGGGGTGTGCCGCCTGTGAGGATGAGCTTGGGAGTGAAGTGAGCCGGAGCGAGTGTGCCAAGGAGTGAGACGGGGTGCTGGGGGCTGCTCCAGGGAGGCGGGGATGGAGGGGCATCCCAGGTCTCCGCGACGTGGCTTGGGCTTCGCCCAGCGCGGGGTGACCCCGGGCCACGCGGGCTTGAGGGGAAACAATAGAGACAGCTTAGATCCTGGGCTCCTGCCACGGACGGCCCAGGCCTTCCCGGGAGACCAGCGGGGCTTCTTTGCTTATTTGGCTAATTTATGGCGAGAGGCTGGGGGTAGGGATGGCAGAGGAGGGACGGCGTCTGGAGACGGGGGGCGAGGGGGCGGCAGTTAAAGGAGTCTCCTGAGGCGGCGGCGCTGGTGATGTCAGCTCTCGACGAAAATAGAGAGGGATCGCCTGCAAATCCCCTGCTCCGGCGGGGCTAAACCTTGCAATCCCTCCCCGACCGGCGCGGAGCCAGGGCGCAGCGGCCTCCACCGCCTCCTCCGGCGCGCACACACACCCACACACCCGCGCACGCACGCACACACTTCCCTGCACACCCACAGCACACGCACTCGCCGCCCTCCCCTGCCACCGTCCTCCGAGCCCGCGCTCCGCCACTCGCCCCGCGGCGAGCCCCACAGCAAATACAGGTGGCAGCGGCGGCACGTCGTCCCTGCGCGCACTCCCGCAGCCCGGGGGACGGCGCTCTCTCGGGGAAGCCACCCTCCGAGGTCCCCCCAACGCCCCCCCGAGCGCCCAGCCAAGCCCCAGCGAGGCCGGCGGAGGGAGCGCGGTGCCGAGCGGAGACGCGGCTTAGCTCCGGCTGGAGCCTCTTGCGCCCGCTGAGGCGCTAAAGGGCTTACCCCGGAGGGGGGTGGAAGGGCGGGGAGAGGCTCCCCCTTAAATACCGCGCTCGGCCACACTCGCGCGCTCACCCCGGCACCCGCTCACTTCTCGCCCGCCGCTGCCGGATTGTGTCGAAGAGGAGGGGGCGTTCCCCAGGCCATGGCATCCACAGAAGGGTGAGGGGCTTTTTCTCTGTACCCGCAGCGAAGCGGGGAGCGCGCGCGGTGTGGTGTCCGCCTATCCGGGATGGGAACAGAGAGACGCCGGCGCCGGGCCTCGGAGACGGTGGCAGAGCGATGGCCTGGCTGGGGGTGGGATGGTGGGATGGTGGTGGTGGGGGGAATTGATTTTCTTTCGAGAAGCTTGCTGCTTAACCCTTTGAAGATGCGAGAGACGGAGGATTGCTTTATTTTAATTAAAAAGGTTCGGTGGAGGTGTGAAAAAGAGTGACGAAAAATCCTGTTGAGGTTACTTTTGAGATTTGAAAACAATAAGGGATTGGGCACAGTAAGAGCGGCAGACATTGCTGAGGGAAGCAGCACTTGGAGCGCGGCGCCGGTTGTATGGTGGGGACCGGCCGGGAATGAATGAGCTGGGACCCGGGCCGGGGCGGGGCGAAGACCAGCGCGCGCCGTCTTGAATGTCAGATTTGCAGAGTCGCGGAGTAGATACCCGGCCTGCTCCGATCTCTTCATGTCCCTGGATGGCGGAATCTCCCTGGCCAGTGTTAAGGAAAAGTGGAAAAGATTTGGGTGCTTCCCGGGAAGAGGCAGGAAAATCAGTGGCTTTGGGCAGGGACAGGAGTCCCCAAACTCCAGCGGAGCGTTGACCTCCCCCTCCCCCTCCCCCCCCCATTCTGCCCGCTGTCTTGGAGTTGTCTCCTGCCTCCTGAGGCTGCAGTTGGATGGAGAATGATCCCAATGATAAATAAAGGGAGTGTCTTTAGCAAGAGGGAGATGGGGCTGCAAGAATCCCTTGAATACTCGTACCTCAAAGGAAGTGTCCAGAACAACGTCCCTGGACCAGTATCTCCCAGGAAACTTTCCCAGCTCGGTAGAGTCTGAGTAGGAATGAAAGACTGGTTGGGGAGCTCAGCCCTTTGGTTAATTCACAAAAGTGCACTAGATACTTGCAAGAGACCACTGGATCCATATTAAGTGGAAAGCAAATATCAGAGGCTCCTCTGAGCACAGGTGGAAGGTCCTTGGTGCTGGAGCTTTCCAGGCCTTCTGCCTAATAAATTTTACCAACTCTGCAGGCTTGTTTTGGGGGAATGGGTCTCTAAGTAGGAGTATAGAGCGGCTCCAAAGTTAGATCTCTAGACTTTAACCTCGAGCGAAGGGCAAATATTTCTAAAACTGTCTCTCTGTGTCCAAGAGAAGGAACTCTTCCCTTTTCTGGCCCCTGGAGTCCTTCCAAAGAGGGGCTGGCACCTTGTGGTTGCATGAGATTTCTCCTCTTTTTGTCCTAATATTTCAGCAGTGTGGACCTTTTTGATTATTAGTTCTCCAAAGAGATGCTCCAGGAAGATGCTTGTGTACAAGGAGGGCGGTACATTGTGCTAACACAGATCTCTAGAATTAAATATTCAGAGCTCATATGTCTCAACCCCAGTGTCTTTGCCTGTTTAATTAAATAGTCTTTCATATTAGAAAAGATATAAAGGCATTTCTGGCTGCCTTAAGGTCCCTTCTAGATTTGTCCCTGCTTGTAAAGGCTAGGTTGGAAAACATCGGTGAAAGAGATTGATGATGGCAGTCTTTCAAATCCTGCATCCTTATTTCGATGGCCAGATAGTAAAGGGAGAGGTTAAGACAACAACAAAAATCCCCAAATTAAGTGTGTTTACCTCACCTGTGTCCTAAATGAGACCTGCCCAATGATGACTCTATATTTGATTTAAATATAGAGCAGAAGTGATTCACATTCAATTAATTAATGTCGTGTTATACACTCTGCATAGTCAGGAAAAGATTGGTCAAAGGAATTTGCATTTAGGAGAGGAAAGAATTGAGAACATTTGAAAGGCTGGGAAACAAATACAGAACGAGCATGACACATTGTCACTTCAGAGCAGTTACTGAGGAGCAGGTGACATTCTCAGAAGCCCTGGTCTTTCCTTTTTTCTTCTCTTCCTTTCTTCCATCTTTTCTTCCAGGTGCATTTACTCAGTACTTGTTGGGTAGACCTCACATGCTAGGCACTCTAGGGGGCTACAAAGACACAAGACTTTGATTAGTAAATTGTTCACGTGGTTTAGTGAGATTCTCTCGCCTCTTCTGATGTCTTTGGTTAATGTGCCTTACAGAGGGACGTTCACTAAGAATCCTCAAGCTGGTTGCCTTTGTTAGCCTGTGTCTTCTAACAACGTTGAAACTGTTTCCTTGAGACATGCATTGCTGAGAAGGAAGCAAAAATAACAATAGAGTCTTATGCTTTCAATGTATGTATTTTCCAATTTTTTTTTTTTTTTTTTTTTTTTGCCGTACGCGGGCCTCTCACCGTTGTGGCCTCTCCCGCTGTGGAGCACAGGCTCCGGACGTGCAGGCTCAGCGGCCATGGCTCACGGGCCCAGGCCGCTCCGCGGCATGTGGGATCTTCCCGGACCAGGGCACGAACCCGTGTCCCCTGTGTCGGCAGGCGGACTCTCAACCACTGCGCCACCAGGGAAGCCCCAACGTATGTATTTTCAGTTCAACTCTGTTTGATCCAGAATGTTTGGGGAATGGAAGAATATGGCAAACTGACCATTCTGGTCACCATTTATTTGGTGATGTAGTTACAGTCAACGGCATACGCTGATTACCAATTTTGAAAGAATTATTAGAAGCAACAGTGACATCTTATGTTTGTTTAGCACTTCACTTTCAAAGCTCATTTGTGTACATCATCACATTTGATTCTTCCAGTAACTGTGAAGTAGGCGGTCCAATGAGGATGGACTTTGAGAATAAACTGATATAGAATGTAATGTCATCTTTCCCAAAAGATTCCAGGACTTGGCCGAACTTTGGAGTTATCGTCTGGAAATGTCAATTATCCTGGAAGAGTGTGCTAGGCATGTCTGGAGCAGGAGATTACCAGCCTTCTCTCAAAACTTCGGCATACACTGTGCAAATTGCCTTGTGGAATATTCTTATTATCAGCCCGTGCACTTGGTCATTGCCTTTGCAAAGCATGCTCGAACACAGTCTGGTTATTTGAGGTTTCTGATGATTTGGAATTGGGATTATTAGCATCCAGCTTCTAGAAAACTCAACAGTGGACCCTTTGGTAGTTCCCAGGCCCTGAGAGGTATTTTCCTGCAAAGCAACGTCTAATTTGATAGTTGAGCATTCTGTTTTTCTGAGTCCTCAGACACGGCTAGAATTATGTATGGTTTTGGCCCCTGATCCGAATTGGAAAGAGATTATCAGTAGTTGGTGGCAGACTGGCTAGTGTCCATTATAGACTGAATTATGTTGGAGCATTCAGATGCTGTAGAGGCAGGCATTTTAGAGCTACGTTCTGGGGGTGGGAGACAGCTAGGTCACCATGTGTGTCACAGGTCCAAGGCGATCTATGTTCTGATAAGCTCCCAGGAGCCAAGGGGTCAGAGCGAAAGCCACGTGCGAGGGCTTGGGTTTCAATTTGACTTAGAAAGCCAGCGAAACAGAAAACTGCTGACAGCAGAAAAACCCCACAAGAGAGATCACTGGATGTATTATTTCAAGCAAACAAAAGCAAAACATAACGATTGATTTCTCCCGCCCCCCCTTGGGAATGAGGTTGAGGTCAGCAGGAGGAAGATCCCACGGAATAGACTTATTGGGAAGGGAATGGATGGCATGGGGTTTGGGTTCCTGAGGAGGTTGGTTGCACGTTGCGTGCCTCAGGCTTCACTGCAGTTTTCATTTCTCATTTTCAAGAATATAAAAATCAGCCTCCTTGGGTAAAATAAAGATGAGTGAAACTCAAATGAGAAAGCCATGTCATGTTTACTAACATGGCCTCTTGTGAGTGACTGAAAGCTTATTTCTCATGAGATAATTGCTAAATCCAAATGAAACTTGTGATGTGGAAGAGCCGAGATGTTAAAAACCAAAAGGCATCAGAAAAAAAAAAAAAAAAACCAAAAGGCAGTTCAGCCCATAAGTATCAATGGCCGGTTCTTTTCTTCTTTAATGCAACACAATGAGGAGCTGTCTCCTTAGGCTTCAGATTTCAGGGTATTGTCGGACAGGGAAAAGTCTTTAAGAGATGGTGGTGCTTTGGCTGCAGAAACGAGCATTGTTTAACAGCGAAGTGTGAGATTTCTGGGTCAATGTGCCATAAATCATACAGATCCAGGATTGCAAAACTGACAGTTTGAAGCTCAACACAGGATGATTTCAATGGAAATCTCATCTCCCCATCCTCTTCCATGGCTGTATCACACAATGCCCAGATGTCTGGTTTTCCCCCTTTCAAAGGCAAGCTAAATTGTTTTCCATACTGATTCTTTCCCCCTTGGGACTGGCTTGCCTCTTGGAAAGAACTGCATCTACTCATTTCAGTCACCTGCTATACTTATTTTCACCGAATCAGACACCCATCATTTAAAATCTTCTAGCAACAGTAGGCAAAAGAGTCATTCTCAAGATGAAATTTCAGTTTTTTGTTTGCATTTTCACAACGTGTCCTGGAAGTCTGAAAAAGCTAACAAGTGCCACACACCGCCTTGCTTGCTGTCTTCTCTCCCATGCCCTTAACAGCTTGTTGGGGGCCAGCAGAATGTTTCATAGCAAGGGTTTTAGTATCCAGATTATGGCAAATCTCTTTATTTACCAGATCCTGAGCTTGCTGTCTCCTCCCTCTGCCCGCCCCTCCCCCCTCCCCTCACCAAGGGCCAAGTCCTTGGAATGAATTAATTAAAGGAGTGTTTAAAAATATCTATCTCATTGCTCCATCTCCACGTGCTCTGTCGTTGATTGGAGGCAGATGGGCTGCATATTTGTCAGTAGAATAGAAAAGGACTAGCATCTCGTTATAAATCTGTCTGGTTGGCATCAGAAGATGGCAGAAAGACAATGGGCCAGCAATATTAAAGGAGAATAAAGACAAGGGGAGATCCTTAAACGTTAAAAAATAACACCTCATTTTCTTAGTGCTTGGTTTTTTGTTTTTAATTTCAATGGTCGTTTTCCAACAGTGTTGATGTTTATTTGCTTATCTTTCATTCATGTATCTATTTAATTGCTCACGGCTGTCTGCTGAACGGCCGTCTGGTGTTCTTGGCCATCTCGGCGGCTGCTTTGGATTATGGACTCATTGAGCAAGGACTGTCCTTTAAAAATGGAATGAACTCTGTTTTGGCAGTTGGATATGTCAATCTGGGTCTCTCTGAGATAGGTGGTGGTCCGTGTTAAAGACCTTGAACGAAGTCCCTGGGCGGGAGGCGGGGAGGCAACTTGCCCCTACACTTACACACCCTGTATATTAGAGGCTTCATTTAAACCATTGAGAGGACTTTCTTCTGTTACATTTGGTCAGGCGTGCCATCTGTCACTCGCTCGTTGTAATCTGGCATAGAACTCTCCATCACGTGCTCCTGCCATCCTGACTTCCCAGCCACTGTGCTCGAAGGATCACCGAGCTGGTGGCCAAGTTGGAAGTGGGGTGAGGCCTGTCTGCTTCCCAAGCTCTGCTCTTCCCACAACACCAGACTCGAGGTGTCGGCAGCCTGTGGACTGTATGTGGCCCACAGACATATATGTTTTGCCTCACACAGGATTTTGAAAACATTTGAATCATTTGCTTATATTTAAAAAGATTTCACCTAAAAAAAATCCTGATTCTGGCTTCTCTTAAACATTGGGAAATCTGATGACAAAGGACCTGCCCTTTTGTCTTGGTACCATTTATTGAATACTTACAGTCCTACAATTTTTTAAGCACTTTGCATGTATTAATTGATTTAATCCCCATAAAAATGTGATGCACGGGGACTCGTATTATCCCTATTTTATAGGTGTGAAAACTGAGACACAGAAAGATTAAGTAACTTGCTCGAGGATTCACAGCTAGTGAGTGGCAAAGCTGGGCCTTAAACTCAGGCAGCTTGTCTCTGGAACCCATGGCCCTAACCACAGGCTATACCTGCAAGGTGGTGGGCGAGTCAGCTGGGGCTGAAGCGTGGCTGTCCCCGGAGACAGGGCATGTGCCTTCCAGGTTGGGCGCAGTCTTTTCTGAGACCAGTCGCTCATGCTACCTGCCTGGCCCCTCACCTTTCTAAGGCAGCCATTGAGAGAGTAAGAGCTTGGGTTCCATCTTCGCAGGGTATGCCACTGCTTAGCAGTTGTGCCTACTTTTTCCTGTTAACCCCTTAAACACTACCTTCTTGTTAGCCCTTTTAACTTTGTTCTTAATGAAGCGTTCCTTTGTAAATTATTGGTTGTCAGGACACCAATAGTATTGTCTTATCCAGATGCAGTGCTCTGAAACAGCCCAGAGCATGACCACATGGGTCCAATCCTTTGGAATCTTGAGCCTTGGACATGCACTTCTTAGTGGTAAATGTAGTGGAGTATTTAGCAGGCCCTGGAATTTATTCTTATGTGATTTTCAAGCCTGGCTGTTTAGGGTTGTGACTTAACTTACCCACTTTCCTAAAGAAGCTACTAGTCCTACCTGTTTAGGAGGAGGGCTGTTGTTGTTGTTTGCAACATATGCAAACAGTGACGGCTGGGGAGCCTTTTAGATTGAGGAAAAATCATTCAGAGGCTGTATTTCTGTGTATTTTTAAGAGTGGCACAGTTTGCTGATCATCCAGTAGGTGGCAGTAAATGTCAGTACTTTGTCCAGACTGGGGGTTTGACTCCCTTTGGTTCTTAGGGAATCACAATTCCTACAGCATCCCATTCTCTTTTGTTTCAAAAGTGTCTCCACCAGATATATCATTTAGTATTTGTGAGATGATTGTCATATATCAACAATGTTTATAGATATCACCATAAACAAACATAAATAGGACCATTTGTTTGAACCTATTCCAAGTCTGTGTGACTATACATATATGATTTCATTAAGTCCTTATGAACTCTTATGGAATTAACCCATTAACTCTTATGGAATATTATGCTCATTTTACACATGGAGAAACTGAAGCTTCAAGATATTTTGATTTTATGATGTTATTGGGTGTCTGGGTGTTTTTTTTTTGTCATCTAATTCTACTGTTTCATATTATCCACATTTTGTAATTAATTCATATGTCTTTAAAATTTCACGAGCCATCCCTTTGTTCATTTGTTTGGTTTTGCCCCAGTGGGTGTCTCCAATCACTTTGGTCAAAGGTAGCAAGATAGCCAAGCGTTCCTGCAAAAAGAGATAATAAAGAATTTAAGAGGCAATGCACAAGAAGGACAGCAATGGTTACGGAAAGATGTTAACTTACCTTTGAATGGAGGTGTGACATTCAAAAGAAAATGCCACCATTAAAAAAAGTGAGACTTAAGTATAAGCAGCTGAGAACGATGGTCAGACCAAGGTTGTAGACATTAGTTTGGAGAATTTGAAATAGAAGAAGCAGTTGCAGTGCATGAAGGGAGATAAGGTAAAAGAAAACAGATAAAAGAAGGAAAGCATTCTTGTCTATTACGTATCAGACAAGGTCAACTGCTGCAGACGAAATTGTATTTTTGTTTTTATCTCAGTCTTTGCTTAAAAGGACAGTTGTGATCTGATAATCAGCTTCGTTAGGGAAGTGGACGGAACTCCACGTGAACAAAGCACAATTAGATCAACTTGTCTAGGGGTGAAATGGAAGAGTATCAGCTGACAACACTCATCTCAGACAAGCGAAAGGTTTCCGGGTTCAGCTATTACATTTTATACTGAAATGCAGCATATGGTCTAGAAAAAGTGTCAAAAATAAATATTGGGCTAATTTCTAAGAAGAGAATAGAGTGTAATGGAATTATAAACTGAATCTATTCTCCTAGTGTTTTTCTGGGATTCAAAGTCATCAATCAGCAGACATTAGTAAAACCATCATAGAACAGAAGTGCTGCAGGGATCATTGATTTTTCCATCATGATTAATTGTTAACATTTCAATGAAGAACTAATCATTTATAGGCGTTTCTCTCTTAGTCTGAGAAGATTCAAATTTGGAGTCTTTTCAGGACATTGATACATTGGGGTTGAGGCATTGTTGCTGGTCGCTCCTGGGAAACACTTTGAGATGGAGACCTGTGTGCATGAAATTTATTGGGGGGGGGAGCTCCCAGCATAAATCCCCGTGGAAGAGAGCAGGGAGCAAGGGTGGGCAGAGGGAGAAGTTGAAACAGTACAACAAGGTGCTCAGCCCATCCCTCAGGAAGTTCTGGTGCAGAACGGTCCTGAACTGAGAGAAAAGAGACCTTCTACTATTACATCAACCAGTCCCTGGATCAGGGCTGTGCTCAGGCAGCGGGCCTGGCCCTGGGTGAATACACAGCAAGGCCTTAGAGGGGGATATAGTTGGTAAACGTTGTCACTTATCAACACTCCCAGCAGTTGGAGGGATAAATCCCTCAGTCCTTAAGTGGGGGAAAGGAGGTCAGGGGAGCATACCACAGCATCCACTATCGACTCCAGATTCAAATGTTTGAGAGAGTATAAAATAATGGGTTCCATTGCTTTCCATCTGAATATCCAGGCCTCCACAAAGCTATCATCTGTAATAAAATACTGTACCTTAAAAGGAGTGTGCAGTTGTGGGGCAGGGAGGGAAGGTGGATTCTGGTGGGCAAGGCTGGGGAGAATTAGCGGACATCACCTGCCTCAGTTTTAGCTGTGACCCACACAGCCCCGAAAGACAGATGACTGAGCCCTTCTGTTCACTCCAGACCTTCCAAAGGTGTCTGGTCCAGCGGGAGGCTGGTTATCTCAAACTGCTGCCTAAGAAAGGGGAATCAGCTCTAGTGAATGGAGGGGCCAGAAAGAGCCATAGATAAATATCCTGGGAGCCAGAGTCTAGCTATGATTGACATTTCCAGTGCTCACAGCAGCTGTTTCTATATTCCTACCAGTGTGGTCTTCCATGGAGTCCTTACCTTGGGAAAAGGGGGGCAGTGAACTGGGTCACCCCTTTCTGGAATATCCACTGCATTGTTCTGTTGATTCAAGTCATGCATTCTGTCAACCTCGGGCCCAAGGTGCTTGTATGTTGACTGTTCTCTACTCTGTTCCCTTGGTAAATATTAAGATGTGTTCAGAGACGAAAGAACACTTCTGTACGTAATCCAAGGCCTTGCAGATTATACCTCTGTGGGTAGTTTCCCTTGTTTTCTCACAGCAGGTGTGACCTGGTCTGCTTTGAGACCAGGACATTGATTATCAATGTGTTTGTGTTTTGTTTTTTTTTTTTTTGGCGGTACGCGGGCCTCTCACTGCTGTGGCCTCTCCCGTTGCGGAGCAACAGGCTCCGGAGCGCAGGCTCAGCGGCCATGGCTCACGGGCCCAGCCACTCCGCGGCATGTGGGATCCTCCCGGACCGGGGCACGAACCCATGTCCCCCGCATCGGCAGGCAGACTCTCAACCACTGTGCCACCAGGGAAGCCCTGGACTCATTCTTGATCCCCATTCTCTTGGCTCTGCATTCTCTTTGGATCACTTCTTGGGCCTTTGCACGCCACATGTATACTTATAACTTTCAAATGTATATTTCTATCCCAGACCTATTCTCCAAGCTCCAGATTCCTATATTCTACCACCTAATAGACATCTTCATTTGTGCGACACACAGACATGTTGAAATGACTGTGGTGCAATGGAAATCTTGATTTTTAAAAAGTTTTTATTTTATATTGGAGTACAGTTGATTTACAATGTTGTGTTAGTTTCAGGCGTACAGCAAAGTGATTTAGTTATACATATACATATAGCTATTCTTTTTCTGATTCTTTTCCCATATAGGTTATTACAGAGTATTGAGTAGTTTCTCTAGAGATTCAAAGCCACAGATGTAGGTGTTACCCCTGTTGTTTTCTCTTCTGTCAGCCCCAACCTATAAGCTTTCTCAGTTCTGCCTCTAAAATGTCCCTAAGTCTGGCCTTTTCTCTCCACTGCCATGGCCATCACATCAGCCCAGACAACTGTCATCGCTCCAGTGGAAGATTCATGGCTTCCTAACTTTGAGATCTTCAAATACCCCATGCTCTCGCCCACCTCAGGGCCCATTACCTTCATCTGGACCACTTCCTACCCACCACCTGCCACCATTCTTCAGCTGGCTGGCACCCTCTTATCCTGGAACATCCTTTAGTTCTTAGCTTGAACGACATTTCCCGGAGAACTCTTCTCTCATCATTCCACTGAAAATAAGTCTCCTTTCTTAGTACTACATCATTCCTCCTTTTTTCCTTTCTTCATGGCATCAGTTACAATTTTAAAATATTTCATTTATTTATCTTCTTATTTGTATCTACCTCCCTCACCAGAATGTAAGCACTCTGAGGGCTGGTTCATCATGGCTTCCCCCAGGATCCTAACGACCGTGCACTCAGTAAGCATTTATTGATTGAATATTCACCCACCTCAGCCTAGGGACATAGGGAAGGCTTCTCAGGAGAGGTGACATTTGGGCTGAGCCTTTTCCAGGGACTTTGTCCCCATTACACTTATTACAGCACTTCATTATAACAGAGTGTGCTAAGTGTTTTCTTGTCTGTCTGAACCATCACCATCCTGAGATCTCTCTGAGTATCAGGACTACATTCATTTCTTTTTTTTTTTTTAAATAAATTTATTTATTTTTGGCTGCGTTGGGTCTTCCTTGCTGCACGCGGGCTTTCTCTAGTTGCGGCCAGTAGGAGCTGCTCTTCGTCGCGGTGCGCAGGCTTCTCACTGCGGTGGCTTCTCTTGTCGCGGAGCACGGGCTTAGTTGCTCTGCGGCATGTGGGACCTTCCTGGACCAGGGATCGAACCTGTGTCCCCTGCATTGGCAGGCGGATTCTTAACCACTGCGCCACCAGGGAAGTGCCTCCATTCATTTCTTTGTGCCCCAATTTATTATCATTATCACAATGCATGTAGTAATTGAATTGTAATCTCTTTGGGAAAGAGACATGCAAAGGCATAGAGAGGGCAGGAAAGGGAGGGTTTTAAGGGGGTAGCAGGACCAAAGTTGAAAAAAACATGTTCTTTTGCTTGTTGGGAGAAGTCCTCCGTGGTGGTCAGTTGAACTTCCCTGTCTTGCAGTCAGTAACCAGCCTTTTCACTGCAAAGTGTTGATAGGTTCAAGTAGGTTACAAGAATAATTAGTTGGGCAGCAGCTCATCTTGTGAAGCCAAAATGTATTTGTCATAGTCAATCATGTTCCACTGCTGTTGTCTGGGAAAGATTACAAACTCACATAGCTGGTGTTATTTTAAAATGCAATAAAATGGAATCAGATAAGATTCTTTGAGCCCATCCGCCCCCCCCATGCCCCCGCATCTTTCCTAAGACTGCCTGCTTCCCCTCAGAGGGATGTCTTTCTATTCCTTTTCCTTGTTCCTTGTGAAGGAAAACAAGGAGAAGTTAGCATGCATTTGATATTCAGATACAAGGAAGGATTTAAGTCAAAGATGGTGTTTAAATTACATCAGTGAATAAATCCAAGGCTCTACAGACAGTGCAATTGCTAGTGAAACTGATTTAGAAAAAGTTACCAGAAGCTGACAGCACTGTTGTCAAATTTGACGCTTTTTAACTTTTAAAGAGATTCTGAATGTATTTAATCATTCCCAATAGAGTTTTCTTCTCTGGTTTCCTATTGTGGTTGGGGAAAAAAAGAGCCATGGGTCTAAAAATAATATGTCTTACCTTTGGTTATATGTGTTTTCTGGTAACATAAATAACAATGTTTGATATTTCTATAGTTCCTGAAGTGGAGTTCTTTTCTGGAGTTTTCCAGGGCCGGGACATGTTGAGGGGTATTTGTTGTGTCCCGGTGGGATAAGAAAATAAAAACTCTGCCCGGCGTGTTCTTTCTCGACTCTCAGGGAGAATTCTGTGATTGGATGAAGGGCCAGTTTATGGAACCCGCTTCCTGAGCCTTATGAGAAAGTCTTTAGCTGAAATATCCCTCCTCATCCTTATGGCGAATGCTAGATTCCTCCTAGAGTCAGAGCTAGGGCGTTCAAACTGCTATTTTTGAGTTGAAAGTAGAATCAAAGTAGAGTCGCTGTGTTTTCTAGTCTCCTCTGACATAGAAGTCATTGTTAGTTGGAGCACCCACGGGTCGTGTGTTTACTTTCTTTGCTTTCTGTCTCCCTCTGAAGACTCTCAGTGGGTTTCCAGGAAAGTAAACTCCAGATCTCCACACACAATCCCCACGTAATTAATTGTTCTGCAATCTAAAAGACCTACCGGGTTTGTCCAGAAAGGGGCGCGGTGGAGCCTCCCGGTGGCCAGCTGCAGGGCAAGGCTGATTTTCCTGCTGCCCTGAATCAAGAGTCAGAAGGCAACTGCCTCTGTCCCCAGGCCAGCACCAGCTGTTGCCTCGGTTTTTGAGAAGAGAAGCCCTTCCGCTTTGACTGTTTACATTCCAAGTGACCTGGAGTTGTTAAAACAACCAGGGGACCAGAGCTCTTGAGCCCAAGGCTACACCTGGGTCCACGGGACTGAGGTTGAGCGTGAGTTGACCGCAGTCGCCATTTACACCCTGGTCCTGGGTCCACGTTCTTGTCCTCGTCCTCCTGGATACTTCCTGAGAGTCATCAGCAGGGTTCGAACGAGATTTGCTGGTTCCAGAGCTTGGGTATGTCCCACCTGGGTTTAGTCTGGGTTATTGGCAGACTTTTTAAAATGAAGGGGCAACCCCGGGGAAGGAGAAAGGCCTTTAAAGGGGAGGAAATTGACGAGGGATTGAAAAGTACATTTGGAAAGGGTTGGAAAGGCCCCAGTATAAACAATTCAAGAATGGAAGCATGAAAACAGATATTCCTCTTTTCCAAATGACTAACCAGCCACCCCAGAAGCCCAGCTTGTGTTCCAACCCAACTGGAAGCAAGAAACGGAATTAAAATAGGCGTGAAAATGCTGTGTTTTTGTTACTGGGCTCATTCTCTTAGGAGGAGGCTGTAGAGGAGGAGGGGGCTTAGCCATGTGTCCATATGTTGGTTGAAAGAGGACTCTCCTCTCCACCTTTGAGCTGCCCAGGCCAGCCAGCGAGGTGGAGATGTTCCCGAGTTTTCAAGCCGCAGGAAAATCAGGCCTCTGTGCAGCTGTAACTTTCGTGTCTAGTCAAGGGGGCGTTTAAAATTAACCTTTGAGTTTCTCATGTCATAGAAGCGCAGGGTATTTACTGAATAAATAAATGAAAGCAGTCGAAAAGCTCACTGGATGAGTTCTTTACTGCAAGAATTCCGGAGCCCTCCTTCAAGAGAACCTTGGATTATCTGAGTGTATTGATTATAAACATAGGAGCACAGGGAAGCAGGGCTTGCTTCGTGGGCACGCGATGGGCAGTCACACAGGGCTCAGAAGGGGCCTGTCCTTGGTTTAATGCTCTGCAGTTGCCATCTTGAAATGCTTAATAACAGAGGCTTTGGGTTTTTCTTTTTGCCCTGGGCCCAACAGATGACGTGGCCAGTGCTGTAGGGAAGCCACACAGAAACAGGCCAGTATGAAATACTGCTGTTAGTGGTGACGGTGACCATGGAGAAGATGGTAACTGTGAGAATATCTGACCTCTTGCAGTGCACGAGACTATTTCATAATGAGATATTTTGCATAAAACAGCTTCTGGGGGCCAGTGTTGTACAGTGGTTGAAAGGATGTGTTTTATACTCGGACCCAAGCCAAATTTCCTTACTAACGGTATGACTCCAGGGAAGTTAGTTAGCCTCTCTGAGACTCGATTTATTTATCTGCTAAGTAGGGACAATATCACCCACCCGATAGGGTTTTGGAAAGGATTAAGGCAGGATGTGAGTGCCTGGGACACGGAGGACACCCTGTAATGATGACTGTCTTTCTATATCTTGGAATAGCCTTACTGTATTGCTTTTAGCCTGCTGAATTTAGGTGGGGTTATCCCTCAGTCTCCTCACTTTGCAAATTAGGTTGTTAACACTCGGTGCATACCCACGGTTATGTTTGCTAATTCTTTCTCGAGAGCCCCAGGTGATAAGATTAGAAAGTAGGTCCTAGACTTCTTTGATCTTATGGTGGTATTTGCACTAGTGAAGGTCTGTTTGAAGATTTTTCTCTTCTTGTGCTTTTAACCCTTGAACTATTTTTACTCATAACACATCTGACTCAAAATGAATGGTACCTTTTCCACCACACTCTGATACCAGCTGGGTGTCCTACCATTCAATTCAGTTCTGACACTGTCTACCTGGAGTTAGCGTCAGATCCCACAAGTTAAGGGCTCAGTCCCACAAGGCTGCCCCCGCCCACTGTAGATGCCTGTTGCAAGCCCAGGTTGTGCTTCTGATGGACAGGCTGTAAATTCAGGGGGTTCCCACAGCCCCCTCGTCAGGTTTGATATTGCCCCAGAATGACTCACAGCACGCAGGGAAACACTTTACTTACGTTTCCCAGTTTATTATAAAGGATACAAGTCAAGAACAGCCAATGGAAGTGATGCATAGGTCAAGGTATGGGTGAGGGAGTTTGGTGCCCTCTCTGGGCAGACCTTGATGTGTTTACAACCTGGAAGCTCTAGAAGCCATCCTTTAGGAATCTCTATGGGGGTTTCATGATGTTCCATGATTGATTAAATCACCGGCCATTGGTTATGAACTCAATCTCCAGCTCCTCTCCCCTCCCCCAGGGTGTCGAGGGTGAGAGGGCTGAAAGTTCCAACCCTCTAAAGCCTCGGTCTTTTTGGAGACAGCCGCCAGCCTGAAGCTACCAAGGGATGGGGCCCCTAGCCACCACTCATCAAATTAGCCTACAAAAGATGCTCTTATTGCCCTGGAGACTCCTACAGTTTGGGGAGCTATGTGCCTTCCAGAAACCAGGGACAAAGACCAAATATTTATTTTTCTTATTTTATCACAGTCCTATAATAGGAAGGTCTCCCCAAGCAAGAAGCATCCTTCTCCCTGCTCATTCATTTGTTCTGAAACTGTCTAAAAATAAGATGAATTGTTTCAGGAGATGCTGGGCAGGGAGATGGGGCAGAAGGTGTCTTCAGGCCTAAGTCAGACGACCATCAGGCAGGGGCACCACGGAGGGTAGCCAAGCCTTGGAAAGAGAGGTGGGCTAGATGACTGTTGTTTCCTGTAACACTGAGGGTCTGGGATTTCCTCTCTGTCAAGTTACCCTCATTAACTCCAACAACTGGTGGTTCAAGATTTCCAACACGTTAAACCGCCTTAAAGCATCTCACGAGTGTTTGATTGGTAATCGCCTTGTAGATGACCAAAAACATGTGACAGAATGTTACTCTTTTATCAGGTGAGCTGGTATACGGGGTAAAAGGGACCTCTGTGTGCTGTAGAAAAGAATGCTTGTATCTCCCAAATAAAACATAAAAAATAATATGCAGCTGGGCACTAAAATATTACTATAGGATTATTTTCAAGGGAAATCAAATAGAAAGACTTCTGGGTTTTTCTTTTTTCCCTTTTCTTTTTAATGTTACCTCTGTTAAACTTTCATGGGACTGACTTTTCAGGGATATTCTGTATCATTTGTGGCAGGCATAAGCCATATTAAGACATTATTCTGGAAGGGTGGAGAGTTTATCTATAACAAATTTATTTATTATATGTGAAATCCATACTGGTTAGACACAAACAAGATTAAAAAATCCCATAATACCTATTATCTCACTAATCAGAGATAAGTACCTTTAATATTGGTATATTTTCAGTTTGGACTTATGCATATTTACATGTCAATACATTTTTAATGAAAGTAGAAGCAGAACCTACAGATTGTCCTATGAACTAATATTTTGCCTTGGCAATGTGTTATGGACATCTGTTAATAAGCAAGTCTGTAAACTTTAATGAGTGCAGTTTTCGTTCTGCGGATATCATAACTTTTAAAACCAATCTCCTGTTGTCAGATATTTAGCTTGTTTCTAATTTTCCACTGTTACAAACATCCCTGTACATACATCTGTGCAAACCTGTCTCATCAATGCCTTGGGCTGGAGTGCTAGAAGTGGAATCACTTGGTCAAATGGCACACGTACTTACCAGTTTGACACGTATATATCAATTGTGCAGGGACTGGGAGGGGCGGGAGATGCGGGTGAATGAATTCGGGTGAATTCAGTGTCTTATTGAATCTACCTCACTGCAGTGTCTATTAATTATTAATTACAGTTCTAATATAGGATGGCTCTGTAGTTAACTTTAATTCCTGGCAAAAACATAAGCCAGGTGTAGACTGAGAAATGCCTTTCTCCTGCACTTGGTTAGAAAACATTTTTCTTTTCTTCTGTGTCGGTTTTTCCTGTTTTACGTATCCTCTTTTATATCCCACATCAGTCTATACTGAAATGGTCACATGCTTTGTTTCCGAGATTTTAGACAAATTGCAGAATGTCCTAGTGATGTCTATCTGTAACCGTGTATTGTTCGCACTATGTCTCTAAGGGGTTATCGCTCCTCTGATGAGTGATTTCCATGAAAAGGTGGTTTCTGATGTTACGTGGGGTTGGCTTCTTCCTTTTTGCTCTGTGTTTTTGCTGCAGATGAAAAGAACTAAGTATCCCCTCTACGCTGAATAGGAATAGATGACGGAACGACTATTTCCAGCTATTTCCAGTTGTGCACAACTGGCAAAGGCATCCTCCATACGCAGGCATCGGGTGCAAGCTCTGCTTCTTGCGTTCTTAGACTTCTTGTCTCAAGGCCCAGCCCTGCCCCTACCCTGGCCACCTCCCTACCTCCAGCTGTGGTCATCTGGATTTTGTACCCCAGTTCTAAGGAGGTGACGTCTACCTCACAAGCAAACAGGGAGAATCATCCCGTTTGTCTTTCTTATCTGGGCAGGTCAAAGTTAAGGTGTTGGGACCAAGTCATTCAAAGTGCTTGCTTCAGTTTCCAACGTGTCCTAGGAGATGTCTGTAGAGGGCTGAATCTGTTAAAGGCCAGCCCTCGACTTCCTTAAGGGTAAAGGGGGACCTCGTGGGGAGGATGGCAGTTCAGGGAGCAGGGGAAAGAGAAGAGGAGAATAGTACAGACATGCTATGGGATGGTCAACGTGAAGGTCAACGTGGATGGGATGGCTCCTCCTAGGGTGGTAGGAAGAGATGCAGCTGAAAATTTTTATTTGCAAGTAACTTACAGGCTGATGCAAATGGAGTCTCTCCTCGAGTAGATGGTGGTCCAGTCACGGGCAGGCTCTGCAGGGCTAGTGTGGTGTCCTTCCTTCCCATCCAGGAGTCTCCAAATGGCCTCTCTCCTCATCTCACGTGTTTCACAGCCCCGTGGAGCTGAGTAGGAGGCTAGGGTGCTGCTGCTTAGGGTAAGACTCTACCTTTGCTTAGCTCTCTTAAGATTAGGTAAGTCACGTCATCTCCCTGAGGGAGAAGCAGGGGCATTGCTCTTTATTCCTCTGCAAACAGTGGACCCCAAATATCTACTTGAGCAGGCTTTACTTAACTCAGTGCGGAGTTGCTGTGGGCTTAATGTCCTTTGGGCTACTCACCGGGGTAGCACTTCAAGTTTGGGTTGTGTTTCCTTGGCCAAACTTGGACCATATTTTTGTTCCATCCCCTTCAAAAGGGAGAGTGGTCAGTGTGTGTGAAATTGCCTTGGAAATGAATGCTGAATCGGCTTCTAGGTCACGTTAAGGATAATAAGGGGTTCCTCGTTGTTGTCCCCAAGGACTCAGAATGTTCCAGAACGTTTGGACCAGCCCCCTCATTAGCCTGAGGCCCGCAGTCAAAGTGAGTTGAGAGACCTGAGCTTTAGTCCTTGCTCTGCTACTGGCTTCTGGACCGTTATATCTCCTAATACCCTGTGTGACTTTCAAAGATTGGGAGAAAGACGGAAATGAGGTTTCAGCTAAAGTCAAAGACTGTGCCTTAGGCGTGTTCTGAGCTTTTCTTCTTCCTTCCCAGTGTGTGAGCTTTAGAAGATGTGTTGCTCGCTTCACCTGTGTTCTTCCCTTCACCTTGGGCCTCCGTTGGCTATTCTGGGGTCCCTGGGACCATTGCTGTCCCTTGGGATGGTGCAGCTCTGTCTGCAGCCTCAGTGGAGGGTGAGGTGGGAAAGCCAAACTTCCTTAGCTCCCCTACCCCTGAGTTCCCCAGAGCCTCTCACATGGAAGGGGGTTGTGAATATACAGACTTTATTGAAGATACGGGAATTACCAGAGGGAATAATGATTAAAAAAAAAAAAAGATAACCATTAAAAAAAGACTATTCTCAGTGCTTAAGAGAAAAGAATCCTCAACTTTGGACAGAGGGGTCTCCTGAGAGATGAGCTCATTCCTGGTTCTGGCTTGAGGTCTGAGAGCAGAGAAAGAACCTCTCTTTCAGTCCTTCACCGGGTGGGCGGGCACCACTCCCTTTTGAAAACCACCACGCCTGCCCACGGAGATGTGGGTGCTGTCCTTGGATCTCTGTCACCCTTGATGTTCCAGGACAGCTCATAGCTGTTCACTGTGGAGTGTTCCTGAAATCAGAGTTAATCACTGTGGATGGCACAGCGGCAGCATACCTGTGAGAGCTCACCTCCTCCTGGGTCTCTGGGAGCCTTTGAGTGACTATAGGCCATGGCCCATGCTCACCACACAGAGCATCCAGGATCCTGAGGACAGCAGTGGTCCAAGGGGGCAGTGCACCCTCCACACCTACCATGGAAAGGTGGGTGGAAGGATCATGTCTGGGGGACCTTGTACAAGGCAGGGGAGTTTACCTTTCCAGACTCCTGTGGTTAAGGCTGGGATTTGTTCAGGGGCAGGGGCAGGAGTTGGTGACAGGAGGGCAGTAAACTTGCAAATTGCTGAGGGCGGAAGGGCTCCATTAAATGAAGACATCTTCTTCCGTTACATGTGGACCGGAGAATGCTGGGTCACTGTTATAAAAGGGTCTCAAGGGCCTGGGACCTCCTCTAGCCATTCCCATGAGAATACAAGCTCGGGGGAGGAAGAGGAAAATTGTGAAGGAAATGCCCATGGTGATAAAAGGGAATCTTTATTCTCTCCCATCTTTAAAAAACCAGAACATTTTAGGCAAAGACTTTTTTAAAATGCCTTTTTAATACCCACATACTATTTGAAATTGCATGTTCTATTGATGTCTATAATGGTTTTCATTTGGTTACTTTTTGTATATGGAGGGGGGCACAGATCACTAAAGGGAATGTTCAAAGCTTGCAGGAAAAGTGATGGATGACTTTTTTTCAAATTCATGAAACATCCTTCCCATTTTGTCTGAGTGCCTCTTCCTGACTACCAAATATTAATTTGACTGAAGGCTTAGCAATGAATACCAGTTTTAGAATCATTTTTGCCATCTTTGCTCGGGACAAAGGCAGCAAAAAGAATGGAAGGGTGGGCTGTAGATGCTCTGGGTCACTTGCAGCCATCTGGCTTTAAAGTGACCAGGGAAGGGACTCCTGTATTAGCTGGTGGGGGGTGGGGGGTGGAGGTGAGATCAGGGGCTGGCCTGGCCTCTGCCTTCTTCGTGGCAGCTTTAGAAATCAGGGGAGTCCCCTGACATATCACCTGGACCCCCAGCTTAAGCCGCAATAAAGCATGGTGCCGTTCATTGATTCAACAGATGCTTGTGGAGTGGCTGGCCCTCTGCTAGGTGTTAAGGATGACCCTCTGTGGGTCAGATACAGCCATCTGGTGGGACCCAGCAGCCTGGTGCCTGGAGAGGATGCATCTCGGTCTTCTGCTACCTGCTGTCCTCACAGCCTGGCCAGAACCTTAGTACCGGACACTTGGCACCTAGAAGGAGCTAGAGATGCTTGAATCTAGGACCAGCTACTTTCCAGATGAGTGACTTGGCTTCTTGGAGCTCCAGATTCCTCTTCTACCCCTACTATAAAGTGGAGAAAATAGCACCTACCTTGCAGGACTGTAATGAAGGTCATCTGCCATTTGACTGGTACTGGAACAAATAGGTGCTTGGCAAAAAGGTGGCTGTTTTGAAACATATTGCCACGTAAGCACAGTTGTGCTTCAGTCTCCCTGGAACACCTAAAACTGAGCCTTCAAGGTGTATAAAACCTTTGTTCAAAGTGTAGTAATGCTACATTTATGCATGCTCCCCCTTCGAGCACACACGTGCACCTCATTGCTGCCGAATCTGCCAGAAAGGGAGATCCCGATAATGCTGAGCCTGGACAGATGCTGTGCAGGACTCAGGGCATCCCTTCTAGGTGGCTTTCCCAAGCCCCTCCACTGCCGCCAGGAAGATTCTGGAAACCTTTAGTTCGGCAGGCAAAAGGTGGGCTTTGGAGCTCCAGCTCTCTCACTTGTCTAACTCAATAAGCATAAATACTGTTTGGTCCTGGGCATTCCTAGTAGTCTATATGGAATTGCCAGCAGGACCCCTGCCCCGGAGCAGCAGAGGCCGGCTTCCTCCGCCGGCTGCTGGTGACGTCCTCGACCCTGGACGCAGGGGGGCGCTGCAGCCCCACTTTTCCTCAAAGACGGCTGGTGGCCCTCCCCGGGTTTCCTGACTGAGCCCTGAAGATTCCAGTCCTTTGTACTCAGTGATTATCCTCTGTGTCTTCCTATGTGGAAATCAGTGGAAGGATGGCAGTGCTCTAAAAACACACACACAGAAAATGTGCATGGCTTCTTCAACCAGGAAAATTAAAAAATTTGCAAGTAATACACTTTCATTGTAACAAATATTTAAAAGTACATACCAGCAAAAAGAATTCCACACACCCTGTGAGAATAGCCTTCAACACACACACACACACACACACACACACACACACACACACACGACAGTTACAATTGATTTTTATTTATTCACCAAAATAGGATATCACTCTGAAAACTATTTTGTTATTTGCTTTTTCACTTAATAATAGCCCCAGTGAACTTCTTCAGTCTTTCCCACACTATTTTTGTTTCAAAGTGACTTTGTTTAACTGTCTGGGACCATCATATCTGAGGTGTGAAGCCCTAAAGTATTAGGGTTGAAAATAAACAACCAGGCACATTAATGAAAAGCCCTAATTGAAGTGAAGAGAGGCTTAAAATGATGGCACTTCGGTCACTCTTAGAGCAGCATCTGAGCAGTGTTTATTTGCAAGGTGCGTAGCAGGCAGCTCACTTTCCCTAGAACTAAACAAGTATTTACCACCCTTAAATTCCCTGAGGAGAGGCCTTCTTCCCCCAACCCTGTCCCCGTTTCCCTCTGGACTGGTTGACATTCCCATGGGCCAGTTCTCCAGCCACAAAGGTAGAATTTAGTGCTACATCTAGCTAGGAAGGGATTGTTTGAGGGAGGGGAGGGTGCATACAAGGTAGAAATGATAGCCCAGGCCTTGTTGTCAGACTGGCGTGGGTTCAAATCCCAGCTCTGTTATTTGCTGCCCAGCTGGGTCATCTTGGACCAGTTACCTAATTGCTTGGAGCTTCATTTAGAAAGTGTGGTAATGAAACTCCTCTTGCAGGATTGTCCTCAGTATCAAGTCAAATAACATATATATGTACATATATATATATATATATATATATTCGCACACATTAACTGGCTGATAATAAGCACCTGCACTCTGTTAGGGGTCAGCAAACTTTCTCTGCAAAGGGCCAGGTGGTAAATATTTTAGGCTTTGCAGGTCATACACAGTCTGTGTCGCAACTCCTCAACAGTACGTGAATGAAGCAGTGAGGATGTGTTCCAATAAGGGTTTCTCTACCAAAACAAATAGCGGGGTGGATCTGACCATGGACAGTGGCCACTGACCCCGCTTAATGTGAGTCTCCTCTGTAATATCAAATTTTCTTGTGGCCACAGGAAAAAAGTAAAGAGAAACAGGTGAAATTAGTTTTAGTAAAATATTTTATTTGCTTCAAAATATCCAAACTATTATTGCTTCCACGTGCAATCAAAGCAAGATCATTAGTGAGGTATTTTCCTTTAATGTTTGGTAATATTTTTGAACGTCTGCAGGGTATTTCAAACTTGGCGGCCCCTCTCATTTCCTACTAGTCCTGTTTCAAGTGCTCCAGCATGAAACTGGACAGCACAGCTTTGGAGAGTGCTTCTCAAACTGCACGTCCCCACCGTTTAGTGAGTCAAGAAATCCATTTGTTAGAAAAAAGTCAAATTAAGAAAATGAGCTAGAGGAGAATAGAATCTATCAGAGTACATTGCATATAGAAAGAGTATAGGTTGTTTCCTGCGGTTTTGTGTATGCTTGCCTGTGTGTGTGCATGCGTGTGCGTACTTGCACATGTGTGTATATATGTGCATGTGTGTGTATATATGTGCATGCTTGCGTGTGTGTGCATGTGTGTGTGATGGATGTATGTATGTGCTGTCGCGATGAAAAACAGCAGGTGTATTTCTTCCTGTGGACTGTTGTCAAACATGCTTGAAATTCACTCTTTTACAAACTAAAGTCAAGTTTATTTGTTTTTGTTTTTAAACTCAGGCTGAGGTGTTAGGCTTCCTCCTCACTTAGGCCGTGCCTGTGCTGTACCAAAGCCAACTGTTGACCACATGACTGGTGTAAAACGAGTCAAACCAGTTACTAAGTGTTAGGCTGACCATTTCAAAAATACAAATCAAGGTTCTCAACTTTAACCTTTACTATCGCTATACTTAGTTTCACAGAATCCTCATTTTACAGATAGTAAACTGAAGCCCGGAGAGCTGAAATGCGTAATTAAGATCCCAAGCGTGAGCCGTGATTTTGGGTGAGAACGAGACGCTCCATGTGCCCAGCTTGGGGACAGCTCCTGCCTCACGTGCTGGAGCTCTACCTGTGCACATGGACGGCGGATGGGAGCCTGGGCCAGCTCACCTGGTGATTTAAGTGTCATGAGTCATTTTTGCTCGGAACTTTGGAATTTATGAAACAAAAGTTAAAGGGATGTTGCTTTAAAGTATTTCCGTCTCTTCTTGATTCTTTCATTGATTCACACATTTTTCTGAGCACCCCCAAATGAAGGTGAAGTAGGTTCAGGCTCTGCTCTCAAACAGCTCAGCTTTTATCTTTCTATAAAAATATGTCTAATATTTTTCAGAGGGTAGTGGAAAAGAGCATGTTGTTGTGTCTGGCTCGTAATTCCATAAAAGAAGAAAATAGGAAATTGATAAAACTCATTTTCCCCTCTTTAGCTATGTGATGAAAGGTATTTTAAATAATGTGTATAGTTAAAATTATTTAAGGTCCATTTTCCTGAAAGAAATTCTGGGTTTATCCCATTCCCAGTTGGATTCAGTTTTCTTCCTTTCCCACAGGATTGGTGTGTAGAAACAACACAGACTTTGGATTCAGGCTGACTTGGGTACAAATCCTGCCCGCATGGCTTCTAGGCTGTGAGGCTTAGGTGTGGTCTCTAAGACTCAGCTTCCTCGTCTGTAAAATGGGGATAATAATTTTGGCCTCATAAATTTGTGGTAAAGATAAGTTGTGGAAATATATGTTAAGATAAAAATGTTTGAGTGTGGGAAAATACTTTTATATATGAATTTTCCATATGAATATGTTTTCATAATAATAGAGCCAAGTTGAGTATAGAAAATGATTTTTTTCACTTCCTCTTCCTTCCAGAAGGTTGCAGTGTAGAGCCAAGAAATGCTTTTGTTTAGTTTATTTTAATGTCCTGATATTTAATGACTTACAGACTGCATTTTTAAGATATCTTTCCTCCACCCGTTCCCATCTCATTCTCACACATATACAGTTTCCGTCAGGAATGCAACATTCGAGAAGAAATGGCCTCATGTTTTAGATACTTAAAAAAAAAAAAGGGCTTTATGTTGTTGCCATGACACCCAAACCCTCTCCTGTCAGTTATCCAGAGTGAATTATTAAAGAGCCCTGTCCAGAGAGTCATTCTGAGGGGAAGGTTATGTGGCTCTAATAGCGAGAGAGCGGTTGCAGTGCTGGGAAAGTGGGGCATGGTCTTGCCTTCTCAGCCCACCCACGGAGGAAGACCCAGATGAGCCAGCCATTTGCATGGCCGGAGTCTATTTTCCTGGCATTTCAGGTTGCTTAAAAGGCTGAGTGTCTCTCTGAGTCACTTTTCTAGAAGCAGGATGCTTAAAGTAGCACTTTCTTTCATTCCCAGAAAAGAGTTGACCCGTTCTGCTCAGAAAATCCTTCCCACAAATTAAGATGGCCATCTACGGCGATTGGTTGACCAGGAACAAATTCTTATACCAAGTCCATGAGAGAATGGGGGAGGCCGCTGGAAGACGAGAAAGTCAGAAAGTATATGTTTGCAACTTATTGAGATATAAATGGCTGTCCTCATTTTTATGTTAAATTAAGAAGCACTGCCTGTTAACCATGGATAAGCTTCCCAGACAAGGTAATTTTAAGGCAACTTACTTAACTTTTCTGAGCCTCAGTTTCCACACATGTAAGGTTTAACCAAAGGTTTGACCAAATCTTTTAGGGGTGGTTGTGAGGATAAATGCATAGAAAATGTAGAAGGAAGTTCCTGGCACACAGCAATCCTTTGGTATGCTAGCTGTTGTTCTTAAAATGGTTGATCCCCAGGTCATACATCAGTATTTCTCTGACATTGTCAAATCTCCTGAAATCTGTTAGGATGTTCAAAATAAAACCTTTTAAAGCTGATTTTATTACCATTAAAAAAAAATAAGTATTGCTTTTCTTTCCCTTTCTTTCAGAAGAAAATGCTTGAACCTGCCATCCAAGTCATAACATCTTGATGGCTTTTCTTCAGTATTGAGTTTTGGTTTATACTAACATCTCTGAATTTCACTGCAATGGTGTCTGAGGGTGTCAGTGTCTGAAAGTATCTAGAAAATATATACATTTTAAAAGACATGTTCCTTTACTGACACAGTAAAAGAGTGAGAGATGAGAGAAAGCAAGATGGGCCTAAGATTTTGAGTATTCCATTGAAGAGAAAGACCTGGTGGTGTGGAAGAAACATAGCAAGGAACATGGTTAAGGCCCAGAGATAATAGTTTCTAATGGTTTTGCTTGTAGCTTTCTGCCTCCTCTGCCTAAATTCTAATTCTGATGAGACAAATTCCTGTAGGGTCAAGATAAAAAAAATTATTACATGAGTTTAGTTAGAAGATGCTAAGGAGAATCCAGGGGACCAGAGAGAAATGAAACTAAACTGTGTCTTTGAAGGAGCACACCCTGGGGACAGATGAAATCAGGAAAGCAGACGGGCTGGCCCTGGTTCCTTGTGGAATTGGTGCTCTGAGTTAACTTAGGGGCCCCAAACAGTGTACCTTTAAGGAATTCCCAAAAGACCATTTTATTGCCAGTCGTGCCCCTCTGAGGATTTTCTGCCTGGCAAGAGTGAGAAACATAGCACTGCAAAACCTGGAAGCTTTAGAACCAAACAGACTAGCTCTGTGACCTTGGAGAAATTGCCTAACCTATCGGAGCCTCAGTTTGCTCATCTGAAAAAAGGGAGATAATATTTTCCTTGTAAGGTTGTGATGAGGATGAAATGAGAAGCAATCTGTGATGTGCTCGTCATGTCATTGGCTTTCAACATCTGTTATTCCTCTTCTGTGTATTGAAACAGCTGTCCATTTTTCTAATGCATAAAGAGGGCAGGGATGGTTTCACCTGGGAGATTTACTGGTCTTTATAAGTTACATTTAGGAGTGAGCTTTTATTTTTGAATATTTCTATTTTGCTCTCATTAGCTCACTCCGAGGCCCACCACATAGAGTATGATCTTATCAATCATTCAGCCTGTGGGTAAATTTTTATAATCATACTTCTTTAGTTTTTCCTTGTATACACAACAAATTTCTGGGAAATTTACCAAGTGCCTCTCTATGAGTTGTGCCATATTTAGGCAGATGGTTACCTGTTGGGTACACAGAAGGGTAGGAAAACCATACTGCACTGACTGTGGGCTTCCTGGCCTTGGCAATCACCTTGACCTCTCTAACCTTTATTCTTTTTTTCATATGTAAAATATGAGGTTGATGACTGGGTTTCTAAAATCCTTCTACATCCTCCAAATTCTACGGTTCAGGTTCTCAGTTATTTGTGTAATTGTCCAATAGCGTAAGCAGATAAATGGCCTAACGCCTGAGGTGGTATTTTTCTTCCCTGAAGTTGGTGAATATTCTGAAGATTTGAAAGTTGGAACACTGGTGAATATGCCATAGTGCAAGTATGGATAGGTAACTCAGCAAGTGAGTAAGCTTCAGTGATGAATTGATGTTCTCTAATCCATAGGGTTTAAGGCTGGAGCTGTCTGAGACTCATTTAGGATTCTTAGATCCTCCACGCGCTTGTCATTTTGAAATATGGTCACATGCTGTGCAGATGGCCTCGGGGCTGGTCTTCCTTGTTTGACAGGGAAGAGGTCATCTTCATTTATCTGTACTTCTCTAAAACTCATGGGACTCTAAGGATGAGTTCAGAATTCAGGCGCACTAGGATCAAGCCATATGGATGAGAACAGTCATCATCCATATTCCACGTGGGATCTGAGGTCATCCAGAGTTTGGCAATGTTTTTATACACTTTCCGTTAAAATATTTCTAGTATTATGATATTTCAAAAAGTCATTCTCAGCTCTAGCTAACCAATCACCCAATGACTGGTCCAAATTGCATTTGGCAAGGCAGCTTCTATTATTATTTTGTTTCTTGTTCTTGGATTCCATGACATACCCATGCCTCACACTATCACAGTCTTCTCTTGTTTTCTGTGAGTGCATTTCTCTTTCAAGCAACCAAAAAAGTCCAGACCAGGACAATGGAGGAAGATGGCAGGCCATTGATAAACTTTATTGGGTTGTGGCCATACCGTTTCTCAACTGTCCCTTTTGTTCCCTGAACAGTCAGCCCTCCAAACTGGCCACTAGAACAACTGCTGACCCTTCAGTACTAAGAAGCCCCAAAGACAGGATCTGGAGGGAGATTTATGCAATGCATGTCATGAGTGAGGTGGTATCATGGTGGCCACACCTCAAAACACTAGCATTGCCCCCTGGAATCCAACTGGGCACCATCCAACAGACATTGATCAGACACCCACTGTGCATGAGGCCCTGTGATACATGCTGGAAATATAAAGATGGATAAGATAAGGGGCTCGCTCTTGAGTGGTTTACACCGTAATGACGGCAACAACTTGTACAGAACATGCTCTATGCCAGGCATTGTTTTAAATGCTTCATGTGTGTTAGCTCATGTGACCTTCAGAACAACTCCATGAGGTCAGTACTATTATTCTCATCCCTGTTTTCTAGGTGGGGAAATGGAGATGCAGCGAGGGTGGGTAACTTGCTGAGTTACAAAGCAAGTGAGTAACAGAACCAGAATCCAAACTCAAGCAGTTGACTTGAGTCTGGGCTCCCACCCATATTCTGCTTATACTTTCCTTTTCTCTGATAACCTCACTAACATCTTCATCTCCCTAATCCTTGTAGCCTTTTTCTTAATAACCGTTATAAACAACCATTTATCAAGTAATAACCATTAGAAAGATAATGTTGATCAAAGCAAAACAAACAAAAAACTTTCAACCAACAAGGCACAAGACAAAAAAACAACCAACCAAAAAAAAAAAAATCACCCACAATCCCACTACTGTTAACCATTTTAATTTATGTCCTTTAAACCTGTGTGTTTGTTATTTTTGTAAAAATAAACGTTTTAAAGTCTGCATTTTTCGTTGAGGATTATGACAGGTTTGTTTTTTCCCCAGTGTATTCTTCCTCAACATAACTTCAATGACTTAATCGGTGTACGTGTTTTCAAATCACACTTATACTGTACGGTTCACTTAACTAATCCCTTATTGTTGGACATTTAGGTTACAACTTACATTTCACTGTCATAAACCACATGGTCATGCACATCATTGTATGTACAGTTTTTTCATATATGTTTGATAATTTCCTTAGGTGGTTGTCAGCTTTTAACTTTTGTGGTGTTTAGGTGGGGAAAGCAGAATCAGATGTCAGCATCATGTTTCAAAGAACAATTTAAGTTCTTTTTACTCCTGGAGAGCTGAGAAATAGTCATATCATAAATGTCTGAAGCATGATTTAAATCATCTTTTTTTTTTTAGGAAAAGAATTTAAAACTTAGGATTTGTTCTCTTGGAAATATAGAGAATTTTCTTCCTGAGAACTGGATTCATGATTCTACCAAAGGTTAGCTAAACCAAGATGTAACTGGTTGGTTGCCCCTCTTCACCCCTTTTGAAGAATCACAATGGAATGATGGAGAATCAAACACAAGAGGGTCAGGAAGACACCACACAAATTTAACGGGAACTTTGTAGGAGTGAAAATGTAGAGAGTCTGACAGGCCAGGAGGGAAAACACAGTGTGAAATAAATAGCAAGTAAATGTCCATCAAGCAGTGGGTGGTTCAACACATAGTGGGCGACCACAGGCTTTGCAGGTACATGGGGTTGAGTTGGAAGCCTAACTCCACGTCTTACTTGCTGTGTGACCTCGCACAAGTTGCTCCATCTTTCTGAGCCTCAGTATCTACATCTGTAAAATGGGTGTGTGACAGTATCTGTTTCAAAGTGTTGTCCTGGGGATTTAACCAGATCATGTAAGTAAAAGTCTAACGGCTGTTGGCTGGTTGCTTTGTGCAGGGCACTAGACCACTGCAAGTTCATTATCATTATTTTCATTACCAGCAGCATCACTCAGTGGAGAGGACTGTGTGATCGGAGGTCAGCACTCACACACAGTTGTGGGGGCATGAAACCATCAGGGAAGTTTGCTTTTCTGGGAATGACAACAAATGAAAGGATGCCATGTGATATCTGTGGGAAATGAACGTTACACTTTTTTTTTTTCTGGAAGTACAAAGTAGAATCAGCTTGGAATTTCCCATCTGCTTTCTGGGACAAATGAGGGCAGTTAGGAGGCCTTTGTTGACAGGGCTTGTATCTTAGAAAGCCAGGTGAGCATAAGTGGATAGGCTTATGGCTTGTACTTCAACATTCCTCTGGTGTTTTTAGAAATCTACATTTAGAGATCACCCTGCATTAAGCTTCTTTTGGGTGTTCTTGGTAGAACCCCAACTCAAAGGGAGAAAAGGGGGAGCTTTATTTTTCAGGTCACCGGGATGTCTAAGGAGTCAGTGGGCTGCAGACAGAGCAGGGCCAAGGGTACAGGCACCATGAGCATCATCCTGTTCCCTCCCATCTCTTGGCTGGGCATTCCTGGCTTGGCTCATTTCAGGCAGTGATGGCTTCTGGCAGCTCAGGGCTTATAGCATCCTCACCATTGATGATCTCAGCAATAAAAAGTGCCTCTTTCCTGATGCTTCCAGGAAAAGGCCCAGGGAACAGTCTCATTAGCTAGACTATCAGTCACACCTGTTCCTGGTCTGACCATTGCAGGAAAGGTTGTCTGATTGGCCAGGTCTGGATCACTGGCTTCACTTCTAGGAGCAGATGGAAAGGGGTGGAAGAGCAAAAGAAAGGAAAAAAGGAAAAAAAAAAAAAGAAAAGGGGAAGAAGGAAGGAAGAAAAAGAAATATGTCTGGCTACTACAAACTCCTAAAAATCTCATGATTATGTGGCGTACACCTGAGCTCTGCAATACTTAATTTACGAAGAATTTTTTCTCCCTTTTCCACGTCTAGTTCCACTTATGTGTGATTTCTAAGTCAGCTGTGGCTTCCTTTCACCTGAAACTTTGGCAGGCGCTGCGTGCATCCTGCTTCTTTAAGCTCAGGGTGTCATTAGTGGCATAACAGCCACCCTGTGCAGCTTAACTTCTCCCTACAGATTCTAAAAATACCCAGCGGCACTCAAAACAAACAGTGGGGCCGAGGCGTGCGCAGGCGCCACTGCATCCAGGCTCCCTAAATGCCTTAGTGCTGTCACTGGAAAGGCAGCCATTGGCTCCCTCAGCTCTGTTCTTCATTCTTTATCTTCAGTTTTGGCTCACGTATACTGCTGCTTATGCAGAGGAAGAAAAAGGGGTTATTGACGGGACAGAATTGACTGGAAGAAAGGGAAAGAGAAACACCAAACTAGTTCATGCTGTCATTTTGCAGCTCGCTGTAGACCTGAACTAAGATGTGTCAAGAGATCAGATCAGTCCAGGGAACAGCAAAGATTAGCTGGCATTTAACATAAAACTCTTTAACCAGAGGTCACCTAGAATAACTCTCACGTATGTGTCCATGAAGAGACCCGAGGACCATATTCGGAGAAGGTTAGTACCCACAAACGACCTGGGCCACAACCTGGGTTATTTTCCAAAGGCAAAGCAAAAACCCATCCCCTTTCTGTGAAATTCTTAGGTGGAGTTGATCCATCCAGGGAATTGAGGTTTTCTTGTTTCAAGGAGGTGTCCCATTTTGTGGGATTGAGGACCTAAGAGTATTGGCATCACATGGTTTGGGAAGCTGCCTAGCATCGTTTGTCTGATCAAATCAGTGAGTACTGGGGTTTTTTGAAACCCGACCAAGGGATTAAATGATAAAATCAGGTGGGTTATGAAAATATGTGAGTCATTACAGATCTGACCTTTTATAGATTTCCTGGAAGAATCAGACATCCTCTTTAAGGTAATGAACCTGAACCCAGTGGAAGCATTCAAGTAATGTCTTTTGCTGTTGGTGCCTAAATGGAATCTAATAGATGTCACGAATGATGATCATGGAAAGGAGAAAAAAAACACAGGTTTTTACTATACGGATGTCTGGACTACATTGAACCTTTGTTTTAGCTGTTGGGAATTGCCACGCGATTAATAGATTGCCCAGAAGTTGTTCTCAGAGCGGCCTTTCAGTTGGCTGGTTTATGGCAGGATGCTGGGATTTAAATTAAAAAGTTCAGCCTTGTAGGGTAAGCATGAGTCAATTCTTGGGACAGAATGTACTTAGCATTGTTTCCACCCATGTGTGAGCGGAGGAAGCATATGTACCCTGGACATATGCTTCTCATTGGGAAATGTGATCAAATGTCTCTCTCTGGACTGGTTCTCGTGGAAAGTCCTTGGCATCTTCTCAAGCCTCAAGTAAAGGCTTCTAAGCTCCTGAATTGCTAGGTGGTCTCTCCCAAGGCACGTGTCAGAGGCAGGGGTGCTTTGCTCTTTGTGGGTGGGAGTTTGCTCATTCAGGATTGCATGTCCCTTTAAAAAATCTGCGTTGCTTATTTAAATTGAATTGCCTAAATGTGCTGAAGGTTTCTGGTAGTTTTGTGAATCTGTGCAGCCCAATAACAATGTTAGTAATGATGATCATAGCAGGAATAAGAGCTAACATTTCTAAAGCACTTCCTTTATGCCAGACACTGTTCTATGTGTCACAAGTTTTAATGCATTTAATCCACAAACAGTGGGGTTTCAGGTTTATCCCTCCATCTTCTCCTTCTCCTTTCAGAGCTAAAATTAGCCAGGATGCCTATACACCCTTTCCAAGATGGCCAAGTAATTGCCAACTTTTAACTGTATCCATACAGATTTGACTTTTAATAGAGTTTAACTGAAGAGAGCCACGTGTTATAAGTTTGAATAAGAAGAGCAGTGGACTTTTAGAGTTGCTCATAAAGACACAAATTGCTGATGTGAACGGAAAGGGTGAGTGTTTTCAGAAATGAAGATTTTGGCAAATCAGTTCAGGTTTATGACAATTTTAAACTGCTTCAGATTAGTCGTTAATGTTCTTTTCTAGCTCTTCCTCTGCCTTTGTGGAAAGATGTATAATATGTAGCCACGAGCTGCTCTAAGGCTATTATCTTCCCAGGAGGTAGGGTCCCCTGAGTGTCCTGTGTTTCATCACCCAGACAACGTTTCAGAATAATCGGTACCCAAAGTGCTACAGTACAAAGGCATCGGGCCACTTCCACTGTGCCTGTGTTTTAGAATCTGGGGATTCGGTCCTTTCCTAAATTCATGTATTGCTTTTCCTTTTGAAACGTGCGAATGCACTTGTGAGGTAGGAGACAGTGGTATTGCTGATCCTGTTTCCAAGTTTGAAACCAAAGGGCTGGGCCTGCGTTTAGGAGAGCTTGTCTGGTTCGGTGTGGCTTTATTCTGGCTGAAACTGCTTAAGGAACTTCCAGGTGTAAGGCTGGTCCCATTTGCCATGTGCAAGTGTTTTCATTTAGAATTGCCTATTTTGTGAAATGGTTTTTCTTAAAGAAACTCACATTGGAATGCAGGAGAGGGGTATTTGCAATTTTCTAGATAGCTTAAGTCATGGAGGTGTCTAAAATAAGAGATGTAGGCCCCAAACAAAAGAAAACAAGCAAAACAAACAAAGCAAAATAGACAAACAAAAACTACTCTAATTGTTCAGGGTCTGAATAATCTGGATTTGATCAATGTGACAGGCAAAATCAAGGATAATGGCAAAATCGGCATGAATATGCCTATTCAGGCATATCTTTTAGGGTTACTTTTCAGGGGCTTTGAGAGGAGGTTCATTTATTCTTAGCTACTTTATTTTTTTTTTCACCTTGTGACTCTGCCTTGGGAATAGAATGAATGGAGAGAGCATGAGCTTTGGCCATCAGGAAGATCCGGGCTTAAAAAATTCTGGTGTGGGGCTTCCCTGGTGGCGCAGTGGTCGAGAGTCCGCCTGCCGATGCAGGGGACACAGGTTCGTGCCCCGGTCCGGGAAGATCCCACATGCCGCGGAGCGGCTGGGCCCGTGAACTGTGGCCGCTGAGCCTGCGCGTCCGGAGCCTGTGCTCCGCAAGGGGAGAGGCCACAACAGTGAGAGGCCCGCGTACCGCAAAAAAAAAAAAAAAAAAAATTCTGGTGTGGCCACTCAGCTGTCTGGTAACTTTTCTGAGCCCCAGTTACTTCATTTGAATATGGAGTTGATAATCACTCCTCTTTGGTGATGATCAAATGGAATGATGGATGTGGAGCAGCTGGTACATAGCGTGTGTTCTGTGATATTCATCTGGCTCACTTTGCATCTCACTCTCTGAGTTGAGGACAAACCAGAGGATGATTTGATAGAGAGAGCCAGTCCAATTTTGGCTGAAATAAGAAAGTCGACAAAGAAAGGGAAGCCTACAGTCTCTCATGATAACATGGTTTTCATGCTATATCCCAACTCTACTCTTGACTTGCTGTGTGACCTTGAGAAGCTGTTTAACCTCGCTGATCCTCAATTTCCTGATGAGTGAATTGGGAATAATAACAATGGTTCCTTCCCCCCGAGGGCTGTAGAGAGGATAAAATGAGCTAATGCAGGCAGAGTTTTACCTCAGTGCCCTGTACATAGTTTCAGGGAGCCGTGCATCTGTTTTTCCTTTACCCCTCTGGCTGCCGGCTGCCAGCCACCTTGACCCTCATGAAGACTTGGTTCTCTCTGGCTTGCCCATTCCTCCTTATGTGTGTCAAATCCATGCCTACGAAGTGGTCCTTCAGCCTCCAAGGGATCCAGGCCTTTCCTGGGCAGCGGCCATCTACCTGTGGGTATTGAGTAGATTTGTTGAATAGCAACACTGAGAGTGGGAATCTGAGAGGGAAAGATGAGACTGTCACGTCTTGAAGCACGTGTAAGTGATCCGTTCCTTTTTCTCTTCCAGTTTTACTGAGCTATAATTGACATGCAACACTGTATAAGTTTAAGGTGTCCAGCATAATGAGTTGAATGACGTACCTCATGAAATGATTATCACAATAAATTTAGTGAACATCCATCATCTCCTATGGATACAAAATAAAAGAAATAGAAAAAAATTTTTTCCTGGGGATGAGAGCTCTTAGGATTGACTTTCTTAACAACTTTCATATACAGTGTAGAGCAGCGTTATTATAGTCATCATGTCGTACATCACATCCCCAGTACTTATGTATCTTATAACTGGAAGTTTGTGCCTTTTGACTGCCTTCATCCAGTTCCCCCTCCCCCAATCCCCACCTCTGCTAAACGCAAACCTGGTCTCTTTTTCTGTGAGATGGTTTGTTTGTTTGTTTGTTTGTTGAAGTATAATTGACCTACAGCACTACGTTAGTTCCTGGTATACAACATTGTGATTCAGTATTTCTATACATTTAAACCTGTAGTGATGGGTTTTTCTGAAGAAGATACAGGTTTCTAAACCTAATCATTGCCAGCTTTCCTTTTTATTGTTGTTTACAGTTTTTAACAGATTTAATGTCAAATCAAGATAACTACTTATTCACATACATAGGAGGAAACAATGTAGCTTGATTACAATTACAAAGGTAAACACATTAGTTTATAAACCGAGAATGTCAGTGGTTTTGATCCTTTTGTCAACAACAGATTCTAGAAAAGTTTTAGATAATTTCAGACTTAAAGAAGAACTGTAAAAATAATATGGAGAGTTCCCGTATGCCCCTCACTCAGCTTCCTGTAATGGTAACATTTTACATAACCACAGAATATTGATTAAAACTAAGAAGTCAACCTTGCTCCAATGCTATTAGAACTCTTTTGGATTTCCCCAGGTTTTCCAAGAAGGTCCTCTTCCTGTTCTGGATTCCGATCCAGGATCCCACGTTGCATTTAACTGCCCTGTCTCTTCCCGTCTGTGACAGTTTCCTTGTCTTTTATGACTCTGACACTTTTGAAGAGGACTGATCAGTTATTTTGTAGAATGCCACTCAAGTTGGAAGTATCTAATAATTTCTCCATTTCTAATTTTTTAGTTGGCTGCTCTATATACACTTGACTACCTAGGCCAAGAAACCAGTTGCAAATGAATGTTTCAAGATCTAATAAATCTAGTTGCTTCTGAGGCTAGCCTGGTGTGGGTATTAGAGAGCCTAGAGGTTAAGAGTATGGACTCTGGAGACAGAGAGACTGGGTTTTGTTCCTGGCTCTATGACTTACCTACTGTGTGACCTTATGAATGTTACTTGACCTCTCTGTGCCTAGTGTCTTCAACTACAAAATGGGGATAGAAATGACTTCTTCGGATTATGGTGAAGGTTGAGTTAAAATACAAGGTGCATCAAACAGTCCCTTGCGGGCTTCCCTGGTGGCGCAGTGGTTGAGAGTCCACCTGCCGATGCAGGGGACACGGGTTCATGCCCCGGTCCGGGAAGATCCCACATGCCGTGGAGCGGCTGGGCCCGTGAGCCATGGCCGCTGAGCCTGCGTGTCCGGAGCCTGTGCTCCGCAACGGGAGAGGCCACAACAGTGAAAGGCCCGTGTGCTGCAAAAAAACCAAAAAACAGTCCCTTGCATGTAGCCATCACTCAGTGTGTCTTAGCTGCTACCATTGCTGCCGTCTGCAGCCCCACCCCACAGAAGTTCAGGCCTAGTGATATCCTGGTGTCACTTCTCAGGTCTGCAAATTCAGGTGTGGTTCTGGCCAGAGTGATGACTTTGCAGCAAAGCCCTGAGGTTTTGGACATGGGCCTCAGGTCCCATGGAGAAAATCCATTTCAATGGGAGGATTGAACCTTGGCTGCCGGGACCATATAGAGGTTCAGTCTCCAGGGCCTCCTGGCGGTGCTCAGCTCTTAGAATGTACTTGTTGCATCCCCTACCTTGCCCAGTTCCCAGACCAGTGTACCCCCAGGCCATGCTGTATTAGTCCCGCAACCTCCCCTCTACCAGCAGATGGGCTCACCCACAGCCCTTCACCTTGATACAGCCCTTCACCTTGATACAGCCCAGCCTGCAGTCCTCTATCTGTTTCTGATCTACTCAGTTTTTAGTGTCTTTGCTCCTTTTCTATTTAGTTTCACCTGCACCTCCAATGTTTGGTTCTGCTTCTCTGGCCCTGTTTCTGCCTTCTTCCCCTCACCCACAGCTGGCTTCATGCCTACCCTGGACCAGTTGCTTCCTGTCCCCAGGCTCAGCCCCTGGGACCTGTCGTGTGGCACAGACTGAGGCAGGTCCTTGTGACTGGTGTCCCTGCTGGGTTTGCCCATCTCATGAAGGGACTCTACCCTGTTATGGAAACAGCAGCACTTGGCCATCGTCCTCGAGGTCTGAAAGAAGGTATTCAAGGAGAGGGGAGTGCAGAAGGACAGCTGTAGAAGGGACAGGGGGCAGGAGCCAGCCAGCATTTTGTTCCCTGGTCCCAGGAAGCCCTTTTTCTCATCCAGTGACTGGAGGCCCCTCTTGTTGCCTCAGGCTGCGTTCCAGAGACCGTGTCTGAGAGGAGGCCTTCTCCATGCCCTAGATCCGGCTCAGGCCCTACTTTGGCGAATCCCGGTGCTTCTGAAAGTCTGCCCCCTGGGTTGTACACAGACCTGAATCTCTGACCGTGCTGTAAAGCAGGCAGGTGTAGTGAGCAGAGTCCAGATGCTCCAGCCGGAGTGCCTGGGTTTGCATCCCAACTGCCACGTGACAAATGAGCTCCGGCAGGTTACTGCAATCCTCCATGCCTCAGTTTCTTCATCTGTAAAATGGAGCTACTAAGGGTATCTACCTCACAAAGTAATTTTAAGGAAGCTCAGAAGGTGTTGATCCTAATTATTTTTATTAGCGGGAATTTCTCGAGGCCACGTACATCTTACTCGTATTTGTGGCTGGTCCTGGGCTAGGTCCTTCCTGGTTATTGAGAATATGTTTGCAATAAGTACCTGAGGATTTGAGAATAAATATCTCAAGTTGTATGGAGTGTGCACTTGGGAGATACTCCAAGAAGTAGAAAAGTTAATAGTCTAGCTCAGAGGGTTTTAATGTGGGCTCCAGGCCTGGGCTCCAGAACCACGGAAGCAGGGGAGATGAGGCTAACATATAGGATGAAACCACGGAGAATAGTAACCAAGCAAAGCCATCAGCTGGGTGGTATGAGCTGCTGCTGGAGGCTCTGTATGAAATGATGAGATTCTAAGTCTGGCTGAACATGAATGAAAGAAGCATCCAATCCTAAGAGACAAGACGGCAGGGAGCATGGCGTGGCTGCCTGGAGGGGTGATGGGGGGAGGGGCAGGGGGAGGGTAGCCTCATCATTACTCTTCCCAGGCACGCTTCCTTCTCTTGCCCTCTCCATTCCCTCCCTGCCTTCTCGCCAAGTTGCTTCTTTGCTCGCCCTTCTCCCTGCCTACACTGTGCCCACACCTTGGGGAGCTGCCGACGGTGGCAAAAGCACCAAGGGCTGAAGGGGGAGTCGGATTGTGGGCCAGACCCCCGGTCTCCTTCCTAAACTTCCCATGAGGATTGGTGGTTTCATGGCTCTCAGGCTGCTCTTACTGTGTTCCGTTGTTGTTTTTTTTCAAATTAAACAAATTTTAGACCCGCAGCCTAGTCAAATGAGTTTCCAGATCAGGTAGAGAGATGCTTCTTAAACCTCAGAGGGTTTAAGGATCACCTGGGGATTCCGTTAGAAATTCAGTTTCTCATTCCTCAGGGCTGGGCGGGGCCTGAGACTCTGCATTTCTGTCTCCTAGGTGACGGTTGCTTGAGTATCTGCTGATAAGCAAGAACTCCAGCACATTAATTCAGCCAGTGGCACTTCTGACTGTTTGATAAAGAATTAAAAGTACAAAGGTGTTGCCTTGAGCCTCACTGCAGGTGTTGCCTCCTCCTAGAGATGGTAAATGAGATCACAGTCTGCCTTGGCAAAGGTTTTGAGGCATTGTTGGCATATTCCCTCATCTGCTGGTACCAAGGAAAATGAGGCCACAGGTTCAAAACCAGCTTTTCAGGGAGCAGTCAGCTTTACTTTGCTCCGCAGATGTAGACTGTAACTCAGTAGCCATTGGCCACCAAAGTCACATGCAAGGGCCGGCGAGGGGAAGAGAAAAATCCACTGTGATTGAGGGATGAGGTCCTGAGGGCCCAGCCGGACCATGGTAGATGTTTCTCCAGGTCAGCACGAAGGGAGTGAATGTGGCTCTGGAGGAGTTGGTGCCATATCCAGGTGGTAAGGGGAAGCCGTAGACAGGGGGTGAATGGAATGATGGGAAGCAAGGGGATGGGAGCCATACTGGAAGTGTCCCTGATGGGCTGCGGGAGGGGACTTGCTCCGGATGCAGGAGGCAAGGTCCTTCTCACTCAGGGTGGCCACCAGGCTTAAAGGTGCAGGGTGAGAGTCAATACGGGTGAGTCAACCCATTCCATCACCTGGTAAGGAAAGAACTCAACACTCACCCTGCTGATGGGAGAGGGGCTGCCCCCCCTTTCTGGTTCTCTGAGCCCTCACAGGCTGTCAGATAGGGAGGGCAAAAGTTCACATCTTCCACCCACTCTGGCCATCTCTTCTTCCCCTTCACTACTCAGCACAGACAGCGCATTCTGTTCTTGGTCTAGGAGGTTATGGAATCTCTAACTGTCCACCAAAATGCCGGGAAAGAAGACTCAGCACTGAGGCCTCTTACTGCCCGTAGTTTCTCCCCTCTGCCGTCAGACTCAAGTGAGACAGCCACTCACACGGAATGGAAAGAGATCTCACCTCACCCTGCTTGGTCCCCATGCCCCTGCTTAGCCCTTCTCTTCACTTACCGCTCCACGTGGAAGAGTCCCGCTGCCCCCCACTAAAGAGCAGAGGTACCTTCTAACAGCCCCTCTGTTCTTTGCGCTTCTCTTCCAATTTATAATCCTGTCTGTCGGGCTGCTGGATGCGGGGACTCCAGGCTGCTTCTCTCGTGGCTGGCGGGGCATAGTTACCGCCAGGCCAGCATCATCCTTGTTCACTTGAAAGCTCAGGTAACTCATGCAGTTATCTGAGGACAGTCTTGGCTACTTCCTTGAGGAGGCTTAGCTCTGCCTGGAGTACAGGTGGACCACCACCAAAGGGAAGTAGGAACGGATAGTGGAATGTTCTACCGTCACCTCTCCCCCATCATTTCCCCTAGAGATCCTTGATTTCCACAACCAGATGAGCTCATTACTTTATTCCTATGTGAACAGTTTCTTACTTTTCTAGCTCTGGATACTTATCATATTCTGATTTTCGTTAGCATTAGTTATGTATTTGAGTTACTACCATACCATCCTACCCAGCCCCCTGCCTCACCATGTACACCCCGCCAACATCTATGATGATCAGTTGTCAGACAGTGGGGTCTAGCCCTGTTCGGCCTGCAGTGGGTGGCATAGAAGGCAGTCCATGAAAATTCAGAATAAATGTGTCAAATCCTGATATGGAAATGCCAAGCCCCTTTCAGGCCCTTAGATATGGCTGTATCATTCTCTGGTGGGTGTGAGGGATCTAGAGTTAGGGACAGTGCTTTGACAAGTATCCACAAAGCCATTTTCATAAATGAAAGAACATAAGTTTCCATCCAGAACTTCCCCCCTCCTGCTTCCCATGAATGCCCATGGGCAACCTGGGGTGTCCGTAGCCACAGCACTAAGTGTCCTTCAGCTGCTGGCCGGCCAAGTCCCTTGGGGGGCTCCCTGAGAATGTCCAGACTGTCCTTTGCTTCCGAATCAAGTGATCAAATCCAAAGCAGACAGAATCCAGCAGGCACTGGGGATGCAGAGTGGCTTTTTCTGGATGGTTCCACTTGTCCTGGGACTCCCAACCTCAGCCAGGGACTTTTGGGGTGCACTCTGGGTGTGGCCCTGTGGTGGGTCAAGAACACCCCGGGTCCCCTTTCCCCCAGTCCCACAGACCATGTACCTCCTTTATCCCCAAGGCCCCGTGTCTTTATTTCCAGCCTCCAGCCTGGGTTTCCATTCATTCTCTGCACATTTGTTTTACTTCAGTTTGGGAGAGGCAGGGAGGTGCAAGGCTGCTGATATGGAACCTGGAGCCTTGTAAACAGATTCTTGGATGGAGCATCTACAACACAGGGGATGCTGAAATATAACTAATAATTTTTAAGCTAAAAGAGTGTCTGACTCACTCCACCCTCACCAATGCCTTGAGTTCCATGACAAAAGACCCATCCCCTGGGTATTACTTTAGTCTTCAGAGCCCCTAGTCTCTGGGAAGGCGGTGGGGAAGAAAACTCCACTCCGGGATGTGTTATTTCTGCTGCCTTCACACTGTCAACTCCAGAGCAGGACTTGATGTTGGTGCTTTAAGACCAGGGTATGGGGAGGGAAGGCGAGTGACATGTGTCGTGCGCTCGCTCTCTTTTCCGAACTTGTGCTTCTCTGTCATTTTACAGTGCTCTCTGCAGATGGTGATCTGAAGTAGAGTCGGAGTAAAATCAGGTGAGAAATGTATAAATGGAATATTAAAAACAGAAAGGCACAGGGATGACAGCCTCGTCCACACTCACCCCCATCACAACAAGTAGCAGGGCTCCACACAAACGATGTGTCTCCAGTGGTTTTAGATGAGATCTCTGACCTCACGTGCTGTCCTCCATGAAATGATAAACCCCGGCACAGGTTGGCACACTTTGGGGGTCAAAGACAAGGCAGGCGCATCACAAATTGGGCCTGAATCTGCTCCCTATTGCTTATGTCCAGGAAACAATGCCCTCTGTATTTTGGTGGGAGGCAACCAAGCAAGCTTGCGGAGTTAGGAAAAATAAAATAAAACAGGACAGGAGTAAAAATACCTGACTTAATATAATGACAATCCTGGTTGCTCTTTCAGGCAGTTGCTTATAAAAGTGGGAAAAGCGAGGCTGTGTGACCTTGACAGATTACTCAACTGGGCCTTCCTTTCTTCATCTGTAGAATGGGCATCAAAATACCTACCATACAGAGTGAACAAGGATAGATAATAATGACAGGCGTAATTTAGTGGGCCTGACTGTGGGCCAAGCATTTTTCAAAGGTCTGCACATTACAAAGTAGGGACTATGATTATCCCCATTTTGCAGATGAGGAAACAGAAACCCAGAGAGGTTTAGTGACTTTGCCAGAATTGCACAGCTAAGAAGTGGTAGAGCAGGACTCAAACCTATGCTGTTAATAATGAAACCACATGAGGTAAGGATCCAAGGCAATGATACAGCTTTACTCAAAGCGTGAAACAGATGCTCAATGAAATGAAAGACGATTTTAGAGGACACATGAGATGATTGTTCACTGGCGGCAAATTGAGGAACATTGCATCACGTGGTGAGAAAATTACTCCCTTTTCAAATATCTTCCAATCTTTCTGATTAGGACAAAGTTAAAACCTTGGTTAGGTGCTGCTAGGCCTTTATCACTGTCCTAAAACCTTTCAACTTCCCTTTTTTTTTTTTTTGTGGTACGCGGGCCTCTCACTGTTGTGGCCTCTCCCGTTTCGGAGCACAGGCTCCGGACACGCAGTCTCAGCGGCCATGGCTCATGGGCCCAGCCGCTCCGCGGCATGTGGGATCTTCAGGGACCGGGGCACGAACTCGTGTCCCCTGCATCGGCAGGCGGACTCTCAACCACTGCGCCACCAGGGAAGCCCTCAACATCCCTTTTAAACCAGGAGAGCAGGAGGCCAAGGCTTCAGCAAACATCCAGGTAGAATTCAATAAAGATGTTTGTTGTCACATTTGTTTTCACGCTTACCTTCTGTTTATGACAAGTGTTACTGGGTTTTCATTGACAGTAGTCATGTAATATTCCCTCTGAAGATACATGTATTTAAGTACAAAGAATCCATCAGTGCTAAATATTATTAAGTCTGTACTAGTAGAGGTGGTATTCAGATATGGCAAAAATAGCAAAGGCCGATGTGAGTGACTCAAGCATGAGAAATCCTGTGATACATCATGAGTAGGTTTCAGCCTGGTGGGTTGCGCAGGGTTCATACTTAAGTGAATGTTAAGGACAGAGGGAAGGGAGGCTGCCAGTCTCTCTTTCCATCTGCGAACAAAGGACAAGAAATGAGCTGTTGGTAAACTGCATGCGACGGTCTTTCCCTTGAAATTTTGGGTCTGATTTTAGCTTGTTCTAAAGACTGATGGATCAAGCAGGGGATGAAGAAAATGAGGTTGGTTTTGGTCTTCAGCGAATCACGGAGGCTGAGTGCTGGCCGTGGACCTCAGCTCTTAGGGTCAGACCCCAGGTTACAAATGGGAGGCTCCAGAGGAAGAAGGGGTTTCCCCCAAGGTCAGCCAGGCAGAGAGAGCCGCAGTGTGACTAGTGCCTTCATCCGTTTCTAGGCCAAATGCCTCGTCTTAGTCTCTTTTCCCAAAATAGTCACCAGGCCTGAACTGGTTCGTGGTAAAACCCAGATGGCTCAGGGTTCAGTCCACCTCTCTAGGTGCTAACCGGTTCCCAGCACTGCATGAGGAACCATGAGTTACAGGAAACTCCACAAAGGGAAGAAAGTAAATAATCATCTCCAACCTCAAGGCTCTGCTGTATGATTTTGCCCTTGGACGAGCATCATTTGGGAGGTAAGTAGCCCAGGTTTTCTAGAATAGCATCAGTTAGGAAGGTCCCTCTAGGAGTGATAAGCCCTATACTAGTCAGGTTTCACCAGGTTATGCTTCAGTAACAACAACTCCCAGATGTCTGTGTCTTACAACCACGGAAGTTTGTTTCTTGTGTCTTTACCTGTTGGTTGCAGGCCAGCTGCAGGTATCCACCATGTCTCCTCCATGTGGGACCCAGGCTGAAGATGCAGCCCTTAGCTGGGTCATGCCATTGTTGTAGCAGAGGGAATAAGAGCAATGAGAGAATCATGTGAAGGTTCTTGATGCTTCTGCTGGGAAGAGACATGTGTTATTTCTATCTGTGTCGGTTCGGGTACCTAAGGGCAGATTCCAGAACAAGGATTCCAGCACAAGTAGTTTATTTGGGAGGTGCAGGAAATACCAGTAGGAAAGGGAGAAGTGGAACGGCAGCCAAGAGAGGGTGGGTTATCAAGCCCGCTACCACTGTGGGCAGCTCCAGTTTAACCCATGGGGAAGTCTGTGGAGACAGGGCAAATCACATGTCCTGTTATGCTTGGAATCATGTGTCCTGTTATCCTCTCCAGGAATGAGGGAGCAGGTGTATTTACACATTCAAACCTGCCAGTCCCTGGTTGAGGGCTGCTCCTGGCCGGGGCATTTAATTCCCAGGCACTTCTGACCTGAATGGGGGCAGAATAGCCTTTTAGCTTCTGAGAAAGCCCTCAGGCAACGATACACAGACACTGGCGATTGGAAGTCAGCTGGAGTGCATTAGAGTGATAGGCGTGTGCTATGGGTGAGGCAGGGAGAACATCTGAGACATCTCTCATCCCATTGGCCAAAGCGGAAAGGCAAAGCATGGCATCAGGAATGGAGACATATAATCCTCCCACAGAGGTGCAAACAAATATTTGAGGTCTGAAGCACAGTTTGCAGCAGGCCCTGAGCCATGATGTACGGAGTACAGTAAACTCTTTAGTCAAGAGCATCAGTGATGCTTAATTGAGAACTACTAGGTAGATGAGGGTGTGTTGACCTTGGCACCATTGACATTTGGGGCTGGATAATTCTTTGTTGTGGAGGGGATATCCTATGCACTGTATCCTATGCACTTTAGCAGCATCCCTGGCTTCCACCCATGAGATGACAGTAGCATGTTCCCACCTCCAATTGTGACAACCAAAAATGTCTCCAGATTTCCAGGTGTCCCCTGGGGAGCAAAATTGCCCCCGCAGAGAACCCCTGATGTGGATTATGCATGCATTGCTATTTCCCAGAGAATTGAAATAAATTGCTAATTCCCAAAGAATTAAAATAAATCATAGGTGCCTGGATAGAGGAGTTCACAGCCTAACTGGGGAGACAAACAGCAAGTCACTCAGTGTTGCAGCACTTCGAAATATGGAAAGGAAGCAGAAATATGTAAAAGAAGCAGAAATAGTTCAGGAATGGAAAACATCCATTCGTTGAAGGATGGGGATGGACAAGGAAGGCTGTATAGAGCCAGAAACAGCTGAGTAAGGTTTTGAAGGATGAAGAGGAGTTTTCCAGATGAGCGATACCACAGGTAGAAGTTAAATATAATCTTTGATGATAGTGGAGACTTGGGAATGCTATAATAATTGATGTTGGAAATGCTGACTTCAGAGCCTTCTCACACTCAGGCCAGTATGCAGGACTGTAGTTGAATCATCTTTACCTTGTGATGACAAAGCATTCTGAGTTCAGATGGACCTGGGTTCCAGCCCTCCTCTGCCATCCACCAGCTGTGGGCTTCTCTGACTCCCTCCCCATTTTCTTACCCGTAAAATGGGTATAATACCTACCTTATGGGATTGCCTTGAGGACTAAATCATGCTATGTCTATAACTCTCAGCCCTGTGCCTGGCACACAGTATGAGAGGAATAAATAACAGTTAATCATTACCATAAGTATTATGAAATATGCTGAATTTGCGTAATGATAGCTAACTTTTGTTGAGTGCGTGTTATGCTCCAGGCACCATCACAAGGGCCTATATGTATTAGGCTTTGAGTACAGTAGCTCTTGTGACTATTATCTCCGTTTGACATATGAAGAGCTCAAGGCACAGAGTAGTATGTGTGGTGGGTGAGTGGCACTCAGGCGCCAGCACACTGTCTGAACGGGCAATCACTTTGCTGGATTGTTTAGTACTTAGCATTTCCCCTTAACTTTTTGAAGAGAGATCAAGGGCTTGGCTATAAAGTTGTTTCCACCAGTTAGAGCCAGTGTAGCAACTTTTGGATAAATGAACTTTTCTCACTGTTGGCTGAAGGTCCTTAATACACTTACATATTATTAATAAGAAGGTGGGTGAGCAGAGACTATTTTTTTGTAAATAAAATTAATTTATTTATTTTTGGCTGCGTCAGGTCCTCGTTGCTGTGCACTGGCTTTCTCTAGTTGCATCGAGCTGGGGCTACTCAATTGCGGTGCGTGGGCCCCTCACTGCGGTGGCCTCTCCTGTTGTGGAGCACGGGCTGTAGGCGTGCGGGCTTCAGTAGTTGCAGCACGCGGGCCCAGTAGCCGTGGCTCGCGGGCTCTAGAGCGCAGGCTCAGCAGTTGTGGCGCACGGGCCCAGGTGCTCCGCGGCATGCGGGATCCTCCCGGACCAGCACTCTGTTCCACGAACTGGTTTTAAATCCAGCCTCTGTGTACCTGGTGACAGCTATGGAGATCAGCACAGGGTCCCAGCGTCTGGGGGATGCCCTTCTTCTGCCTGTGGCCCTGTGTTTTGCTAAGCTCTCATCTCTGATAGCCTCTTCTTGTAGGAACAGAAAATACAGCTCAAAAAAAAAAAAAGAAAGAAAGAAAATACAGCTCAGTGAGGGCATGGACCTCAGTGAGGGCATGGAACTACATATGGACCTGCCATATGTAGTTCTGCATCCTGGACCCATTGTAGAAGCTCCAGCAAGAAAGAGTCAGTGAATGAAAGGTGTGGACGCTCCTTCTGTCACAACACCGCCCATCGAGTGCCTAGACTGCACCTGATCTGAGTTTCTCCCGTCTTGGGCTCAGGTCGTGGCTCCAATTCTTGCCGGCTTCATGTTCCAGGGTAGATTTCTTTCCCTCTCTACGTCTCATCAGTAAGGTGGAGAGAATAATAATTCCATACAGAGGGTGGCTGGAAGAATTCAGCCTAGAGCACCCGGCTTATAGAAAGTACTCTTGGTGGTAGTTCTTCTGTTTGTCATTTCGAAAATGGAGCTGGTTCTGTTGACGGGGGCGGGGGAGAAGGACTGACATCCTAGAATTCCACAATGTGGAGGGATCTTAAGGTACCCTCTGGTTCTGTACCCCAAATGATATTTGAAACCCTCTGGTGACCCCCTGTTGTACAAGTGACAAAAACCTTGGCAACCTAGAGAAAGAGGCATCTGTAGCAGCTTTGCTCTCATTAGCTGTGTCCCAGGCTCCAGCTGGGACCCCTTCCTTGCTGCCACGCAGCAACCTGCTCTCTGCCTCCTACTCAGGCATCCATGGGTCTGCGGCAACCCCAGAACATTCTGGGGCAGAATGTGAACGCGGCTCAGGCTGTGCCTGACTAATTGATTAGCTGGTTGTTTTCTCTGCACGACACCCAAAAGATGGTCCCACTCTCTATGCCTCACCAACACCCACCCCTGCCTCCTCCACTTCCCATTCTTTCTCGAATATTCATGCCTCACACTGCCCCTTCTCTAGAGAGACAGTAAACCCCTCCAGGGAGAGTCAGGGTCATGCGATGGTTCTGGGCATAGGCTCAGGAGTCTGAGTTTGAGGGTTTGGATCCCAGCTCTGCCATGGAGCTGCTGTGTGACCTTGGGCAAGTTACTCAGCCTCTCTGTGCCTTCTCCTGGTCTACAAATGTAAATAATAGTAGCGCCTACCTCACAGGGTTGTTGAAAGATTTAAATTCGCCAAACACATGTAAAGCATGTAGAACGTGCCTGGCACATAGTAAGTCTGCAGTGAAGAATAGCTAATATCAAGATCTTACAGTGACAAATGGCACCAAGAGAGGATGAAGATGCTACAACTAGAAGAGCTTGAATGTAGTCAAGCTCCCAAGGGGATCTGAGATCTGAAAATCCAGTTGGCTGTGGATTTGCCATGGATTCTAATGGCAGCTCTCAATAGCAAAATTGTTCAAAGGACGTTAAGGGCTCATAAAGGCAATGGCTATTGTACCTGAGAAATATTTGTGGATTGAATAAATACTGATGAAAATAATAGTTACTATTGTGTTGCATGCTATCCATGTTCTAGGTATGTACATGTATGTTGACTGATTTAATTTTCACAACAACCTTGTGAGGTATTATATTATTATTATTATTTATGAATGAGGTATTTGAGGTTCAGAGTTGTTAAGTAATCTGCCCAACGTTACACAGATCATGAGTGGTGGAAGTAGGACTGAAATCTCAGGTGGAGGCCCAGAAGGTGTCCACTGCATGCTATAGACTTACCCATGGCTGAGATTAGGAACCAAATAAAATACATTTTTTTCCCAGATGCATAGCTCTTGTGAAAATTTCGGATCGATTGGAAGGCTACAACATCTCCGAACCTTAACAGGAGAGGGTTACTTTCATTTACGTTGGGAATTAGAAGGTAAAGACTCAGTACTTTGATGACTCCAGGTTAAGTGTCAGGGAGCGAGGCTGCCAGGGATGGAATGGTTAATGATCGCAGTAGCTGTAAGGATAGTGATAGAGGAGTGAGGGTAAGTGCCAAGGGAGGATGGTCTCGTGACAGTGACTGGGGCTTGCCAGCAAGCTTCTGGGCTCGCCGAGTGGAAAGTCACAACACCTGGATAGGAAACAGGTACGGTTCCTGCTTATGGAGAGGAAAGGGACATCAAAGGCCTAAGGTGATCCTGATGAGGTCTTTAACTCCCATAATTACACAATGTTCAAACAAACACTTAGTGACCTTGAGCTTTTCAGCTAAGTGACAACAGTCAGTAGGACAGTTTGTTACTTCTGTGACATGAGAACTCTGGCTAGGTAAACTTTAAAGCAACGGGCAGATTTTTCTCAGAGGTACAACAGCACCGAGATGGAAGACAGAACTCACTCCGGTGCTACGTGGCCAGTGCGTTCCTGGAGACGAGAGGATGGTCAGGTTAGAAGCCTTGGGTGGGGTGGCGGTGGACAGTGCGGGGCGATGAGAAGAGAGGAATCCCCTTATATTCCTGGAGGAAGAGGAGAAGCAGAAGGTGGGACAATGGGTTATTATAAAACACTTATTGGAGCCTATTTTGGTATTTGGCAAAGACTCTTGCTTTTCCCAGTGGTTGAGATAACGTGGGCTTCCTTCTGTGAACCAGGTCTTCCCTAGAAATGTAGAGGTTTCAAGAAAGAAGGAGTACAAATTGGGAAATATAATCTGTTCATCAGAAAAACAATTGGCCCTGAAACATCTCAGGCTGGTGAAGAAAATGTGTGGGTCCCTGCACCCCAATGCCTAGCAATGAACCAGGCACATGGTTTGCTTCTCAATGAGTATGTTTTGAATGAATCAGTGAATGAATAAATGATATTCATACTTTTTCATATAGACGTTTTCTCCTTTAGATGATTGCTTAAATAACATATTAATAAGGTGTTTAGGGATGAGTTGGAAAAACTGTACCTTGTACCAAAATCATCACCCGTGATTGCATCTTGAAGAACTTAAGGACCCAGAAGAATGACACAGAGTCCTTAACGAGGATGTCTTCTGCAGTCAACCCCAGACTCTTTCTAGAAGTTCCAATGTTAGCTAGCGTCTTCAGCAATCATTGCTGAAGAAATTGGTCCAGATAAAAGTCCATGCACCTCAGCTCTGCCATTTACCTGTTGTGCGGTAACTGTATTCCCCTGTGCAAGTGCACGGTATGTGAATGACTTTATTAAGACTGTATCATCAACCAGTTAATCCTGCTGCAAAAGGTCTTGGGACCAAAGATTGAAAAGCGAAAGTGTAAGTGATGTTGCACTTGGTGTGATGGAAAAGCCAGCAGGCTTGGTTTACATGATGGAAAGATATTTTCTGATATTGCTAAATATGTAAGGTGTTTGGTCCAATGCTCTACTCAGGGACCCTAGCATTTCTTATTCCTCTTGCAACACAAAGTGTAGGTGTTACAAAGACCACCAGCTCCTCATGCTGTTTTTCCCTTCAAATCACTCTTTTTTTTTTTTTCCTCCATAATTGGGAAGACAATGGCTTATGTTCATTCTGTTCTTCAATCATATCTTTTGAGTGTTTTCTATGTTTTGGGCCCAGTTTTAGGGTTTACCAGAATTGGAGCAGTACTTAAATACTCTATCCTTTTACATGCTGATTTCTGTTTTTAGAAGCTCAAAAAGATGATAAAAAAATAATGATGGGACTTCCCTGGTGGCGCGGTGGTTAGGAATCCACTTGCCAATGCAGGGGACATGGGTTCGAGCCCTGGTCCAGGAAGATCCCACATGCTGCGGAGCAACTAAGCCTGTGAGCCACAACTACTGAGCCAATGTGCCTAGAGCCCATGCTCTGCAACAAGAGAAGCCACCGCAGTGAGAAGCCAGCATACCCCAAAGAAGAGTAGTCCCTGTTCACCGTAACTAGAGAAAGCCTGCAAAGACCCAATGCAACCAGAAATAAATAAATTAATTTTTAAAAAATGAGTCAAATGAAGCAGAAAGTGCTGATAGCAATAATTCAGGAAATCAGAAAGAAGAGATAAACTGTGGAAAGGTTGGATTTTGGGCGAGGACTCTATGTATTTGACACAGTGGATGACACCAAGCTGTAAAAAACCTGATGATTTTCCTTTTTCACAGTAATATAAATGACTTATGCTTTTCACATTTTGCCTCACTGTTTAAAACTAAGTCCTAAAGGTTCATTTGTTTATAGTTTCTTTTTTTAAAAAAAGGTTATTAATAATATGATCATAAAAGTTCTGTATGCTCATTTCAGATAACTGTCAAAATATTTAAAAGTATAATTAAGGGGGAAAAAATCACCTGCAATTCCTTCAACCAGAGATAATCATTATTAGAATGAATCTTTTTCTAGTCATAGTATAGGATAATATTTGAGATCATGTTATGTATCTTTAGTCTTATATCTGTATTTTAGGCTGCCTTCCCCCTCCTCCCTTTTTTAAGAAAACGAACTCAAATCATTTTACTGTAAACTCCTGTTCTAACGTCCCTTCTATCCTCGTGGTTTTTCTTATGTCCGTTCTTGTCTTGTACAGGCCTTGTGGAGGACCTGCTTTATGCCCAGCTGTGTGGACGGGCACTAGGTTGCCGTGTGGGAATGTGGATAAGAAATTACATCTTTAACTGGTTTCATTATACTTCACTACTGTTGTGGTATCATTTGCTTAACCTCTTCAGAGTGATTGAATGCAGCTGTTCGTAACTTTCTTATTATCTAAATAGTGCTACAAATGACCATCTTTGTCTGAATTTAATTTACTTTTCTTGGACATTGTTCCCAAGATGGAGTTACCAGGCCCATGAATATAAACAGATTTATAATACTTGTTACCTCTTTCCAGAATTACTAACTCCAATTAATACTCCCACTTATGATGTCCAAATGTACTTGTTTGCACAAAGCCCCACTCCTGTCTGATTTAAGTCATTATATTTATATTTGCTGCCTTAACAGGGATCTAAAGTTAAGTTCAACAGGTTTGAATTTACTTTTGAAAACTTGTACCTTTTCATAACCAGAGGTACATGCAATGCTTGCAAAAAAATGTGCGAATTAAAAGAGCATGTTAATTATTAACAATAAACAATACTTTAAAATATGTAATGTGCTAGTAGAAAGTTAATTTCTACTAAATAATAAAATTAACATGGTATTTTGTGTTGGGGAAAAGCTCTGAAAGAAAAGGATTGCTTCCATTTTCATTTCCCCTCATTTTTCTTTATCTTCTCTCCAAATTGTCAAAAATTTTACACCTCTCAATGCCATTCACCTACTTGCCCTAAATGTTTTAAGGCAAGCCTAAACAGCAAGAGAAAAGTGATATTCTAGACCTTCAGAACCAGTTTGCTTTCAAGTGGCAGAACAGGGTCCTTAAATTTCCTTGCCTCAGAAAGAAAAGACATAATGTATTCTTGACCCAAAGTGACTGTCTTGGAATGTTAACCCCTGTCTGCTCACCTCCTAACCAAAGGCATTCTGCCCAGAGTTCCAGGCGAGCCCTGGTTGTTGTCTGGAGTCTTAATCTTAGCAAATGCACAGCCATAACACTTGACCAGAGACATGCATAAACATTATTAAATTCTCTCCAACTAAACCTTTCTACGATGCAGGGATACCAGTGGGGTCAAAGATCTCATCCCTGTACATTTTATTGAACAAAGGAACACAAGCCCCTATTATACCTTATTTTTAACTAATTGTTAAAAATCAATTAGTGGAACTTCCCTGGTGGCGCAGTGGTTAAGAATCCACCTGCCAATGCAGGGGACACGGATTCAATCCCTGGTCTGGGAGGATCCCACATGCTGCAGAGCATCTAAGCCTGTGGGCCACAACTACTGAGCCTGCGTGCCACAACTACTGAAACCTATGTGCCTAGAGCCCGTGCTCCACAACAAGAGAAGCCACTGCAATGAGAAGCCCACGCACCCCAACAAAGAGTAGCCCCTGCTCGCTGCAACTAGAGAAAGCCCATGCGCTGCAACGACGACCCAACGCAGCCAAAAAATAATAATAATAATTAAAAAAATCAATTAGTGATTTTGTATGTGTTTATTATAGGTTTGTGAGGATGAACTTGGAAAAAAAGTCACAAGCTGCCCCCATTTAGATGTATTTGATAGCATTCAACCCATTCAGGATTACCCACTGTGTGACTACGTACCAGGCTATGGAGTCTTTAGAATCACTGTGGCTGGATGTCTTACAACCCGCTCAGAAGACCAAAACAACTGTTATGGGTAGTTGGCCATGCACTGTGTATTTCACATGATTCTTTTATTTATATCCAAAAGAAAAAACAACTCTGTAGTGGGCAGTGCTATTATAATCCCCTGCCATTCTCCATAGGAGAAAACCGAGCTGTCAAGAGTTACCTAAGCTTGTCCCGGGAGACAGTCGGCCAAGGTGCTGAGTCTAGGTCTGTAATTGGCCTCACTCACTCCAGAGCCATTGTACTGACCACGCCCTGCTGATTTGCAGCACCCATGCAGTCAAACAAAGTGGTCAGCAGGCAGGACCCATGGGTGCTGTCCTCCTAACGAGCCTCGGAATGCCGCCAAGTGCTGACCACCGGAAATGGTACCAGTTATGGGAGAGAACAGAAGAGAGACAGTGGGGATGAATGGGGTGGAGATGCGGGAGGAGGGTGCTGAGGGCCAGGAGGAGGAGGGAAGACCACCTGAGGTTTTAAAGTGAGCCCACCATGGTTGGTCTCATCTCAGACCCTCAGGCTACTGGTTGTTTTTCATCCTGAGAGTAAAGTCTACGCTTTGAACTTTTCTACCAACGAGGTGGAGGCATGTGACCTCACACTGGTGGAAAGAGCCTGCTGCAAGAGAGAAGTTCTCTGAAGGCTTGTGTTTGGTCTTTGTCTTTCAAGCACATTTTACATCACACTCCATCGTCTATTTGTGTTTATTTCTATGTGTTGTGTTTTAAACTACCATGTTTCTCTGCTTCTGACACATAATCGTTTATAAGAGTTTCCATTGATTTCATAATAGCATGGGGGCGGGTAAACCTGCATTAATTATAAGGCACATTCCATTTTCAGAAATATTAAAATACAGGAACCAGATGTATCTGAGAATTGAGACAATTCAGTGAATTCTGAGTAAAATTGCTGCTCCCAGAAGATGTGTCATGTTTCTGGTGGCTCTGGGGCTGTCCTCTGGTCCATATTTGTGTACATACGGCAGTAGACAAGTGCCTTGGTATATGATGCACAACCTTAGATGTGTTGTGGTGAGGGGAGCATGTTGTGGTTGGGGCCGAGAAGCGTGAGGAATTGCCCAGAGCTCATTCTGGGTCCTTTTCTGACATCTCTCAGGGCAGGGTTCCTTGACCTTTGCACTGTTGGCATTTGGAGTCAGCTAACTCTGTTCAGGGAGATGTTTAGCAGCATCCCTGGCCTCTGTCTGCAAGGAACACCCCTTCTCTTCAGTTGTGACAACGAGAAATGTCTGCAGATATGATAGAATTGCCCCTGGTTGAGAACTGCTGTGTTAGGGCGAAAGAGAAGCGCCTGAAGCAGTGGACCAATACAGAGCCTTTGGCCGTAAGCTTTCCCTTTTATTCTAGGGGGTCTCTTGTGCCAGGATACACCGGTAGGGCACCTCTGTCATCTGGCGGCTGATGTTGTCTTTGGCCTTTATCTGCCAAGTGGCCAGATCTGAAGGTTTCTAGGGATCCTTCTAAGTGTGAAATTTTTCTCAATGGTTGAAAGGATTACAGGATTTGAAAGAGTATCAATAATAACCTATCGTACCATTCCAATACCTCTGTTGAAGTTTTCCTTCCTCAAGGTTTAAAATGTATACTATTATTGTACTAAATGTTGTGGTCATATTATTTATTTAACATTCATTCAAGTGAGGATTTGGCTTATAAATGAAAGAGGAGTAAGAAAGAGTCACCAGGAGCCAGTACAGAAAAATAATAAATGCCTAAATATTATTTAACAGGCAGTGAATTAAATATCAACATGGTCCAGAAATGGTAGGAAGATGGCAAGACTTTCTTCTCTCCTGAAAGTCTAGCTCGTGTCCACCCTTGTAGGTGGTGATATTTGCCAAGAATTTTTTTTTTTTTTTGCGGTACGCGGGCCTCTCACTGTTGTGGCCTCGTCTGTTGCGGAGCACAGGCTCTGGACGCGCAGGCTCAACGGCCATGGCTCACGGGCCCAGCCGCCCCGTGGCATGTGGGATCTTCCCGGACCGGGGCACGAACCCGCGTCCCCTGCATCGGCAGGCGGACTCTCAGCCACTGCGCCACCAGGGAAGCCCGCCAAGAATTTCTGAAAGGAATTTGGAATCATCCAGCTCTCATTAGAGACTCAAGTTTATTCATGAAGCAAAGAATTATTGAAATTCCTATTGTGCTCTCTTTTTTTTGTATTTTCAAAAATTAAAAAAAAATTTTATTGAAGTGTAATCGATCTACAATGTGTTAATTTCTGCTGTACAGCAAAGTGACTCAGTTATACATACATACATATATATATATTCCTTTTCATATTCTTTTCCATTATGGTTTATCACAGGATATAGACTAGAGTTCCCTGTGCTATACAGTAGGACCTTGTTGTTTATCCATCCTATATATACTAGTTTGCATCTGCTAATCCCAAACTCCCAATCTGTCTCTCCCCCAGCCCCCTCCCCTTTGGCAATCACAAGTCTGCTCTCTATGTCTGTGAGTCTGTTTCTGTTTTATAGATATGTTCATTTGTGTTGTATTTTAGATTCTACATATAAGTGATATCATATGGTATTTGTCTTTCTCTTTCTGACTTACTTCGCTAAGTATGATAATCTCTAGGTCCATCCATGTTGCTGCAAATGACATTATTTCATTCTTTTTATGGCTGAGTAATATTCCATTGTGTATATATATATATATATATATATATAATATTACATCTTCTTTATCCGTTCATCTGTTGATGGATATTTAGGTTGTTTCTATGTCTTGGCTATTGGGAATAGTACTGCTATGTATTGTGCTCTTAAATGGTGATTTAACTGTGAGGGAAAAAAGGCCCAATCCTGCCCTCATGGCAGGTACAGTCTAGTGGAGGATGGTGGACATCAATCCATTACACAGACAAATAGGGAAGTTAGACCTGATCTTCGAGGTCAGGAAGGCTTCCTGAAGGAAGAAATATTTGATCCAAGACCAGAAGGATGAACAGGAGTCCGCTAGGTGAGGCAGAGGCGGGGATTTGCTTCTGTACATTTGTATGAACGGCTTGAGTAGTGGAAACCTTAACAGTAAAGAGACAAGTGAGTGAGAAAGTCAGTGCATATGCTTCTATCAGAAGGTTCTTATTTATTTATTTATGGCTATATTGGGTCTTTGTTGCTGCCCGTGGGCTTTCTCTAGTTGCAGCGAGCAGGGGCTACTGTTCATTGTGGTGCTCGGGCTTATTGCAGTGGCTTCTCTTGTTGCGGAGCACGGGCTCTAGGTGCACAGGCTTCAGTAGTTGTGCACAGACTTAGTAGTTGTGGCTCACGGGCTCCAGAGCACAGGCTCAGTAGTTGTGGCGTGCGGGCTTAGTTGCACTACGGCATGTGGGATCTTCCAGGACCAGGGCTCGAACCCATGTCCCCTGCATTGGCAGGCGGATTCTTAACAACTGTGCCACCAGGAGGCCCTATCAGAAGGTTCTTAAACAGCTGCATTTACTCCATCCTAAATCACCCTTAGTTGTAATCTGCAAAAGCAATTTAATAATAGTTTTTTCAAGTAGAAAGGCAAACACCGCAATAGATGTATATATTGAATATTATATGCAAGTATATATTCCAATTTCAGAAGTTCTAAAATATTTAAAGAAAAAAGAAAGCTTACCTTAGAGCCAAGGAAATAAGGCATCAAAATTCAAGTGTCAGAGTCTCAGAATTTCACAAATCATCCAGGTGGGCACAGGATGTTACTGTACTTTATGATTTACATGAAATTGACTTGAAGCTCATACTTGGAGGGCCACTGAGCCTCTCTTCCATGGATTCTTAGAGGCTTGCATTTCTCCAAGGCACCTCCCAACCTGAGTCCTGCTTCTGTTGAATTCTTCCTCTCCACCCTGTCACCATCTGTGCAGGCTCTTTCCACCCTGCCTTCCCTCCCTGGAAGCCGTTTTGATGCCCCGCTTCCCAGGGTTCCACAGCCTTAAGGCTGCAGACACAGCAGAGCTTACTGATGGTCTGAGCGGCGAGGGAAGCGGGTGGCTTACACTGCAGAACAACACAGCGGGTGGGATACAGTGGTCCCTTTGGCATTTCTGTTCTTAGGGAAAGAGTGTGTAGTGATGTGGTTAAGAACAAAGTTTCTGAAGTCAGGCTGAGATTTTCAAAACCCACTTACTCTGTCACTTTGGGCAGATAACTGTACTTTTTGGTGCCTCAGTTTCTTCACCTGTGGAATGGGGATGAGAGTAATACCTACCTCACAGGATCGTTGTGGGTATAAAGTGCTTGGAAGGACATCTGGAGTTAAGTGCTTTGGAAATGTTAGCTATCATTACTATCAACATTATTATTGCTATTATTATTGAAGGTCCTTTGACCACCCCTGCTAGCTAGGATAATCTTCATTGGCCATCTCCGCCACGCAAGCTCCCACCTCCCCACTGTGTTGATAGGACCTCTTGCTTCCTGGTCAGTATCCTCCCTTTTCCTCCCCAGATCCCTTCTCCCCCACCCCCTGAATTCCCATTTACCATTTACATCTTCTGCGGCACTGTTTACCCATTGCGTTAGCTTACTCCCAACTGTCTCAGCCTAACTCCTGGAGTGAACTGTGTCCTTTAAGGTGCATTACAAAAGAAGGGCAGCTCGCATTCTCTCTCTCTCTCTCTCTCAGATTTGGTACAGCTCACTCTGAGATGTTTTTACAAATCTAACTGGGGATGATGTTATTAGGAGGAGAAATTGTGCCAGTGCTTTGGAGAAGCGAGCTGGAGCCTGGCTGGTTCCTCAGCCATTGGAGTGGCTTCTAGAAAAACAACCTTGGCACCGGGACAAGATGAAAATGCCTTGTCTCTGTGACCTCTGAGGCTCGGCCAAGGCAGGAGTGGATAAAGAGCTATCCTGCCCCGCCTGCCAGCCAAAAATAGGCCAACTGCATCACAAGGCTGTCGGTAAATAAACCTTCCCTCTGCAGAAGGCTGTGGCTCAGACTGGAAAGGGGCCAGGGACAGGTTAATGTAATTCACTCCCAACCCTGACATTCCTCTCTTAGCATCAGAGGCAGGCTTGGAAAGCACGTAGTGCTACATGGAAGTGTAAAGTCGTAACCAGGCACGACGTGTTAAGCAGCCAGGTGACGGAGCATGTGCCAGTGAGGTTACTTACAGATTAACTATTCTTTGTCTTTACCGTGAATAATGTAGACTTATTTGGGGGTCAATCGGCTTACTTGTGTAAGTTTTTTGTTTCTTGTTCTAAAGGTTAATTTGTGTTTGTTGTAGAAAGTTTGAACATAAAGGAAAGAATCAATAAGGAAATAAAATGCATCCGTCAATATATAAGGAAATAAAATGCATCCGTCATCCTACCATTACAGCCACTGGAAACTTTTGGTGCATTTTTTTTTTTTTTTTTTGGCATCTTGATGCAATGTACGGTTTTCCTAAAATTGTGATCATATGCGGTTTTCTGTCTTGCATTCTAAAAGTACACACAGAGTACTCACAATGATACTGTCTCTCATGAGGTCACTAAATATTACTTGAAAACCAGATGGTTTTTGGCTTATTAACCTCCTCGTGGCCGGGCTGAGTGCGGTGGAGTGGTGGCACACATGTCCACGTTGGTAGGAAAATATGCTAGTCTGGAGTGTTCTTCAGACTCCACAGTCCCAGGTGCCCACGTGCCATCTGTGAGAGCGGAGACGTGCTGGCCATTCAGGGAGGTGGGGAAGGAATGGGAGGCTGCCCCAGCTTCCCTGGAGAACGTGTGACACAGTGAGTAGAGCCTGGCCTCCTAAGGAGAGCATTTCTGGTTTGTATTCTGTCTATGCCACTAACCAGTTGCCTGACTTTGATTAACCTATCTCATACTCTAAACCTCAGTTTTCCCATCTGTAAAGTGGAACTAATGATTGATTGTATCTATTTCTTTGGGAGAGTACCTGACTCGGAGTAAGTACTCAGTAGCAATTGTTAGTATACTATTACGATTAATCTCTCAAATGAAGACTGGGTCAGCTGATTCCATTCTATGAGGATAATGGGTAGATGGGTTCACTCTGTAAGCAAATCTCTAAAAGGAAATAAAAATGTGGGCGGGATTTAGTATGTTCTGTCAGAGAGGTGGTATGGTCAAGGTGCAAGATGATACAAGGAATGGAATTAAGGCTCCTTCCATTACGCTTTTAAGGCCATGAGTGGAGGGTGCTTCCAATGCCTGCTAGGAGGTCACCCACCCCAGGGTCTGGGTCTAGACCAGAGAGAGGCTCCAACCCCAGGCGGGCATCTTCCCAATCAGACTTGATGGAGCAGCTAAGAGTATTTAATCCATCGTCGAAAGTTTTGTTGCTTCTGCCAAGCTTGTTAGGGCCTGAAATTGACACACTGGGATGACATCTTATCTTGGTGGGCCTTCGTGGACGGATCCCCAGGTACCGGGGGTTCAGGTCTGGCTCCAGTCAAGAACGGGGGAAGCATCTGAGGTGGCTGGAGAGGCCCGGGTTTGAAGCCCAGCTCTGCAGTAGCTATAGGACCTTGGGGAAGTTTCACACCCTCAGTCTCTCTTTTCCTTCTCACTTGATCTGGGTTAAACGTTTGTACCTTGTGGGTTGTTGTGAGGATTAAAAGAGATAAAGCCTAGGACATGCCTAATGCCATGCTGGACTCACTGTAGATGCTCAGTAAATGTTGATAGCATCTTCCACCCCTACACTCTGCAAGATAAAACAAGGAAGAAGAAGAGAGTCTCTTGGTTTCTCCATCTGGAAATAAGAAGGGTTGATAAGACTTAATGGCTCACTCAGCCTCTGGGGTTTGGGAGATGTTGTCTCGTCCTCCGAGTGTGAGTCCTAAAAGTCAGTAGTGATTCCTGGCACATCCTGGCAGGTAACCAGAGTAAATGCCATGTGCCGGGCACTGAACTGAGCCCTTTGCATGGGTCATCCCATTCAGAGCTTACATTCCAAAAAGGAGAAAAACTGAGGCTCAGAGATATTAAGAAACTCACTCCAAGTTTCTTAGCTGGTAAGTGGTGGAGCTGGGATTTGTACCCAGGTCTCACTACCTCTGGAGAGCTTGTTCATAACTAAAGACTTCTTCCCCCTGCTGGAAAAAATAAGTACAAAACAGACTAGAATGGCCTTTTCAATTGCTAAACTGTAAGCTCCCTGAGCCCAAGGACTGTGGGTTATTCACTCCATCCACTCCCAGGCATGCAGCAAACAGGAAACTGTGGACAGACATCCAGAAAATCTAAGCATCTGAGCCAGGCTTCCTTTAAATGCAGATGTCCTGTGAATAGGAAGTGCATTAGATACATATCTTTGCTATGAGAGACACCAGGACTTTGTCAGGTCTCTGGGTGAGTGCCCAGAGCAAAGGAGATTGCAAATCTGGAGGGGAAGGGCCTTTCCTCGCTTTTTGTTCCTCTACAAAAGGAAGGGAGGAAAAGGAGCTAGGATGAAGAGGACAGCTCCATAGGTTTCAAAAGAAAAAAAACTATCTGAATGATTGATTTCTGGGCCCTGGGCATTTGCCAGACAAGGTTTGGTGGTCTGCAGTCCACAAAAATATCCATGTTTCTAAGGACTTATAGAAAACTGCCACTTCATCCATCCTTTGATGTTTTGTTCCTAGGGTCCTGTTGGCCTTTGATTCCCTTTGCACCTTTGATTCCTTCCTGATTCTCCCTTTCAATGTGGGCTTGTTTTTTTTTAATCATCTTTATTTTCATCCATATAGTCCACACCTTAATTCCGGCCTCATTCCTCACTGCCTGGGCCCCTGCAGTGCCCCCCATTCACATCCCTGCTTCCAATCTTGCTTCCTGTTTCTCCCAGATTCTCCTTCCACTTTGTTCCTCCTGTTGCTGAACTTTGCCTTTCCCGTCCTGCCTCCAAGCTTTTGCCCTCCATTTCCTCTGCCAGATGCCTGTCTCCCCTTCTCTATCCCTATCGAACGTCTACCTACAGCCTTCCAGACTCAGCCCACACTCTTCTTTCTCCTTTGTGACTCTGTTCCAAACTGTCCCATCCATCTCTTTGTAACTCCGGTAGCACTGATGCGTGTGTGCATCGTTCCTTCGGCAGTTAATTATGTGCTTCCTTCCTCCCCATCTATTCAGGAGTTCTTTAAGTGTCTGTCTTATCACTGAGTCTCCACTACATACAAGACACTCTGCTGAGGGTTGAGGGACAGCAAAGAGGATTATAGGGTTTGCTCATCAATAAATACTTGAGGGAAGACCCCCAGAAATGGCTGTTCATTGGCTCAACCCATTGCTAGAAGTTCTTTCACTAACCGCAGGGGAGGCCAAGCTGGGCGTGTCTCTGCTTTTGACGTTCCACAAGCCTCCTTTGCAGAAGCAGATGCCTGGGGAATGCTTTGGTGTCAGCCTGGATTCACAGGCCTGTTCCTAGTGAGGCCGTGCCCATCAATTCCAGAATTTATCAGCTATGTTAGTAACATCTCTTGCAGGGCAATGCATGGATGCTGTCCGTTGGCTGGGTACTTTCCCTGAATGAGGGCAACCTCAGCTCAACCCAAGAGGAGCCCAGACTGTCATAGGGAGTTTGGCCCCTGGCAGGGTCAGAATGGAAAGCTGGCTTCGGACGAAGAAGGCCCTTCTGCCACCCCTGCATTCCGAAAGCTCACAGCACCCAACTTCTTTGTCGTCATTGTTCTTAGGAACAAATGAGTGTGATCATTCATTTAAACATTGGCTGAGCACAGTGATCTCTGTTCCCTAGTGCCTACCTGGCACAGGGCCTGGCACAAAGATAAATATGACAGTCTCGGGGCTTCCCTGGTGGCGCAGTGGTTGAGAGTCCGCCTGCCGATGCAGGGCTCACGGGTTCGTGCCCCGGTCCGGGAAGATCCCACGTGCCGCGGAGCGGCTGGGCCCGTGAGCCATGGCCGCTGAGCCTGCGCGTCCGGAGCCTGTGCTCCGCAACGGGAGAGGCCACAACAGTGAGAGGGCCGCGTACAGAAACAGAACAAAACAAAACAAAATATATATATGACAGTCTCTGCTCTAAATGAGCCTACATCTAAGAAATAAAGTGTGTGCAAATTACTGAGGCAAAGGTGGCAAATATGGGCAATCAATTATGTGTCCATGGCAGACATTTCTAATCTATCATAGAACTCATTCATTTTGAATCTGGATTGAGCTTCAGAATCCTTCTCAATACATTGCTCCAGGCAGCCACTATTTTTGAATTGGATTTTGCCCCAAAGTTGATTGGCTTGTGATCCATTCTTATCTTTAAGGTGGTCTAAAGGCCACTGAGACAAGGGGAGGGAGGCTCATTGTATTGAGTTACTGTGTCTGTCCCTTCGGTGGGAGTGCTAAGAAGTAGCACTGCTTTTGGGGAAGCCCCTTAAGATGGCTCCTCATGACGCCTTCATGCTTCTCCTGCTCCTCATGACTCCTTTCTGCCTCCTTTTTGGAGGATTCTCCTTCCTCCTCTTTCCCCACAAAACTAGTTGCGAGATTCAACTCTCAGCCTTTCTAAGGTCCTTGTTCTTGCCTGTTCTCTCACTTGGAGAGCTAATTAGAGCGGTTAACTCCCAAATCTTTATCTTTAGATACATCTTTTTCCCAAGTCTCCCCTCATTCCTTTGGCATTGGAGCACCGGTATGACCTGAGCCTACTTATCTTTCCCACTCCCTCCCCAGCCCCCGCCCCTTGCCTCCAGAACCTCTGCTGGGAGCACCTGGGTCCAAGTCCTGTGGAGTCAGCCGTGGGGTGTCCTGCCCCCCTTCTCTGCTTGGTCACGTCTTATCCAGCCTCTGAGTCTCAGCTGAACTGTCACTTCACCTGGAAAGTCATACCCAACTTCTTTATGATTTCAGAAGAGCACCACGGGCCGAGATTCTTATTATCTTACTCTTTCAGGCATTCAGCAAACAGCTACTAACCGCCTCCTTTGAGTCTGCAGTGAATACAATACAAACCTGCCCTCAAGGAGCTTAGAGTCTGGCCACACTCCTGCTGTTAGCTCTTGTTCACATGTCATGTCTCTGCCATCAGACCAAACCCCTTGTGGTCACTGTGTCCCCACCATCCTGTACATATAGTTGACGTTCTCCACATCCTGAGTGGACTGAAAAGTGGCCTCTTTTCCTTTTTGGTTTGCTGTCAACTCCATCGAATATGTGGTTCTCAGGGAAGCTCACAAAGGGTTGGAGCGCTGGCAGGAGAAGGAACAGCCCGTGGGGGCTGGACCCCAGAGCAGTGGGAGCTGGGTAGAGATGGACACCTCGAATGGAAAGCAGTTCTGATTAAAATGCCATAAGAACAAGGTCTGGGTTTGAATTCCAGCTCTTCTGCTTAATAACTAAGAAATGTTGGCAAGTCACTTAATTTCTCTTTGCCTTGGTTTCCTCATCTGCAAAATGGGTCTTAAAGTAATGTCACCCCTATAGTGTGGCTGTGAGGTTTAAATGAGTAAATGGGTTTACATGAGCGTAAAGCACTGAAAACAATGCTTGGTATACGCATTGGCTATTACTTAGACTTTCCTGGCAATGGGATTTACTGGGGATTTTCTTTTTTATATCTTTCTGTAAACAAAGTGCATATTATTTATGTAATCTGAGAAACAGACAAAATTTTTTTTTTAAGAGACAGGGAAAGAGTCTGGTGGGTAAGGGGGTCAGCGTTAGCCCTGCTAACCCCTGCTCCTTGCCCCGTGTGTGTATTTCTTGGTGCACTTCGTGTAGGAGAGGTAAGCTTCAATCCCCCTGTCTCCTGTCTGTCCCCGTTGGTCCCTCCTAGCCTTTCACAGTGTAAAGCTCCAACCTTCCTGGGTGCTGTCATCACTGATGCCCAGAAGTCTTGCATGGAGAAAAGGAATGAAATCACCCAAGGGTTCCCTCGCAGAGAGAATTCGCTGATCAACGCAGTGGCAGGCGCACCAGGCCGGGGTGGGTTCCTCAGGACGGCGCAGAGGGCTCCAAGAGTGGGAAGGTGTGTGTAACGCCGAGCGGAGAAAGGAAGAAGGGCCAGACTCACGTTTGCAAAAGCAGGAGCCAAGTCCACACATTTTATGAATTTTTTATGGTGAAGCTGTAATTGGAACCCTCCTATTTAGCAAGAATTATTACGTGTGATGGTCTTAACACTGAGAGCCCTGTGGGGACCTGAGAAACTGGCAGGGGAAACAGGCAAAGTAAACACCACAGAGTGGGTTGCTTGGATTCAGCACGCTGCTTAAATCTGCCTATTGATTGTTTTTTTAATTACTGTTATTAATTTTTTACTCTGGGGCATTCAAAACTCAACTTAGAGACAAACAAGGAATATTTGTCAGTTACTTGCTGTCTCTCTGAAACAGAGCTGCTAAGCCTAATTGAATGGTTCGATTCTCTTACTATTATACCTTCTGGAGACTAAAAGTGCCTCTGGGTCACTTCCAACTCAGAAGGCAGTGGGATCGGATCCAATCAGAGTGCTCAGGACCCAGAAGGCTTTCCCTGCACAGAGAGGGGGCAGTGAGCAAGCCTGCGATTGATCCTGTTCATCATTGCCCCAGGTTAATTTCTCAGTCTCCCAAGATGAGGGAAGGGCCTCCCATCCCTTTGGAAATTCAGAACCAGCAGGTTGTCTGAAGAAGGAATTCATCTCCTCTTTGTCTCTTTCATCCCATGAGGGATGGCAGCCATGATTCAGCCATTTGGAGCCACACTAGCTCCAAAGCCACCATCTTCAATGGTTGGAGTAGAATAGAGTTTCTTCACTGGGGTCCATGGACAAAAGGCTCCAGGGGTCTTGGGGTAAGGAAAATGTTTCTTTCTGTGCATTTTCAGGGGGAAACTTCTTGAACTGCATCAAACATGTGCTTACAGAATTTGCCTGTGTGCATGACGGTAAGGAAATCCTCCTTGCTGTTTTTAGAAGTCACCACCTTGCCTGCTTCAGGGCCTTTGCACTTGCTGTCCTCACGCTCAGAATACATTTCCCAGGGATTCCACATGGTCACCGTTACTTTCTTCAAGTCATTGGTTAAATGTCCCCTCCTGACCCCCTTATATAAAATAGTCCCCCATCACTCTCCTTCCCACCCACCATTACATCACTCCATTGTTTTCTCACAGTACTTTACAGTACTTATTACCATATGACATTAATTATTTGTTCATGACCTCACTCTTTGTGAGCCTCTGTTGTGTTCACTGATCTTTCTGTGGTATGTAGGATAGTGCCAAGCCCAGAGTAGATGCTCAGTAAATATCTTCTGAATGGATGAGTAAATGAACGAATTAATAACTTTGATCATATTTGGGTCTCAGATGTAAAAAAGTATTTTTGAAATGATGGAAAATGAAGGTCTGAGTTCTTTTTAAAAAAATTTTATTGAAATATAGTTGATCTACAATTCTGTGCTAGTTTCAGGTGTACAGCAAAGCAATTCAGTTACACACACACACACATATATATATATAAACATATGTATTCTTTTTTTACATTCTCTTCCGTTATAGGTTATTACAAGACATTGACTATAGTTCCCTGTGCTATACAGTAGATTCCTGTTGGCCATCCATTCTATACACAGTAGTGTGTGTATTCCAATCCCAAACTCCTGATTTATCCCTCCCCCCGTCCGGAGCAACCACAAGTCTGCTCTCCAAGTCCGTGAGTCTATCTCTGTCCCGCAAATAAGTTCACCTGCATCACTTGTCTAGACTCGCCACACAAGCAATACTACATAAGATTCATCCTGCTCTGTCTGGCCCACACCACCTAGCACGATAATCTCCAGGGCCATCCATGTCGCTGCAGATGGCAGCATTCCAATCCGTTCCATAGCTGAGCAATATTCCACCACACACACACACAACACATCCTCCCTTCCATCCATCCCTCGATGGCTTCCCAGGCTGCCTTCATGTCCTGGCCACTGCAAACGGTGCTGCTGTGAACTCTGCCACCTGAGTTCTTAGTGTGGCCACTTCTCAGCCATGTACCTTGGGTTTCAAGAATTTCATCTGCTGTGAAATGCTCACCTGGGCACTGCAATGGATGTTTAGGCAGAAGCCTTCTAGGGATTTCACAGTGTTGGTGCATCTATCATTGATTTCATCAATCCTTCGAAATTGCCAGATCTGTGTGTGTGTGTGTGTGTGTGTGTGTGTGTGTGTGTGTGTCTGTGTCTGTGTCTGTGTCAAAATGAAGGGGTCAGATCTTGGTGCACCGATATTATTATTATTATTGATTGTTATTATTCTGGTGCACAGATAATGGGTTACCCCCTGTGAAGATGGAGTGCTGACATTACAGACACATCACCGTGTTTGTTGTTACTTGCCTGAGCCCTCACAATGTGTCAGGGCGGGACAGTGATGAAAGTCTCACTTGCAAGCAGCAGCCCTATCCTAGAATCATTATTATTAACATTCTGGGGAAGATGTCCCAGTGTGGAACGTAAGTGGCCAGGACCAGTTTGGGGCTAGTATTTTCTGTTACATGAACTGCTGTGTGAATGGGATGCAACTGTCTCTGTTACTGGCCAAGGAAAAGTGGAATTCAGACTAGGAAAAGAGATTCTGCATTTTCCTCTAATTTTAAAGAAGATAAAAGGTACCCAGTTTTCCAGGAACTGCATTTCCTCTGGTCCTTCTGGACAGGTTATTTGTTTTGTTTCTTGGGCATAAACCTCAGAATCATTTCGGACTTAAGGTTATCTTTTGTCAATATCTGTGTTGGGTGAGCTTGGAAGTAAATTCAGCACAAAGGGCTTATGACCTCCCTGATAACTCCTTTCTAAAGGACAGCTTCTAAATTTTGTCTTTTAAAAAGTTAATACTTTCCTGCATTAAAAAATTTTATGTCCTCTTCAAAACATTTTAGATGGCTGATTCACCATTCCTCAAAATAAATTTTAATTATAGAGCATGACACATGACATTCTTAAAAAGTCAAAACCTACACACACAAAAAAAGCCTGCAAAAAATGTGTATACACACACCTGCCTCGAAAATCCTCTTTTATTCCCAGAGTTAAACCCTGAGAGTATTTTTTTGCTTCTCCTTCTAGAATTTTTCTCCATGCATTATAAATGTCCATTATAAATGTATAACATTTTCACATGTTTATATCTTGGAGATTTTTCCAAATAGGGATACATCAGCCTTTTTAACACGTACATAGTCTTTCATTGCATCAAAGTGTATCAGAATTTTTTCAACCATTACATATTGATGGAATTTAGGTTATTTCACAGGTTTTACTATTATAAACAATTCAGCAAAGAATGTACATCTCTGTGCACAGACATACACATTTCTCTAGGACAGATATTAAGAAAAAATGTTTCCGGGGTGGGGGTCAAAGGGTATTGCACACTTCTTATTTTGATAGAAACTACCACATCAACCCTCCCTCCACCCTGTCTTACCAATCTAGACTCCCATGTTAAATTTCCCATGTCCTTGCCGATCCTAGATGTTATAACTTCAGAGTGTTTTGTCAATTTGATGTGAGAGCTGCTGTTTTCCTTTGCTCTGCCCTGATTTCCAAGGTGATTGAGAATCTTTTTGTCTGTTGCTTGTGATACTGCCTAGGTTGGTGGGTTTTTAACATGGTTTTCACAGATTTTCGTTAATAAGACTATTTCAGAAATGCCTCTCCTCCAGGGCTGACACTCAGGTGATAGTTAAAATGTTGAAATATTTTGCAAAAACAACCAGCTTTTACCATATGTGTATTGATAGTGATGTGAAAGTGATTTGGAGGTATAAAGCATTTTCTGATCTGGAAGTCAATATGGAATCATAGCTCTGGTTATGTTATATACTTTAATAACTCTGAAAACACAGAATCCTATGGAAAGGAATATGTTGGTGTACATAGCTGGCTTATAACCATACTTTTAAAACTAATGTTAGAAGAATGAGACTCCCTCTGTCACTGATGTGGTCTGTGGCTAGGTAATAAACCAGATGAAATAACCAAAAATAAATAAAATATTGAAATACTTTCACACTTGTTGGTAGAGTGCCCTGACCTCAAGTTTCTGTTCCCTCACCCCCTGCCCTGGACCTGCCTGGGAGGGCAGCAACTACGAGGTTAATAAGCAGGCTAGAGCGGCAGGGGACCTTCAACGCCCTGCCCTGTTGCAGTTCCAGCCTCTATTCAGGTGGTTTGGCACCCTGACGTACCATTTAAAAAATATTTCGACAATTTTCTCCCCTACTCTCAACCAAATGTACTCCACCTGTGTTTTAAGCCATTTGGAAGTTTCTGGCTTCTGAGACATTCACTGGAACATACCGCTGGCTGGCTTCTTGAACTGGCCTCTGCTTTGTTTGCCGATTTCCCAGGATTACGCTTACGTAATTTCCTTTTGCCCTTAGCCTGCACGCCATAATCCCAGAGGGCACACTGGGGGAATAAGATGCCCCTTACGTAACTTGTTACGTATGAGTCCAAAGACCCAAGTCTCACTGGAGTGTCTGCTGAGTTTTCTAAGAAGTGTGAAAATTCACTTTGACAAGGGTTTATGTTGTCTCTTTTAGTCAATTGAATGCTTTAAAAAGCATTTTGTTATTTCAAAAATAGCCGAAGGAAATGGGGAAAGAAGAAAGGACAGTACTGCTACTCTGTGGCAGACACTTAGCAGAAGTTATTGTATCTAATTTAGTCTTCTCTGAAATCCTCTTTCCTTCTAAGAAGACGGAGGGATGAAAATGAGTAGCTGAGGCTCATACAGCTGGAGATACCAGCCCTGGGCTGTAAAGCCAGACCCAGGTTCTGCCTATAGAATGTGCGTGTGTGTGTGTGTGTGTGTGTGTGTGTGTGTGTATGTGGACAGCTCTGTTTCATGTCCTGTTCTCTTGAAGACAAACTTTGCCCACTGACATAAAGCTGATAGGAAGCTGAGACCATTCTGAAGACTTCCAGTACCTTGGGGGCCAGGCTGAGGCCAGCTCTTTGATCTCTGTGCCAGAGATACCCTCCCTGGACCTGGCTCTGCCCAGATGGACTGGAAGCTTTGTGGCTAGAACACTGGCTCCTTAATGATCCCCTTCCCCTTTACCTCAGAGCTATGGCAGACCCCAAAGCAGCAGGTCCTGTGTCACATGCTTGCCTGTCACGAGCTGGGTCCCATTGCTTCTTCTCTCTCTGTTCAGGGAAGTGACATGGAGAAGAGATCACGCCAGGGTGTATGTTTGCAATGGCCAATCTCACCAAGCCTCAAAGAAAAAGCTTAACCAGGAAGCTTGAGGAAATGGGGTTCTGGTCATCTAACTTTTGAGTCATTGGGAGATGAAACTAGAAGCGTTTGTCGTTAAATATATTTTTGGTAATTCTCTTATTTTTAATCCTTACATTGAAAAAGTAATTAACACACAAGGCAAAACGTTCAAATTTTGCTAAAGAGGAGGTAATAATCAATGAGTCTCCCTCTCACCTGAGATGCCCATTTACTCAGTCTTCTCCTCAGAGGCCATCACTATTAACAGTGTCCTGTGATCCACCAGAAATATTATCTGTAATCTTTGTGAATACAATAGCAAGCGTGTATAGTTTGTATCTATCTAATCAACTGTCCATCCATCTAACCATCCATTCTTCTATTCCAACGTATGCTTAACTCTTGTTGAAAATCATTTGATATTCTCAAATTTATTTTCTCATCTTGGTTTGGTGTGTTAGGACCAGTACACCCTGACAGAAGGTCTTGTGTGTCCCCTGGGATGCCTGTCTGAGGTCCAGTCCTCATTATAAAGTCCTCCAGCTGGTGAAGGTATAGCACTGAGTCACACACCAACCTCCCTGAGAGGTTGTGTTGCCACACCCTGCGCCATACTCCTCCTGGTGTCCGTCCTTCTCTTCAAAGCAGAATATAAGACGATGCTGTAGGAGTGGGGTGATAATTTTCCCTCTGCTCTTCTAGGTTCTTGGCTGATAGCTCGTGTAATAAAAAGGCAGGTTAACAGGAGAAAAACAAATTTAATTACTTATGCACATATGTACAAGAACTCCATAAAGATATGAGACCCAAAGGCAGCCCGGCCGTCGAGACTTATATACCATCCTGAGCTAAGGAGAAGGATAGGGGTCTAGGGCTTCAAAGGGGAGGGAGGCAGTTTGCAGGGAGAGAAGAAGAGCAGATATTTGGCAAACAAACATTTGCCCTGCCATGCAGTTAAGTCTCTCAGATGAAAAGCTTACCTCTGGTAATAGCTTTCTTCCAGAGATACAGACCTCCTTTCTAAATTCCTTTAGGCAGTTAGGGGGAAGGTAAAGAGCTTTAACTGAGCCTGCCGGGTCTTGATTGACTCAACTCAAAATAATCCTCATACCAAAGAGGCATATTTTGGGGTGGCATGTTCTGCTCCCCTTCAGGGCCCTGTGGGATGGATGGATCCAGTTGGGTGAGATTTCATGGAGTCCGTGCTTCAGCAAAGACTGCCCTTACTGATCCCTTGCTAGAGAAGGATCCTGATTTATAATCCTACTCCCTACATGGAGACTACCTTTTTACATAATGTTGATTGCTAGATAACCGTATGCTCCAACAGAGGGAGGTAAGTTTTCTCTCCAGCAAATTTTTTTTCCCAGTTAAGTATGGCAAGAATGAAGGTCTGAGAAATGGCTAAGACTCCAGTTTTTATTACAACTTCCTCTGAATTACCATGTGAGAAGCCAGTACTCTACTGGGCCTTGTCACGGGATAGTCACAAGTAGAAGGCACCACAGAGATATCCAATGCAAATGCCTCATTTTACCAATGAATCTTAGGCCCAGACCAGAGACAGCACGTGAACAAGTTTATACAGCAAACTAGTGGCACTTCAGAATTTGTAGCTGTTACCTCTGGCCCTTCTCCTGCAGTTTTGAAGGACTCTGCCCTGTAGACACATGGTACACCTAGGACGTTTTTAAACAGAGGTAGAATCAGACCATAAACATTTATTGACTTTTGGATCCAAACTGGGTAGCGTGGTGACTTAGTATCGGTATTATTCTTGGCACATTCTTGAGCCAGTGGAAAGACCTTATTCTGGACCAGCATGTGTTTTTATGACTCAGGAGAACTCCTTGCTGTTGGGATGACTCCGATGTTTGTTTTACATGAAGATTACCAAACACCTCTTGGTACTTTTGAAAACAGTGTATAAAATGGATAGTTACTCATTGCCTTGCTCACTGCCCTCTGTCACTATTTCTGTTGGCTTGGTATGCCGGTAGCCATCCAAACATCTAGGTTCCAATTTGGCTGTATGCTGATGAAAGGGTTCCCCTCAAATCCGCGATCAACATGGACAGAGAGAGGCCCATGGGCATTTTTATCTACACTAAGTGGGTCATACGCTTTGGGCAAATTCTTCATGACTAGCAAAGCCCTCTGTGGGTTTTGGTTAACCGGTCATCCTGCAGTGATCCAGAGGTGGATATTATAGGACCACAGCTCTTTAGCTTTTTTTTCTTTTGCAAATTTATTTCCAACTTTCATTACTCAGGGTCATTTACATAAATCAATGAAAAGAAAATTTTCATGAATCAAAAACAAGCCATATAGTCCTCTGGTCTCAAGTACTACAGAGACCTCAGTAAACAGAATGGAACATTTGGGATTTGGTTTACTGTCCCTCTAAGCCAAGGGTCAGCAAACTTTTTCTGTAAAGGTCAGATAGTAAATATCTTATGCTTTGTGGTCCGTTTGGTGGGCCATGATTTTCTGACTCCTGCTCTAGGCTCTAGTTAGTTAGAAAAAGAAGACCAAAGGCTGGAGTTTTTGAATTGGCTGCCCAGTTATTTGAATGTACTCTTTAAAAACGAGCTTTAGAGTTGGACAGATGTAGGTTTAGTTCTGTGGTTCTGCTGCTTAGTGGGTAAGTTTAGGCATGTTAGTTTCCTTGTCTATAAAATGGGGACAGTAATAGTCTCCCCTTAAAGACTCATGAGGATCAAGCAAAGAAAGTCACTTGCCACAGGGCCGGTATCTCTAAATGATGGCATAACTAGCGCTATTACTGATAACCAAGACCAACGACTAAGAGGGACTATTCAATAACGTGCAACTGAGGAGCTGACCTGTCGGTTTACCTTCACAGGGAGCGAGGTAGGGGATGCCAAGAAAACTCTTCTCATCATCATCTTCTAAGGGGGAAAATCTGAGACTGGATCACACTGGCTTTGCATTGTTGCTAGGAGCCTAGCGCTAACTCCTGACAGGCCGTCTTCCTTTCTCCACAAAATGAGTCCTTACATCATTCAGACGAAAGTGCAAAACAATAATCCCTTTCTTCTACACACACACACACACACACACTCACACACACACTCACTCTACCTGGAACAATTCAAGCACAGGTCTATGATGCAGTAATTCAAGGAATATCTAAGAAAGCATTCTCATCTGGAAGTTCCAGGTTCTCGCAGCCAACATATTGTGGTGGAAAGAGATCGGGTTTTGAATGAGCACAGATCAGCTTGTCATTTCCCGCTCTGCCCTTTCCTAGCTATTTGACAGCAGGCAAGTTACTTAATCCTGCTTCCTCAATTGTACACTAACTTACAATCACTTCTCACACGGTACAAAATGTCTGTCTTAAAAGATGCTGCAAATAATGGCTGCCCAGCCGGACCGCACAGGCTGGAATCCCAGTGACCAAATCTGCACACCCTGCCCTTTATGGCAGACTTGTAACAAAAAAAGGCCGAAGTGATTCTCAGCATTTTAGCACACGCTGAGTCATTACTCTAGAAGGTTCTAATCCTGCAACCATGATATCAAGGAGACCTGCTGAGAAGACAATGTAAAGCCTACTCCACCCTCTGTGGCATTCTAGCCTGACATTGATTGTACCTCCTCCATTGGCTCTATCTGCTGTCAGGTCACTTGCTTTTCTGTGTTCACAATTGTCCCCTGAGAACCTTTGCTCAAAGTTGTAAGTCATGTGACATCTTTAGTAACAACATGATTCACTCTAAACCATGCTCTACCTGCTTTGCAGCCTGGCCAATAAATCTTCATTCCTTGATTGGGGATTTTATTTCAGCACACAGGGAAAGGCCTCCATCTATTCAGTGAGGAAACTAAATGGGACAAGGCCTGCTAACTTAACAGGAGCCAGGCAGGTGTGCAGATGAAATCAGGAGGTAGTTTACTCTCCTGTTAACATTTTTCTTTTCAGGCAAAACAGCAGTGCAAGCATGATGACAAGTGGTATTTGACATTTGGCCTTCATGTCAGGGAGCAATAGGTACTGGTGGGGACTGTGGCAGACTGGAAAATCTGTGTCTGTCTAAAGGACAATCACTTCTCAGTTCTAGCTGATTGTCGCCACTCAGGAATGAAGTCTGAGGATAGCTAGATTTTTCCAGTACTTTAAGAGATGGGAGAAATCTGGATTTTGATGTGAAATCTACTAGCTTTTACATTTTGTTAAATAATTCAAATTTAAAAAACAGCAACAACAACTGTGTGTTACTCTTGCATTTATAAGCACTTACATAACCTGAAAGAGAGAACTGGTGGGGAAAAAATGAAGTTGGGATGGGGGAAGATGGTCTTGTGGACCAACACCTCAAAAACTGTATACAGGGCTTCCCTGGTGGCGCAGTGGTTGGGAGTCTGCCTGCCGATGCAGGGGACGCGGGTTCGTGCCCCGGTCTGGGAAGATCCCACATGCCGCGGAGCGGCTGTGCCCGTGAGCCATGGCCGCTGAGCCTGCGCGTCCGGAGCCTGTGCTCCGCAAAGGGAGAGGCCACAACAGTGAAAGGCCTGCGTACCGCAAAAAAAAAAAAAAAAAAAATTGTATACAGCCTTTCTTGTAACACACTCCAAGTGGAAAAGCTTGCCTATTGCATTCAAGTTTTGTCACGTTCCTTAGACATTACTTACTAAGGCAGGAAAATGGTCAAACACCTTTAGTACTTTTCAATAACAAGGTCAAAACGAAGAGTATTGATGTTTAGTTAAGAAAAATTTAAATGATTAACAATTTATTGGCAGTTAGCACTGCAAATTAAGAGGTTTTTAGAATTAATTCCCAACTTGTTATCGTTAACAGTGTTACGGAGTGTTAATAAGTTACTGCTGACTGAACTTAACAGTAAAGAAAAGGAACCCTTGCCTAAAGGAGTGAATGCGTTCTGTGACTTCTCTCCATTATTTTTAGTGTAAAAATATATGAATATATTCTTAGTGGCTGAGAAAGAGACCTCTTTGGGAGGACTTGACATGCTGTGTAGACAGGGGGAAGAGACACACTCCAAGGAGCATGCTGGAGGCAAAACAGCTGGGCAGCTGTTGGACAATCCATCAGGCTCGTGTTTTGCTCAATGGACTATGGAAATTGAGAGTGAGAAATTTGGGGGAGTCTGAGGAGGAAGAACAAAGATGCTTCCCACGAACTTTTATTAGGTGTTTGCTGGGTGATGTGTGATGTAAAACCTCTTCCCCTTCTCCCCATACGATAGTGATTACCGTGTATTGGATTGTGGACTTGCATCTGCTTTCAAGTAAGGGACAGTGGGCTGACTGTGAGCACCTAGATGGGGTGGGTAGAGGAAGGAGGCAAAGTCACCCATGGCAAGAAAGCCTGCCACTTCTGTGTTAACCCAAAGCCCTAGGGTGTCCTGGAGTCCAGGACACTGATATCAAGGAACACTGCAGATCTCACCCAATCCCTACTGATCTCGGAGAGGCAGCAGTGAGCGGTGGCTTGAAGTAAGATCTTAGTTTTCTGCCCAGGAATTGCACCAGGGCAGCCTGGATGAAAACCAGGAATCCTGGCTGCTCGTCCACCAGAGTCTAGAGGCTGGAAGCAAAATCCCCCTGGCCCTTGCCCCCATTGAAAAATGCATTTCTCAAGGAGGCAAAAACTGTAAAAACAGGTACAAAGTTTATTGTTAGAGACACAGCACAAGTGGAAGATCACACAGGGAAACAGTTTGTTTAGTTAAGGCAGAAGGCAAGCAGAGAGATACATACCAGGAGAGAAAGGGTGTGGGCATCCCCCCTAATAAGGAGGAGTGCAGTAAAGAGGCGGTTAAGTCAGTTATATCGGGCAGCTCTTTCGGGTCTTTGTTTACCTTTGGCCAATTACCTGGTTTCTTTTTCCACACCTGCCCTGCCCTAGGGCCCTCCTCAGCATGTGTGCACAACTCTTTTCCAAGATGGATTCCAGCCCAGAGGCCTATGGGGGCCTTGGCATCACCTAGTATGGGGTGGCACCCCCTCCTTTTTGACCCCCAAGGAACCTTTCTGCACATGTGCAGTGTCTCCCTTGCCCCAAGGATGGGAAATATGTGACCTCTTGATCTTTTACTCAGACAGGGCCTAGCCCCTCCCTGTCCCTGCCATAACTGTTATATTAAAGTGTCCACAGGAGGCAAAGTCCAGCGATTTACTCTGTTCTTGTTGTTATTTCCATCTGGAAGTGCAGACAGGAGGCTGGTCATAAATATCTAGCCTGGAGCCCACTTGCCTCCTGCCTCAGGAAATGTAAACAGGAGACTAGTTGTAAATGTCCGGCCTAGAGCCCATCTCTTTCCTGCCCCAAGAAATGTGAACAGGAGGCCAGTTGTAAATGCCTAGCCTGAAGCCCATCTATCTCCTGCCTCACTATAACCATATTTTATCCTAGCACTTAATTTGATCGACTGGTTTTCACTGAACACCTTGGGTGTCTGGCATTGTACATGCCATTATATGGTGGATACAAGGAGTGACAAGACATGATCCTTGTTTTGATGTCATGATTTAAGAGCCAACCAGATAAGGCCTTGACACAGAAAGAAACCACACTCAAATAAATGAAAGATTTTACAAGTTGAACAAGATTGAGCCTTTCTTCCCAAGCACCTGGGATGAAGGGCTTTCACCTCAGTTACTGTGGAGTGAAGTGGTGTTGGTGGCCCAGTGGCCAACATACCAGACCACTTCCAGGGGTGTCAGGGAGAGTTGCTGCTGGAATGACTTCAGGAATGCATAAAAATTCAAGGTATGATCACCTATGTTAATTAGAAGCCCTGGTTGCTTTTGGCAAGGTCATCAGACATTAGTTTGAGCTTCTGGTCAACTTCAAGGCTAAGGAGTTTTGTACATCCTTTCCTTGTGCTTTTTTTAGGCTCCTTTCCAAATCTGTATCCATAGGAGGAGCCTCTTGTTCAGTGCCTGAGTTAGGAAGGCTTCTGCCACTTACCAAAGTTACCTCCTAGATCCTACAGACTTGGGTCCCCCTTGTACCTGTACCTTAACAAAGTCTTAATGAGCACCTAATGAGTATTGGGTCCAGGGGTAGATACAGACCCTTCCCTTTCAGAGTTTAAAGTCTAATGGGGAAGACGTTCAGACATCAAGGAGACAATCTGAATGTGATGAAATGTGAAGTGCAGGATATTACAATAATGAAAAGTAGGTTGGGGGCTCAAGATAGGATTACTCAAAGAAACGACATCAGAGTCAATTAAGATTTCAGGTTCTAACGTAAGAAGTAATACAGTTCTAGAACGCCATGAACTGCGACTGGCTCTTAAAAAGGGGGAAATGGATCATGAAAAAGGATGTAGTCCACTTGTGGGCTGTGCCATGTTTACATAGAGCACCGTGAACCAATCTGCCTCAATAAGCTACCAGTTTGAGAAATGCACGTTCTTCTCTTAAGAAGGAATTTTCCTGGTGAGAGGATTACCCTTCTGTGGTGATTGAATGACTCAGTTTATCACTTGTGAAATAAACATATAAAACTAGTTAAGAGGAGATTGGGCAGTCAATCTGGTGGAATTAGCAGGGACTGAACAGTTGACAGACCGATAGCCACATATTTAGTGGCGTATTAGAAGGAACCAAAGTAAGAAGAAACACAAGTCATCTGGGAGGCCCTGAGATGCTTCCTTGGGTTTTATTGTTAAGCTAAAGCAATAAAACAGCCAGTTACTTTTACCAGCAAAAGAGGCTTACCCGGGAGCAGTGAAGAATTGCAATTTGGAACATGCAACTATGGTGAAACATGGGCAGGTCTGGTAAAGCAAAGGAGAGGCGACTCTTTTATGGAGGAGAAGGGGAAGTTGGGAGGGGCTGTTATAAACAAAAAAGTCCATTGGAGGAAACTGGGGGTTCAAAGTCTAGGGGCTTTTCATTGGCTGAGTTGTGACAGTCTCTCACTGGCTGAACTGTTGCCAGGCAAGCAGAAATTTCTCTTCCTCCTGCTCAGGGTAGTAAAGTAGGGTCTCTCCCTGCTGGGGATGCAAAGTATGTCTCTTCCTGTTGGTCTGTGCATGAGAGCTCTCCCTTCTGGTCCTCTGACTCCATTGTAGTGGGGTTTCCCTTCATTAATTTTTACAGGTGATGGGAGCCATTTAGAAGCATGATGTTGACCAACCTTTGAAACAGATTAGTGGTTAAGCAAAGGTTGCTTTAGCCTGTGTTTACCTAGAGCTTCCCTCAAAGCTGGAAGAAGGAAGGAAGGGTGGTGTCGAAGAATTCTGCCTATATCTCAGTAAGGGAGGCTGAGAAGCAAGTATTCGAGCATACTGCCTCTCCGGACAGAACTGCAGAAGGAGAGGAGTGGATACTGATGAAAACTCTCAGTGTCTGCCACCTTGCCTCTTAGGCTTATGATAAACATCAAATAAGATGCTTAGCCTGGGATCTGGTACTACACTAGCTTTCTATTGTTGCTGTAACAAATTGAGTGTTTTAAAGCAGCACAGATTTATTTGTTTTCTTATAATTCTGCAGATCAGAAACAAAAATGGGTCTCACTGGGCTAAAATCAAGGTGTCAGCAGGTCTGTGTCCCTTTCTAAAGGCTCTAAAGAAGAGTTTGTTTCTTTGCTTTTGCCAGCTTCCAGAAGCTGTCCACGCATTCCTTGGCGCATGGCCCCATCCTCCATCTTCAAAGCCAGCAATGTTGGACTGGGTCTTTCTCATGTTGCCATTTCTCTAGCTCTCTCTCTCTCACCTGCCTTCTTCTACTTTTAAGAATCCTGGTGATTGTATTGGTCCCACTTGAATAATCCAGAATAAACTCTCCATCTCAAGTTCAGTTAATTAGCAAACTTAATTCCCTTTGGCCATGTAACTGACATAGTCACAGGTTCTGGGGATTAGGACATGGGCATTTTGGGGGAGTGGGCATTATTCTGTATCCATATTATTATGCTGGTACACAATAAAAAGTCAATCAATGGTCCTTATTTATTACCAGTACTCTTAGTAACTTCCTTCTCAAGTGTGAAGTTACCTACTGGCCTTCATTCTTCAAATGCAGGACTGAAGCCTCAGCTCTGGTAGATTTTAGAAAGCCTTCCCTTGACTGGATCAGGGGGGCAGAGACGTGGCCAGACCCCAGATGGAGGGCTGTGTCCGGTCTAGGAGGAACATTGTAATGGGATGTAAACGGTTTGAGGTGCTGCAACCAGGATGGTGAGGAATTTGAGGAAGAGAAAAATCTGGGCAGAGAGGAGAGCTTCCTTCATGCGCCTGGAAAGCTGGTGGGTGGAGGAGGAATTAGGCTTCACGTATTACAAGCGTGCTGTGATTAAGAGCATGCACCTTGCACAGGTAGAGCTGGGTTCACATCCCAACTCAGCCACTCACCAGCTGCCTGGCTTTGGGCAAATGACCTCACCTCTCTGATCTCCAGTTTTTCATCTATAAAGAAGGAATAATAATAGTATCAACCTCGTGAAAGTGTTTCGAGTGGTCAGTGAGACAGTGCATGTGAAGTGTCTAGTACATTGCCTGGTGCTAACTACTATTATTATTAACTGGTTCCACAGGGTAGAAAAATAACCAGTGGGTGGAAGCTACAGGGAAACAGATTTAGGCTCATGGTAGAGGAAGAGCTTTGTAATAGTCAGAGCTGTCCAATGGTGAGATGCTGAGACGTGTGAAGTCAAAAGCTCTCCTTCACTGCACCTGTTTGGGTGTTGACTAGACATCAGTGCATGGACTGACGACACCAAAGTCAGCTGGGTGCTTTCTAAAAAGTCGGGAGGTCTAGGACCCACCTGATGTGCTGAACTGGGATATTGAGGGATGGGGCTTAGAGATCTGCGGGGTTTTTTTAAATTAATTTATTTATCTTTATATTTATTTTTGGCTGTGTTCGGTCTTTGTTTCTGTGCGAGGGCTTTCTCTAGTTGCGGCAAGCGGGGGCCACTCTTCATCGCGGTGCACAGGCCTCTCACTATCGCGGCCTCTCTTGTTGCGGAGCACAGGCTGCAGACGCGCAAGCTCAGTAGTTGTGGCTCACGGGCCTAGTTGCTCCGTGGCACGTGGGATCTTCCCAGAGCAGGGCTCGAACCCATGTCCCCTGCATTGCAGGCAGATTCTCAACCACTGCACCACCAGGGAAGCCCCGGTTTTTAAATAGACTTAATTTTTAAAGAAAATTTATGGAAAGTTTAAAAGTTAAAGTTTTTAGAAACTTTACAGTTTTAGATTCACAGCAAAATAGAGCAGCTGGTACAGAGAGTTCCCATTGACCCCCTTTTCCCACATGTGGACATCTTCCCTCACTAACAATACCCCACCACGCAGTGGTACGTTTGTTACAATTGACAGACCTACACTGACACGTCATTGTCATCCAAAGTCCATAGTTTATATTAGGGGTCACTCTTGGCGTTGTACATTCTGTGGGTTTAGAGAAATGTACAATGACATGTATCTGCCATTATAGTATCATATAGATACCGGTTTTACTGCCCCCAAAGCTCCTCTATGCTCTGTGTTTTCATCCCTACCCCTGGCAAACACTGATCTTTTTACTGCTTGCCTAGTTTGCCTTTTCCAGAATGTCATATAGTTGGAATCATACAGCAAGTAGCCTTTTCAAACTGGCTTCTTTCCCTGAGTTACATGCATTTAAGTTTCCTCCGTGTCTTCCATGGCTTGATAGTTCATTTCTTTTCTATTAGCACTGAATAATATTGTATTATCTGAATATACCACAGTTTATTTATCCATTCACATAATGAAGGGCATCATGGTTGCTCCCAAGTTTTGGCAATTATGAATAGAGCTGCTCTAAGCATCCGTGTGTAGCTTTTTGTATTTTGGATCCAGAGACAGATTTGGGGCTCCAGACCAGATAATCAGGACAAACCAGATAATTTGTCTGAGGCTGAGATTGAGGGAAGACCGAAAGCTTCCCTGGTTCTGAAATTCTAGAATTCCATGTAGTTCTTGCATCAGGCTTTGGTTTGGACTAGGCATTTGCCTTCTCTCCGGACTTTTCTCCCCCAAACCAAAATCATTCTCTTGATCAAAGGATCAGTGTCGATGTTTGTGGTTAGCACAAAGTTATCTAATATAAAGAGCAATTTTTCTAGTTCTGGAGACAGAGAGTGGGCTGACCTGTTCTTCCAAGTTCAAGACTGCCTGGGTTCAAATCCAGACTCTGCTACCCACTAACTGTGACTTTGGGCAAATCTTTTCCTCAGTTTCCCCTTCAGTAAAGGTTGCTAATAATATATTTACCTCCTGAGATTCTCGTGGGTATTAAATGAGTTCATACACATAAAACGTTTAGAAAGAGCATGTCTAACTGCCTGGTACAAAGTAAGCTTTGCATGAACGTTACTTGCTATCATTATTGTCATCATCATTTTTATCCTTATTATTACAAGTTACCAGACATGTGAGTGCGTCTGAAGTGAAGAGTCCTTCCTGGTGAAGAGGTGGGGGAGCTGGAGTGACCCCTGGAGGCATCTCACACCAGCCTGTGCTTCCTGCACGCTGTGGTTGCCTGAGGGGAGGAGCCACTTCAGTGGATGCCAGTCCACTCTGGTACACCTGAGGCCGCAGCGGGGCGTGGGCGTCCAGGAGCATGGATTGTCCAAGACGGGCAACAAGGTGATGGCTTTCCAGAGCTCACAATGCCTTTTCCTTCCCCTAGGGGCACACTCCTCTGTTGTCCTTCTCCAGGAGCTAGGATCACATGTCCCATAAGTTGCTAGTGCCTGGGCAGAGACGGAAGTTTTGTTGTGTCCATCACTCTGCAAACATCCCTAGAGAGGATGTAGCCAAAGGACCCTGGACTCAAAGGCAGAGCGCAGCAGAGGTTTAATTCTGGCTGCTTGACCACCTGGTTCAAATTCCAGTTCTGCTGCTTCTGAACTTGGGCGAGCTTCAGAATCTCCATTTCTCTCTTTTTTTTTTTTAACAACTTTATTGGAGTATAATTGCTTTACAATGGTGTGTTAGTTTCAGAATCTCCATTTCTAAGACGGACTAATTCTTTTCCTCTCAGGGGTGTCATGAGGAAATAAGTCAATGGGTGTGAAAATATTTTGTGAACTATGCATATTTTAAGTTATTATTAACTTATGTGTTTAAAGGTCAACAGATGAAATGTTGGTTATTATTTATAATTTAAAAGATGAACACACAGAGTGAATTAAGTCAGAAAGAGAAAAACAAATACGGTATGCTAACACATATATATGGAATCTAAAAAAAAATGGTTCTGAAGAACCTAGGGGCAGGACAGGAATAAAGACAGACGTAGAGAATGGACTTGAGGACACGGGTAGGGGGAAGGGTAAGCTGGGATGAAGTGAGAGAGAGGCATGGACATATATACACTACCAAATGTAAAATAGATAGCTAGTGGGAAGCAGCCGCATAGCACAGGGAGATCAGCTCGGTGCTTTGTGTCCACCTAGAGGGGTGGGATAGGGAGGGTGGGAGGGAGATGCAAGAGGGAGGAGATATGGGAATGTATGTATATGTATAGCTGATTCACTTTGTCATACTGCAGAAACTAACACACCATTGTAAAGCAATTATACTTCAATAAAGATGTTAAAAAAATAAAATAGGACTTCCCTGGTGGCGCAGTGGTTGAGAGTCTGCCTGCCGATGCAGGGGACGCGGGTTCGTGCCCCGGTCCGGGAAGATCCCACATGCCGCAGAGCAGCTGGACCCGTGAGCCATGGCCGCTGAGCCTGCACGTCCGGAGCCTGTGCTCGGCAACAGGAGAGGCCACAACAGTGAAAGGCCCGCGTACTGCAAAAAAAAAAAGAGGGGAGGTCAGGACACTGGATGTGAACTTCGCTACTGCCCCAGGCAGTTCGGAAGTCACTGAGTTCAAAACTCTGTGGCCACAACAGGGTTTCTTGAGGCTAGCAATTTTCTTTTTCCTTTCTTTTTTAATTTGGAGGCTATGTTCACATGTGTGTTCAATTTCTGAAAATTAATCAAGCTAGTTACTTAAGATCTATGTGCTTTTTTGTGCACCTTAGACTTGAATAAAGACTTTAAAAATAAACAAGCAAACTAAGTAAATTACGGTGTTAGAAGTAAATATATATTATATTTCTAGCTTGGACCCCAAATGGCTGATTCCAATGGCAGTGGATTTGCCAACAAAAGAACAGGTACTAATTTGACCCAGAAAACACCTTATATTTGGGGAACATGTAAAGGTCTCCTTCAGGTGAGACAAAAGCAGTGGGGCTTCTGGGTAGCCCAGGTTACAAGAGAGTGGTCTCACAGGCCAAAAAAAGAAATTCCTGGTCTTTGTCTGCCTCTGCTTTTCCATGCCCATAACTGCAAAGTACTCTCACACACAGTTTATCTTCCAAAAGAAGATTCCCTGAAGGCTCGTCCCTTTGTGTTCCTCTTTTATTTTATTTATTTATTTAATTAATTATTATTATTATTTTTTGCGGTACGCGGGCCTCTCACCGTTGTGGCCTCTCCCGTTGCGGAGCACAGGCTCTGGACGCGCAGGCTTAGCGGCCATGGCTCACGGGCGCAGCCGCTTCGCGGCATGTGGGATCCTCCCGGACCGTGGCACGAACCCGTGTCCCCTGCATCGGCAGGCGGACTCTCAACCACTGCGCCACCAGGGAAGCCCTCTACCCTCTTTTTATTTGGCTTCTGGGTGTGGTTCTGGTCAGGACCTGTGTCGAGAAGTTTTCCCCAGCAAGTCTTGTTCTTCAAGATAGATCTGAGAAGCTCCTTCTCACTGGGGTGTCAGTGAATGCTTTCCCCTGGATTTCTGGCTTTAATCTGGCCTCCTGCGGGGATACAAAGGAACAGGTCTCTCTCGAGAAGGAATTTCAAGGCCTCTGGGAGCCAGAAGCGGGTGAATTTGAAGAGCAATAGAGAAACCTTAAAGAAGCCCTGAAGCATCACCCCACGGTGTGGCCTTTTGAACGCCAGCCCTGGGAGAACTGACCATTGGCATGGTCACGGTGGTGACTTGCCTTCTTGCTTGGAACTAACACTGTGTTTCGTGCTTGTCTGCTTGGTCTAAAAGGTGAGAAAAGGCCCACAGACAGACTGCTCTGCTCACGAAGAGAGAGAGGACTGCGCTGAAGAAAAGCAATTGTAGGGTGTGACCAAAACGCCCAGAAAGTCTCAGCTATTGGACGCCTCACCCAGTTTCTGCTGGTGCCTGAAGGCCCTGCAGCTAATTAAGCCACTTAGTCAACATTCCAGCCACTCCCCTGTCTGGGGCACTGATTGGGAAGGCTCAGTCTAGGAAGCTTCTGGGGCTGGAGAAAGAAATTCTCAGGCCTCAGGGCCAAATCCAGAGCTCTGTTAATCAAGGGAGCACCTCAAAATCAGAATCCCATTGGGAAGGGAATAAATGCCCAGGCTCTTTGGTTGAAAGATCACATTTTGGAGAATCCAAATTTAGGGATGTTGATCTTGGCAGTTGAGTCCTAAGACGTCTTCCTGCGTCCTCAGCAGTTTCCCCTGAAGGCCACGTTAGCTGAGCCCAGATTGGTTCACGGCTCCACCTCCCCCAAGAATGCTGGAATCCGTGGAGCCACCACGTTTGGGCAGGGCCGCTGGATCAAAACCAGCAGCAGGGAAGGGCCAGCCCTGGGTGGTGCTGACCCACCCCTTCCTGCCACCCACTGGTTTTTCTAATGCAGGTGTTTGTGCTTTTGCTCTCATCTCTCTTCTTCTCAGATTTCCTAGTCTTTGAGAATACTACCCTCTAGAACTGTGTCACACAGAACCTGTGACTAGAACATGCTTTTTATTTAGTCACCCCTTCATTCATTCATTCATTTATGTTTTTAAACATACAATAATTGAGCATCTACTATATGCCAGAAACCATGCTGAGTGTGGGGAAGACAGAGTCAAGTAAGTCAAGATCTTGCCTTCAAAGAGTTTATACTCTAGGGCTTCCTTGGTGGCGCAGTGGTTGAGAATCTGCCTGCTAATGCAGGGGACACGGGTTCGAGCCCTGGTCTGGGAGGATTCCACATGTCGCGGAGCAACTAGGCCTGTGAGCCACAACTACTGAGCCTGCGCATCTGGAGCCTGTGCTCCTCAACAAGAGAGACCGCGATAGTGAGAGGCCCGCACACCGCGATGAAGAGTGGCCCCCGCTCGCCGCAACTAGAGAAAGCCCTCGCACAGAAACGAAGACCCAACACAGCAAAAATAAATAATTAATAAACTCCTACCCCCAACATCTTCTTTAAAAAAAAAAAAAAGGAAAAACAAGAAAGAAATTCACTAATCAAATAATAGAACTATTATTCTAAAAAAAAAAAAGAGTTTATATTCTAGTGGGGAAACAGACAAGTAAATTGTGATAAATACCTTGAGAGAGGTAAGCACAGGTAAGCTCCGGTAAGCTTACCTGGGGCTAGGACGCTCCTTTGGAAGGAGCGTCCAAAAAGCAAATTTGGGAGTCAACAAAGGCTTCCTGAGGGAAGTCACACTTGAATTGAGTTTTGAAGAAGAAATAGAAATTAGTCTACGAAGGCTGGGTTGGAGGGTAGGGTGGGGAGGACATCTTAGCCGGAAGAGACGGTTTGCCTCAAGGCAAACTGATTGGGGCCAAGTTCCGTGTGGCTCAAACCCAGAGTGCATGCCCCATGAATCTCCTCCAGTTGATTGAAGTTATGTGAAGTTTTCAAATGTATTTTCATGTTGTTCCGTGAACCAGAGGGGGTGGCATTTACTTCAGAATCGACATGCCTCTGGGGACTGGGCTGGCCAGTGTGCTCCTAGGCCGTGGCTCAATCTTTACTTTTCGATAGGGTTCCCAATTTGGGAAGATCAAACACCCCCATCCCAGTCTGTCTCTTGGGCCTGGAGGTTTACTGTGCCTTGGTGTCTTATTTCTGTTTTGGGTGGTGAGCCTTTCTGGAAATGGGCAATTCCACTGGGTCAAGGCCGACTTAAGTCTCCACCCTGGGGAGGACTTCACAAAAGTCCAAAGGTTTTATACTTGAGACTGTATTCCTGATGCTCTTTGAGAGGTAGTCTAGGCCTTTCCACAGTGTGGAAGCCTACAGCAGTGGGAACTTCCCAGGCTCCCACCCACTTGGACCCCCTTCTGGGACTTTCTTTTTGTAAAAAGCACAAATACCATTTGTTGCTAAAGTGACTTATTAAAACTCAACAGTAGCTAAGCTATCTGAATGGTCATTTTGCACCATTTTGGGCATTTAAGACAAAGAAAGCAAACTAAAATTGAATATCAATTATATGTTAGATGCTGTTGGTGCTTTCATAAGTATTATCTTATTGAAGGCTCTATAATGACCCAGTGAGTTGAATGTTATTGTCCAAGAGATTAAATGAATGCCTTGTCCCAGCCACAGCTGCAAAAGGTAGATTTTAACCAAGAATCTGATGACCACGTTATTATGTAATTTCATTCCACTGAGGTGCCTTCTCTCAACTGCTAATCAGAGCCAGTGTTTTGACTTACGGCTCTTGGCAGAGTGAGTGCGATTTTACTTAATCCCTCATGGCTTTGTCTCCCATTACTTCTTCCTTCTCTCCTACTACTTCTTGTGTGAGAACATCCAAAGTCCCACCTGACTCTCTATTTGCGATTCATGTCATTAGCCAGTTTGAGCCCCTTGGCCTGGGAAGTGATATGGAGAAAGGATTCCTTTCCCTCAATTTTTCATCTTGAATGTTCCTGTGAGTGCATCCTGTCCAGTTCCACGGGACTTGACTATGAATGAGATAGGTGGACTCTCAGTGATTCAGTGGTGGATTTGGCTATTGGCTGGTCCCAATGCCAGTTCACCTGTTTGACTATATTCCCACGGCATTGACCTGCCCACCTTAGAAGTCTAGACTGAGAATTGGTCAAGCGTGGATGGGGGATTAAGATGATGCCTGTGTCTGAATTGTATACTGAATTTGACCCCAAACTCAGCTTTAGTAGCACTAGAAAAACATGTTTATGTAGCAGAGATAGGAAAGGTAAAAACGGAGATAAAGACATAAAGAAATGGTTGTCACTGTTATTATTGGTTTGTCTCTTATCTCTAAGTCACCCATGATCTCTAAGCTCATTCAGTGCTGGATAGAATAGAAAGGAGGCTGCATCTCTGGAACTGAAGGCTATTGATTACCACCTCCCACCCCAGGAGAATTAGAGAATCACAGAATTTTAGAACGTTAAAGAATTTCTAATCCAGCCCTCTTATTTTACAGATTAAGAGCCTGGGACCTCAAATATAAAAATCTGCCCAAACTGATACCTAAACCCCATTGGTATTTCATGTTAAGAGTGTGTTTTTATCATTTCGTAGTGCTTTACTCTTCTGTCTGTTATGTCAAGTAACTTTACATTAATCTTATATTATTTCTGACACAGCCAGTTAGCAGCAGCCCTGGAGTTAGAACCCAGACCTCCTGACTTCCCATCTCATGTTATCTACTAGGTCCAATCCCGTCATAATTTGGAATAATTGTAAACTGTGCTCTTTAGCCAGACCTTCCGATATTCAAGAAGAAGCTTAAGATGTATCATTTGTGAAGCCTGGTGTTCACTGGCAGGACCTTTCCAGAAAGCATTTATGTGATCTAGGAAATGGACACAGTGAACAGAAGGGACTGAGGAGATTTTGGAGGGTGTGAACTTCTAGGTTTCATTCATTCTCAGGATCGATGAGGACACAGTATCTGTCAGAGAGATTCTGACTTCTTGGTCAGTGAGCACCCTTAACATGGTTAAACCAGGTCTTACAGGATCTAGCACGGGTGAAGAGACTGGTTGTTGGAAATTCCCAGCTGTTTTAGAGTTCCAGTCCCTTTTCCTGTGGGTGTGACATTCTTTAGGGAACCAGGGAATTCCCAGATATGGGACAGTCGCAACTGTAATCGCCGTTCTGTGGTGCTTGGAGCTGACAGCACTGGTATTTCCGGCATTCTTTTTCAAGTACCTTGACCACCTTGGGGGAAAGCCCCATCAACAAACACTATTTTTGCTCTTGAGGGTCTGACCTAGTGTCCCCCCATTAGGGCCATTTCTGGACATTGTCTCTTCTGTGCCTCTGAGGTCTTTAGACTTGGGTAGCAGAGGGTCAGATGGTGATGCCCATTGCAGACCTCACATTCTCCAGGCAAAAACACACCGGTTGCTTTTAGGTTCCTTGGGGAACATTCTGTTGTCACCTCATTGAACCAGCGAAGGAGGAAAAATAATTTGGTGCCAGATAAGTTGACACAGAAGTGTGCCGGCAGGAAATCCGAATCCAGCACCACATCTAATGAGCCTGTTATTTTTATTTTATTTTATTTTATTTTTGCCGTACGCGGGCCTTTCACTGTTGGGGCCTCTCCCGTTGCAGAGCACAGGCTCCAGACGCGCAGGCTCAGTGGCCATGGCTCACGGGCCCAGCTGCTCCGCGGCATGTAGGATCTTCCTGGACCGGGGCACAAACCCGTGTCCCCTGCAGTGGCAGGTGGACTCTCAACCACTGCTCCACCAGGGAAGCCCTAATGAGCCTATTATTAGAGGCTCTTGGCAGAGCAAGGGAAAGCAAATGCAAATGAAAAGCAGGTCCTGAGAACTGTTTAAAATTTAGCACCAGCCCCATTACACGTTCCCTTTGGAGTCACAGAGGATGTTTTGCATGATAAGCTGAGCTTGCCTTTGAAACAGGACTCACATGGATTTGTGTGAGAAAGACGGGGCAGTGACTGCAAAATTAACAGCTGTTTAAACAGTTTAGTGGAGAAGCTAAGGCTGAAGGCAATTATAGGCTCATTGTTCAAGTTTAAATTATACAAACTGCTCTCACATCGCATGGCCTTACTTTGCTGGGCAATGGAGAGAGATGTGGCCTAATTGGCTTATACTGTAGTAAAGAATTACATTGCTAAATCTTCCATCCGGAAGGCACCCGGGTAGAAATAGAGGGGGTGAACAGTGTGGGGAGAGCATCAGGCTTGATGGATTTGGTATAACCAAGCCATGCCTGGGCTTTCAAAATCCTTATTTCTTGGTTCCGTCTGCATGGCCACGAGTTGTAGGGAGGGAACATTCATGAGGGAATAAGTGTGCACACTCGAAATAACTTATTGTCTTTATACAGTGGACCTACCCAGATCAGGCCTTGCCCTTTCTGTTCATTGCCAAAGAAGTAAATCTGTAAGCTGTCATGACCTCAGGCCTCCTCCTGTGTCCAACTCACCTTTCTCTGATATCCATTTCTTTTGCTTGGAACTGGGACAGTCACTGAACCTCCACCATATTCATGATGGTAATGGGATGCAGCATTACTGCCTTGACTCTTATTTGAATCAGTGCCTGTGCTAAAAACCAATGTGTGGACACCAAGATTGGCATCTGGTGGGAGCTTCGGTCTCTGGTTTGGACCAACAGATTTCCAAATTGTGTGTATGCCATTTATTTGCTAAGCTCTGGACAAACTGCATAGGTAATTTAGGAGACCCCTTATTCCTCCAGGTTTCTGTTCAAATGTCCCCGTATCACGAAGCCCTCCTTCTCTGACCACTGGATGCAAAATAACTCTGCTTTCTTCCCACCTGTCACCCACTTCCTAGCACATTATCTCCACTTGAAATATATTTATTCGTTTATTTGTCATCCCACTAAAATGTACAGCCTGTGAGAGCAAGGGCTTTGTCTATTGTGATATTTTATCACCTAGAATAGCATGGGGCCTGTAATATATGGCCAGTGGGAATTTGTGGAACAGATGCAGAATGGTAGGAGGGGTGCTAGGTGGTATGCTGCCAGTCTTCTGTAGAAGGGCCTGGTTCCCAGGAGAAAGCACAGTGCCCTCTATAGTTGCTCTCCAATTCTTAATTTCTGTGAGCAAACATTTATCAAGTGCTTGGGACCAGGTGTTAAAGGTGCTCTTAGGGTTCAAATATTGGTAGAGGATGTAGACATTTAAATTAAATCCATCCTTTAAGATCCAGCTCTGGTATCAGCCCCTCCTGGGGGCCTTTCTTGAACAGGCTTCTTCCCCAAAGCTAGGTTAGGCACCATTCTTACCGTGTCCCATAACATCCTGTACAGGGCCTTATCATGACCCATATGTAAAGCAGACAAGTACCACGCAACGTGCTTTGTGTTTCGCCTTAAGAGCTCCTTAAGCACGAGGATTACACCTTACTCATCACTGACTATAGTGTTGGACACACAGAGTCCTCAGTAAACACCGGTTATCCTTGTTATTGCCGCTGTTACTATGTGCATTCAGTAACCAGCATTCACATAGCTGTGGATGTGTGTAATCTCATTTGAAAAACTATATCTGTTCTCGGGATGTAATGAAAGTTGTTAAGAGAGTCAATCCTAAGAGTTCTCATCACAAGGAAAAAATTGTTTTCTATTTCTTTAATTTTGTACATATATTAGATGATGGATGTTTTCTAAACTTACCGTGATAATCACTTCATGTTGTATGTAAATCAAATTATTATGCTGATCTCCCTGTGCTATGTGGCTGCTTCCCACTAATGACCACCTAGAGGGGTGGGATAGGGAGGGTGGGAGGGAGACACAAGAGGGAGGAGATATGGGGATATATGTACATGTATAGCTGATTCACTTTGTCGTACAGCAGAAACTAACACACCATTGTAAAGCAATTATACTCCAATAAAGATGTTAAAAAAATTATCTTGCTGCTTACCTTAAACTTATACAGTGCTGTGTGTCAATTATATCTCAATAAAACTGGAAGAAAAAACCCCAGAATTATAGGAAGAAATAAAGAGCATTGGAAATGGTGAATATAAAATAAAGCAAAAGCAAAACTATATCTGTTCTTCTGAAGATATATAAGGCTTAGAAGCAGCTCTGTATTATGCTATACAATATTATTTAATGTTATGTTCTATAATAGTCTCCATTTCAAGCTCTCCTTGTGTTCTGGGGGCTGCAGGGATCAGTTAGACTGGTCTAGGATCTTTACAAAGAGTTCTCCAGGGACTCCCTGCATCCCCAGAGGCCAGCCAAGGCTCTGATGCACTTTAATAATGATTTTCTATGTGCAGAGGTTAGGAGCTCCTCTGAGCCTGGAGCACATGTTTAACTTCAAGAGGGCAAGTGACAGGCATTCTCTCAGTACTTGTGGGTTCATGACATTTTGATGCTGCCACTTTGATGCGGCTGTTTTGATTCAGGGCTTCAGGGACATTTTGTCATGGCTTAAAAGACAAATCATTAAACATACAGCGATTTTGTGCAACTAAGAAGTGTGGCCAGTAGGCATCCGACCACACTGCTGGATCGGGTGTGTACGTTAACCTAATAATTGTGTGTTTTCACTTGGACACGGCTGCCTTGATGCTTGACACTTTCATCACATCATATGGATCCTGCCAGGATGTCTGGTTTAAATACGTGTGAGTCTCACTGAAATACCAGCCATGTGCCTGATTCTAACTTCGGTGGCAGGAGGGCTTCGAATGAAGCAGAAGGCAGGGGATTCCGCTCTCAAGGGGCTCCTAGAGTTTTTGCCAAGGGCTGGCTAACGAACGCATTCACCACTTCTGAACGCGTACGGCCCCCATTCTCCGTTGGCAGCTTCCTGGTTTACAGCTTCAGATTACTGGCTGGAGAAGTGTTTAAAAAATATAAAAAGATCCTAATGCAAGCATAGAAATATGGTCTATCCGTGTTAAAAAGATAGTTATGATCATTTTCCCTGCTGTGCTGTAAAAAGAACTTTTCCGTCTGTTTCACTTGGTGACAGGAGGAAGTGGTACTTACTGCTCACCGGTCAGAAAGCCCCCGTCTGCTTGCTGTGAGCTTCATGCCCTATTTTCTTCTTTAGACTGTCTGAGCGATCATTAACACACACGTATGCCAGATAGAGATTGCCCCCAGACTAACTAGATGAGTAGAATATTAGGCCATTAAGGGAAGCCCAAGAAGCTTATATTTTGACTAATGTTATCATCTGGGCGTTCTACCAGACCATGTCACATTATTCCTAATTTTAAAATATTCTGTTATTTATTTATTTATAATTTTTATTGGAGTATAGTTGATTTACAATGTTGTGTTAGTTTCAGGTGCACAGCAAAGGGATTCAGTTATACATATACATATATCCATTCTTTTTCAGATTCTTTTCCCATATAGGTCATTACGGACTATTGAGAAGAATTCCCTGTGCTATACAGTAGGTCTTTGTTGATTATCTATTTTATATATAGTAGTGTGTATATGTTAATCCCAAACTCCTAATTTATCCCTCCCCCCCCCACCTTTCCCCTTTGGTAATCATAAATTTGCTTTCTAAATCTGTGAATCTGTTTCTGTGTTGTAAATAAGTTCATTTGTATCGTTTTATTCTGGAAGCAAGTATATTAGGCAGCCTGTTATGAAAAAGTAAGTCTTGCGTTGGGTCCCTGGTCTTGACTCTGAGATTCTGGAAGCTAAGCTTGGTGTCTTGAAAGAACGATGGTGCAACTGGGTGGGTCCCCGAACTTAAATGTCACGCTTGTCGTGAATGTTCCCCGGAGAAAGGAACTACTTGTGTTGGCTGCCATGCCAGGCCCCCAACATACATTATCATGTTTAACTTCCACAAGGTAGGCCTCGAGCCCTTCTTTCTATAAACCACACAGCTAGCAAGTGATAGAGTCATGATTTGAACCCAGGCTCTCTGTTTCCAAAACCCACACCATTTCCATTATAACCAGTGATTCCAGACCACTAACCTGAAGAGTTCTGTTGGTTCCAAAGGAAGATCTTCCCAGTCTGTGGTGAGAATATCTGGGTGAAGCTGACACCTGCCTATCTGGCAAGGTATTGTCGTTTATTCAGAGACTGTGACTTGTCTTTCTAGGTGTTAAAGAACTTGTTTTGTTTGTTTGTCACATGATGGTGGTTGTAAATGGCAGCTAACAAAGGCGTCCTAAGACGTCAAAGTGAAAACTTGGCCTCCCTATGTTGGTCCCCAAGCTTAAATTTGAAATTTTATTGGCCTGGGAAGTGACATAGCTGGAAAAAAAGGCAGTATACCCATTATCCTGGCAAGGGCTCCATTGGCAGAGTCTTAGCATAGCTTGGGTTCACATGGGGTTTTTCTGGAAGAGGGCTGGGGTGCCTCTACGGGTGAAGGTGATCGCATGCTTCTTAAAGCCATACTTCTTTGACACGGGGTAGCATGACTATTGGCAGCTTAGAGGAGTCCTGATAATGCAAGTGACCTTTTAAAAACCACAATGGAATGAATTTTTTTTTACTAGATAAACCATCTTTTCCAAAAGAGAGGTAAAACTTGGACTGCTAGCATTTATGACTTTTCTGTGTCCAGAATGGGGAAGGCTTGAGCTCAGAGGCATTTAATTTAGCAGTGACTTAGGCTGTGACGCTCCTGACCTTAGATTATTCAAAAGCCATCTTCTTGCTGTTGATACAAGAATGAAAGAGCTCAGGTTTTGAAGCCAGGCATATATGGAGTTTGACTATCCATTCCTTTTAGCCTGTGACCCTGGGCAAGTTACTTTCTGTAAAACAGGGCAGAGATACTTGCCTCAGAGAGTTAGCATGGTGGGCAACTCTTGGAAAAACCTCCCACTGCCTATGTGATGCCTTTTTCTGTGATGATCCAAGATACTAAGGATAAAAGCACTTGGCGTGTTGGCGTTCAGCGTGTCCTAGTAACCTGCTTATAGGCAAACTGGAATTCAGGGTGCCCTGAATTGCCCTGGTTTTTACTTTCCTGCCCATGGTTCCAGATTCCCAGCTGTGCCTGGGGAAGGCTGTTTCGCCTCCTACAACCTGAGACCCTCAAACTGCAGAGATGCCCAGCGGACTCTAAGCACTGCCTCCCCTTCTGTTTTAGTGCCAACAACATGCCCAAGCAGGTGGAAGTACGGATGCACGACAGCCACCTCAGCTCGGAGGAGCTGAAGCCCCGGCATCTGGGGCTGCGCTTGTGTGACAAGCTGGGGAAGAATCTCCTGCTCACGCTGACCGTGTTCGGTAGGTGACAGGCTTGCCCCACCCTCCCCTCTTCCCCTGGTCTCTCCTGGCTAAGTGTGGAAGCTGCTTCTGGAAGCCAGCCCTCCCCCTGGAAAGCAAGCCACACGCTCTGCCTAACTCTGCCTTTACCCAGGCACGGCTGCCTCAGTGATGCCATCTTCCCTGCCACCTGCCCTAGCCATGTTTGCCCCCTTGGGATTCTTGTGGTTCTCAAATTTCAGTATGCGTGTACATTTCCCATGGGTATGTCAGCATGCAGGTTCCCAGGCCCTACTCACAGAGACTCTGGGCCACTCGGAGTGAGACCTAGGAATCTGCATCTTAGCAAACCTTCTAGGTGATTCCAAAGCAGATGGTCAGTATACCACATTTAGAGAAGTACCTGTGTCCAGAAAAATGCAACAGTTGCCCTAAACCCCACTAACAGGGCTCCCAAAGTCTGACCTTCTTCAAGCACCTCATTAACTTAGATTCAGTTAGCACATTGGCTAACGAGGTCCGTGTGGAAGAGGCTTGTCCCAAAGCCTTGATCCACTCCAGCTCCACCTCAAAAGCCTTACTCCCCTGCCTCTGGCCTCACGCAAGCTCTGGTTGTCCTTTCGTGTGACTGTTGATACAGACTTGGCCTTGGGTTTTCAACCAGGATTGATTGAAAATGGGGAAAATTGCGGTTTCTTATAGTGACAACCACATCTTTTCCTTTCTCAACGCCCCCTCCTTGTTCTTCAACTCTTATGAGGCTATACAATGAAGCAATGAAGAGCCATCTACACACACACACACACACACACACACACACACACACACACACACACACACATCGTCCATGGCTTCTCCGTCGAGTCAGTCATCTTGGATGTCGGTGGACTAGAGTCAGGACTGGGAACTTGCCCCCCAGCTCAGTTCACTTAATAGAAGAAGACCACAGGTGTGGTAGGGTTTTCCAAGGGTTACCCTCCACAGAAGCAAATTTCATTCATCATAGGTTTTGAAGAAGTGTGTTTGTCACCTGTGGAAGAAAAAAAGATAAGGCTTTTGGCCATGTTACTCCCTTTGCATATCTGGAGTTAACACCATAGCCACATACCTAGGACCTCCCTCCCCACCTTACTCCAGAAGGTAGTTTATGTTGGCCACCAGTTTGGAGAGATCCAAGGTTTTCTTGTGGAATCCCTGTGTATGCAAAGTGAAAGGCTCCTGCTAGCATCTCTGCCCAAATTGTTTCCTCCCAAATTATATATTTTTAGACACCCACCTTGACCTCCCCTAAGATCAGCAAGTCTCAAGATTATGTACAAGGACACAGAAGTCAAAGACAAAACTTCTTGAGGATAAGCCATGGGGAAATTACCGGAAGTCAAAGAAAATAGAAGAATAAAGAAAACACCCCAGCTTGGTCACTTAAATGTTCCTTTTATCTGGTATTCAGTTCAAAAGGGAAGAAAAACATTAAACACCATGGAGTGTGGCCAGCCTAGGCTGCGAAGAGAAGCAGTATCTGGCACTGTGGATTATTTCTGCTGACAATCTGTGACTCTGCAAGTGGATGATATCCTCAAAGAAGTCAGAGTCAAGTTGCCAGGTTACATTTCCCACAAAGCCTTGAGAAGGCTCTTCTTGACTCTTCCGGTGCTGCCTTCTAGAATAGTTGGAGATACAAAGTATTTTCTCACGAGTCATCAAAATTCACTTTTCTAATGGTATTTTTGTGATGTGCTAGTCATCCTCTGATGACGGAGAAGTATGAGGAAGGTCAATGTCATTGAACTACATCTCTAGAGCTATTCATTTGATGAGGGCAAAAGCTAAATTCATATTTTCCCCCCTTTCTGATAGGTGTCATCCTGGGGGCGGTATGTGGAGGGCTTCTTCGCTTGGCATCTCCTATCCACCCTGATGTGGTTATGTTAATAGCCTTCCCAGGGGATATACTCATGAGGATGCTAAAAATGCTCATTCTGCCTCTAATCATCTCCAGTTTAATCACAGGTAAGACCACCTCCCTGGCACTGGGCCAAAGCGGGTCATACTCCCACTCCAGCTTTTGGATTGACCATAGATTCTCAGTTTGGTTGAATCAGTGAATGTGATCATCTGTGTCATTTCACTTCAGAGCCTCGGTTTTTCCTGTCTCTAAAATTGGGATAAGCAACCCTAAAAAAAGAGTTTGCCATCTATTGGTTGGTCCATCTGTCTGTCTAGCAACAAAAGATAAAAAGGAAATAGCCGCATGTTAAAAGTGATCATATCTAGTGATTTTAATTTTTAATGTATACTTTTCTCATTTCCCAAATTGTATTTGTTCAGAAACTGACAAATAAAGGTAACAAATAGAAAAAGAAATTTTCTCTTTACTACTTAATTTGGTGTAGAGGGAAGTGGGTATTAAAAATAAATGAAATACTAGATATGAAACCCTTCGAGTTTTTCAGAAGAAAGGTACCCTTAATGTATAGGTCATGTTCACTTGTCTTTTGGCTGAAAGAGTTGTTTTATTTGAAAGAATTTTTTCCCCTCCCTGGGCTTATACTGGTAGCTTCCTCCTTACCAAATAATATTATTCAAACAAGGTATAAATTGATGAAGTTTAGAGGCTAAGCTCTGAGTTAGGGATGAAGAACTGGGCTTTGGTTTATATCTGGGTGCCAACAGGCTGGGTGACCTTGAGAAAGCTGTACCTCTGGACCATCCACCTTATGAAGGTAGTGAAGCTCTGGTAACTCCAAGAGATTCAGATGCTACAGTCTCACAGCTGGTTGATCAGTGAATCCAGTGAGGGAAAGAGCTAGGACTCAGTGTCAGGAGGATCTTATCATTCAGCCCCAGATTGAGTGAAGCTATGTTTTACTTTAAATGCTCCTTTTTAAACCAGAGAAAATTTGTTCTCCATGCCTGTTTAACAGATTGTACACTGGCCAACCTGGTAAGGAAACCTCACTTCCGTTGGCCAGAATTAGACTTCAGGTTGTAAGGCGAAACGTGTCACATATGGGTCAGCTTCATTCAGAGAATTATTAACATCAGTAATAACTTCCTCCCCCACAGCAAAAAAGACTGATCCCCAGAAAGGGTTGCATCTCTCAGTCTAGTAAAAGCAGGAACTGAAACCAGGAAGTAGAAAAAATGAAGAAACTACTGGAAAAAAAACCCAATGAAGGCTGGAGTTTTTGTGACTTGCTTGGAATTTCCGCTAACCATCACAGAAGCTCCTGAAATATAGATGAAGCTCCCACCCATGCTGGGTGTTTTGTGCACCTGTTCTCACATCCCTACTTGAGATCAGAAAATGTGGTATCCATCAAGTTTCACCTCAGGGGAATGAGAAGGCTGTGCTAGAATCACTTTTCCAGACTTTTGATTTCATGACCAGTAATGTATTCAAAAGACGTTTTGAATACACAGGGCTACCAATCTTTTATTTTCCTAAGCGAGGATATTAAAACCAACAAAAAAACCTAGCATGTACCAGGACCACCACTTCATAAAGAAAGGATATCTTAATATCAAATAATTGGGAAGGACATAATCTCAGAATTAAAAATTGAAGAGAGTATTCAATTTTAACTCACTCTTGCAGACTGACAAAAAGTAGTCACCAACCAGTTTATAAACCCTGAACCAGATGTTCTCCAACTCTCCCCAGTTCTCTAGAATCTCAAAAATATCCTTGGAAAATTGAGTTGTAAACTGTGGAATTGACCAAATATTCAGGTGAAGAAGCTTTAATTAACCATTAATACGTTTGAGTAATACGAAGCCGAGGGTTGGTTATAGGTATGCAGAGAGGGGCTAGTAACAGGAAAATAATAGAACTAATAATTCTGGATTTCTTTTCCATCCAGGGTTGTCAGGCCTGGATGCTAAAGCCAGTGGCCGCTTAGGCACGAGAGCTATGGTATATTACATGTCCACGACCATCATCGCTGCGGTGCTGGGGGTCATCCTGGTCTTGGCTATCCACCCGGGGAACCCCAAACTCAAGAAGCAGCTGGGGCCTGGGCAGAAGAACGATGAAGTGTCCAGCCTGGATGCCTTTCTGGACCTTATTCGAAATCTCTTCCCTGAAAACCTTGTCCAAGCCTGTTTTCAGCAGGTAACCTAGAGTTCTGATATCCATTGTTCTCCAAACTCCTAAGTTACAAAGGTGGTAACTTAGAGACTGTTTCAACAAATCAGCTCTGGGGGGTAATTTTTTTCATATTTATACTCTGCCTAGGGGTTGTATGGGGTCATCTGGGGCAGGAGTTTAGGATTGGAGTCGTGTTGTCTTTGTTTTTTTAACCTTCCCTTTCTTTTGCAGTACACTTAATAACATTTAGCTCTGGGATCCCTCTTCTCCTTTTTTTCTTTGATCTCTTTTTCTTCTCTTTGGTTCTTGTCTCTGTGTCGTCCAAGGGGACATTTTGATCACCCTTGCCCACAACTCTCTAGAGTACTCAGTGGTTCTTGATCTTAGCAGTATAGCAAAACCACATGTGGTCCATTTAAAAATGCACGTGCTCTACAGAATCAGAATCTCCAGGGTGGGCCCGGGGACTGGGTATTTGTCAAATTCTGGTAGTAATACATGAGGATTTTGGAAAGTTTATAGATGCACATAAAGTAAAAATTCAGGTCCCCACGTCGCTTCCCTAGAGCTACTCATGTTTCCTCCTATATATTTTCTTTGTCACATACGCGTGTGTACGTGTGCATAAAGTTTTAAAAAGTTCAGCTTGGGTGGTGCTGCATCGTACATACTGTGTTACACCTTGCCTTTTCGTTTAACAGTGTTTTAGCGTCATCTCTCTCTTTCGTTTTTCATTGTTGTGTAGTATTTCCAAAGGATAAATTCTAGAAGCAAAACTGTCCTGCCAAAGAGTTGATATTTTGAATTTGCTGGATGTTGCAAAAATAGCCTTACAAAATTTGTATCGATATATATGTTCCTACCAGCTGCACACAGGCATATCTAGTTTTTAACACACGACTTTTAAAACCAGTTGATTCTGCTGGGTGTGTTACCGACCAGGGTTCTTGGACTCTTTAATCAATAGAAATTGATAAGAGGCCAGACGAGAAGTTCAGGCAAGGCTTTTTTGGACTTGTGCTGCCATACAGCGAAAACAAGTAACAGCTTCCCTCGCTCCCTCCCTGGGGGTGGGGGGCAGGGCCGGCAAGCTGGTCCCTTAAATGGGGTGAGGGTGAGGATGGGTCCAGGGCTCAGGCGGGAGGGGTGGCTTGGGTGGCGTGCCCACCCCCTTGGTGGTGCTGTGTGCAGCTTTTGCTTTTGCTCCAGACACCTCAGAAGTGGCAGTCGGGTTTTGGGTCTTTTTGTATCTGGTTGTTCATAATTTGCCCCAACTGCGCATGTACGCAGTTATTTTTAGTCCCTTATAGTTTCTTTGTATCCTGCTGTCTGTCCAGGTGCAAGCACTGCAGCAAAGAGTCCCAGATATCCCGGGTCCCAGATCCCAGCCTCTTTCAAGTGGAACCACTGAGTTAGCTGCCCAGGCCCCCCTCACCAGCCTGTTGTCTAGACCTACGTTTAGGTTCGAGTACACCTCAGTTCACATTAACTCTGGTTGGAAGTAAACTAGAATCAAGGAACCTCCTTCAACCATTTCCAGGGAATCACAGAAGAATACATTGAGGAAACAGGTCGCAGAGAAGAAAAGTCTGCATTCCCAGCTGCCCCCAAAGTGCCATTGCCCATCACCGCTGAGCCCAGTTGACTCTGGATAAATCTGGAATATGGTCTCTGATTTCCAATACCACTTCAGAGGCACTTGTAGCAAGGAGCTATATTAAAGGAAACATTCCAGGCAGGGGAAGTTGGGTGGAGAGTGAATAGAACCAGGCTAGGGAAGGGGTGCTTACCGGTACCCTCTCTGTGCAATGTGCCTGCCCCTCAGCCAGCCTGCTTAGAAAGATGAGTTTGCTTGCTTTGGGGTGATAGACGCAACCGGGTGCCAAGTCTATTCTTAACGTTTTGGAAAGAGCGCTCTGGAGCTGTAGCAGCTGGAGGCTGAGCTGGTAGGAGTCTGGGGGTAGGGGTAGCATCGGAAGGACGGGGAGTGACAGGTTTGGGCCTCCCTTCTGTGCCCCATCACGACCACGCTCCATGCAAGAAGGAGTCCCTTTCGTCTGAGTCAGTGAGGCAGAACTGAGAAGCAGGCAGCACCCAGAGCTGTTGCTCTGGGCTGGGGTGAATTTCTGTGGTGTCAGCCATGCTTATGCTCCCTGACCTGTCTGGTCGATGGGCAATCTCTAGTGCCCCCCAGGGCAAGGGGCACTGGGGGACACTAGAATAGAGGACCATGCCATTCCCTGCCTCAGCCCTGCCCTGGACCCACCCCTCCACTGACAAAATTCATCTGAGGAGTGAGCCCTTAGTCCTCCAGCTATAAGCCCAAAGACATGGTCCTTTGGGTTAGATCACTCAGAGAAGTAATCATGTGGAATATTTGACTGCAGGGTGAGGGAGGGTGCAGCTTCCTTAAGCCAGACTCCAGGCAGCCCAGAGGAAAGGAAGCTTAAACTAGGTGCAGTCGACAGGCTTAGGAGGGTCTTGAAGAGGGTTGGAAGAAAGGGAACTCTTTGACGGTGACATGGAATTACCAGAGAGAAAGGGTGCCGGGTGATGCCTTCCGTGCCCTTGGGGTACAGCTGGGAGTGGTTTCAAATAACCTCTCTTGGGTGGAGGGAGCCTCAGGACCAGAGTTAGACACAGAGACATAAAGAGAAAGGCGTGCTGTCTCCAGTGCAGAGGCTCCTCCCCCAAGGTGGCAGGACCTGTGTCTCTGAGAGCAGGGAGGCCTCCTGTTCACTGCTTCGGGCTGACTCTGAACCAAGGTGAGGTTTCCAAGGTGGCAACGGGCTGTCAGGTGTGGCCTGACCACATTCATCAGGCCCAGTGAGAGTGACCACATGGGGTCCTTTCTTCCGGGGAATTCACTGAACTGGGTTTGCTCCTTTGGCCGATATTTGGGTGCACAGGATGCCACAGAGAATGAACCAGTCGGGGTCCCTGCTCAGTGGAGCTGACTTACTTTCAGGGACTGTGGGGAGATAGACCAGAACAAATGTCAGGTAAACGCACAAGGTACTTGAAAATTAAGGTAAGTGCACTCTGAGAGCTGGAGCAGGATGATGGGCTAGTAACTGGGGGAGACGTCTGAGCTGAGACGATAAAGGGTCAGAATGAGCCAGCCCGGGGCTTCCCTGGAGGCGCAGTGGTTAAGAATCCACCTGTCAATGCAGGGGACACGGGCTCAAGCCATGGTCTGGGAAGATCCCACACGCCGCGGAGCAACTAAGCCCGTGCGCGACAACTACTGAGCCTGCGCTCTAGAGCCCGTGAGACACAACTACCGAGCCCACGTGCTGCAGCTACCGAAGCCTGTGCACCTAGAGCCCGTGCTCTGCAACAAGAGAAGCCACCGCAACGAGACGCCCGCGTACCGCAACGAAGAGCAGCCCCTGCTCTCCAGCAACTAGAGAAAGCTGGTGCGCAGCAACGAAGACCCAAACGCAGCCAAAAATAAATAAATAAAATAATTAAATTTATTAAAAAAAAAAAAAGAGTGATCCAGCCTGAGGAGAACTGGGGGAAGAGCCCGCTAAGCAGGGGCAGAGGCTCATGGAGGTTGGCAAGCATTTGGTGAGAAGAGAAGCAAGGCTGCTGCTTGGGGAGTGGAGTGGGTGCAGGCGGACCTGGCAGGCCAGGGTCAAACTCTGGTTCTTACTCTAAGAGTTTAGGCAAGGAGATGACTGTTTTTCTATTTTTATTTAATTAATTAATTTATTTATTTTTGCGGTACGCGGGCCTCTCACTGTTGTGGCCTCTCCCGTTGCGGAGCACAGGCTCCGGACGTGCAGGCTCAGCGGCCATGGCTCACGGGCCCAGCTGCTCCGCGGCATGTGGGATCTTCCCGGACCGGGGCACGAACCCGTGTCCCCTGCATCGGCAGGCGGACTCTCAACCACTGCGCCACCAGGGAAGCCCTGTTTTTCTACTTTTAAAAAATCAACCTGGTAGCTCTGGATATAGACAGAGCTCCAGGTAGCTACTTACCTGGGGATCGCAGGTAGCCAGGAAGAGGAGGTGAGTCACTGAGCAGGCTTTTGCAGGTTTTAAGGTGAGAGACCCTGGTGGCTCGGACTGGAGTTGGCAGCCAGCTGGGGTTCTTCAACCCAAACAGGCTTGAACTGAGAATTCAGAGAACTCGGCCTGTCGTCCAACCTTCCACTCAGCTGCTGAGCCGTGCTCTCTGGAAGCTAGATTTTGGAGCTGAACATAACTCATTTTGAATGCTGCTTCAGTAAACCACTAGCTGTCTGTCCTGGGGTTAGTTACTCATCCCTGTGAGCCTTGAGGGGCTCCTGTTGAAACAAGAAGTAATAGTTGTCAAAGGTGGAGCAGCTGGCCGCCCCCCTGTTCCTGGAAGCACCATTTATTCAGGCCCATGGCCGTTACTCCTTTGAACTTGAACTTTGGCTTCTTTAGCCTTCTCAGGATAGGCCTACAGTTGGCTCTGATCCCCACTTTGTCCCCAGGAGGGTGACTCTGTTGTTCATGGAAGCTTCCCTTCAGATCCTTCTTGCGTTCTCTCTTTGTGCCAGCGTTGCCCAGACCAAGGGAACCAATGAACTGCCCGTTCCCATTTAGCTGGGGCTGCCCTTCTCCCTGCACAAGTGCATGTGGCCAGGTTAGAACACAGAGTACCTGCCTTGCCTCAGGGAATGCTATGCTTCCCTCTCTCCCAGTTAGGAGAGCTGGTCAGGTCAGCCTTGCTTACTCTCGGGCCCAGCTGCTGTACGGTTGGGTCCATAGAGTTTATCAGGCAACACAGGTGGTGAAAGACCTCAGTGGTGGTCAGTGCATCTGAGTTGAGGTCCCAGTTCTCCCAATAATTCTATGACGTCTATGAGCCACTTGACTTCTCCATGCCCCCTCTTCTGTATCTATTCAGGCTTCAGCCATCTGTCGCCTACTACGTGCCGGCACTGACGTTCTAGGATTCTGCATGACTTCTGTTTTAATGCCCCTGGAGGTAGTGTTTCTCGGGGCTTAGACGTGAGTTTTCACAGCATGCAGGGTGCCTGGCACCTTTAAAAATAGGGTGGCCGCCCCAGATGTCGAGGAATAGCGTGAGAGCTTCTTAGGGGGCCGTTTGCACAAGGATGCTTGGGGAACATTGAGCAAGGCTTGGCACCACCGCCCCGAAGGAGTGGGTGTCTTCCCACCTTACATATGGAGTATGAGCCAGTGACCCTGCCATGGGGGCTGCTGGCAGCTACATGGAGCTTCCCAGCAGAGCCAGGCTCTGGGAGGAGCCTCAGTGAGAGTGGGCCTGTGAAGATTCCGTGCGACAGGAACCAGGCAGGGAGAAGCAAATCACCTGGATCATGAGGTGCTGATCTGACTTCCAACAAGACCCCTGCCCTCCTGTTTGTGACCAGATCCAGGACCCTCCACAGGGGCTAGCAGGGCATCCAGCTGGGTCTCACATTTGCTACTATCTCCACGGGAATGAAACAAGCAGACAGGCATCCCTCAACTTGAAGCTTGGGTCCCATTACCAATCACACTGCTTATAGTAGTTACAAAAGAATGTTATAAATCCCGTCATTATCGTGGGATGAGGACAGTCGTATCCCACTGCATTTGTGCCATGAAGCGTCACTCTGTCAAGCACAAACATATAAAATATTCCCCGATTTCATAACCTTGTTTGGCCATTTCTTAATTATAATATTTTTGACATATTGGGAATTCAAACATTTATGTAAGCGGCCAGGCTTTTGGTGACCTTTTACACCAAACCTCTCATCTTTATGGTTTTTTTTCCCCACTCCATTAGATTCAAACAGTGACAAAGAAAGTCCTGGTGGCCACTCCATCAGACGAGGACAGCAATGCCACCAATGCTGTCCTCTCGCTGTTGAATGAGACTGTGACTGAGCCGCCTGAGGAGACGCAGGTGGTTATCAAGAAGGGCCTGGAGTTCAAGGACGGCATGAATGTCTTAGGTAGGCACACTGGTCTTCATCTCCTTGGGGGAGGTGCCTCTGCCGGGGCCACGTGGCCAGCTTTCCCTGCAGGTCAGCACCTAGGCATCCTGGCTTCCTTCTCAGAAAGCCGATCGCCCTGCTGTCCTGTAGGTGGAGCAAGAGGCTGTCTCTGGGGAGCGAATTCGAGGGTCACTGGGACTGAAAACTGAGAGGGGAGGGGCGAGGGAGACGGCAGGAGCAATAGCACGTGGGGACGTGGCAGCTGGACTGGGGTATGGGCGAAGCGAGGGGACTGACGTTCGCAGGGCACTTCCCCCCACTTTCTGCGTGGTGTTGGCAAGTCACTCTCTCTGACTCTCCATTTCATGAAGTTACATGTCCAATCCTTTCATTTCCTAAGCATTTCTTTTTGAGGCGCCCTTGTGTCTGTCCCAGGACTATGCTAGGCATGGGGGCTGTCCCACCCCAGCCCTCACAGTCTGTAAACAAATGCAGTGCTATCAGGAGCGAAAGTGTTGGCACTGGTGCCAAAACGAGCTTGTCAAAAGGAGACTGTCTGGCTTAACTTTCTGGGATTTCAGTGAGCTTGGAACCTTCTGAGAGTGTCATCCCAGGGGTTCTTTGGCTCTGACGTTAGACTGTTTTGTATCCAGTTTGGATCCCTTATGGACCACTCACCGGTTATCTAATCGTGGGCTGGCTCCTCCACTTCTCAAGATTCATCTGTAAAGTGGGCATGGGGTTGGCATTTCTCCTGTAGATCATTGTGAGGATTCAATGAGATTGTGCACGTAGGCACGATGGTACGCGCCATATGCTTTATCATGTGAGCCGCTGTCATCATTAAAGGCCGGGGGTGGAGTGCTAAGTGGCTCAGTAGAAAACACCCCACAGGGGATAGAGACTCCCCATTGTGTGGGTGACTCCAGTTTGCTCACTTTACTCCCCATCCACCCTCCGGGTTCACTCCCCCACCCATAATAACCCCCATCCACTGTTAGAATGGTGTCCCAAGACAAGACATTTGGTCATAAGCTGGGAGAAATGGGAGATCTATGTGGAAGAAGTATGTTGATCCACGCAAGCGAGATTTCTAAGGATTTGAATGAGAGCTGTTTAGAAAAGGTTGAGCTCACTTTACCATCTAGGAGATCAAATGCCCTTGTCTCTTTGCTAGGGGCATCAGATAAAATACAGGGTGCCCAGTTTCATGTGAATTTCAGATAAACAACAAATAATTTTCAAGTGTTAAGTATGTCCCAAATATTACATGGGATATACTTGTACTAAAAAATGTTTTTCATTGTTTTTCTGAAATTCAGATTTTACCTGGGAGTCCTTTTCGTTTGTTCTAAATTTGGTAACCGTTCTCCTTACTTATCCAGAACGGTGGAGAAACAGAGGCGGAGGGAGAAGGATTGCCCGACCAGTGAAAAGTGTCTTTTTCTTTGACCTGGCAGGAAGCAGAGAGAGAGGGAAGAGATAAGCTGACCGGGTTGCCAGGCAACAGAAGATCAATAAACATGGCTGACAACCAGTGGGAGGCGAGAGGAGAAGATAGGAGAGTTCCTCTGAGAAGGAGGGTTTGCAGATATCCTCAGCATCCAACCCTGAGTGGCTCTTCTCTCCCACTGTCCAGATATCTGTGACCCTTTCAGGCATTCCCAAATCCCCTTGCCCCACAAACCCTATGGTCAAAGTGGCCCCACTATTTTCTACTGTGGCCATGAGTAATGGGGCCAGAGCTTTGGGGTGAATCATTCAGAAGACTTTTGTGGTCATTTCCAGAGTTCTGGTGGATTCTGGGAAGTCACATGACCTTTGGCTGTACCAGGGAGTTTCAACACAATTCACGACTCTCTCAACCCCAGTGACCAAGTCTAAGAGGGCTTTGTTCAAATGAAACACCCCTGTTCCAGCGACTTCAATGAGGCAGTGTTTACAGAGGGAAATGCACAAGCTGGCTGTGGGTTTCCAAGTGCAAATTGAAGCTCTGGAAAGCTAAGGGAAGTTAGATTGTTGAGAAACTTCCCATTTACAAATCATGGCTGAAATAAGGTTCTTTCCATTGTCTTCCAAGGGCGGAGATGGTGGCCTTTTGGTTTTGGTTTGTTTTTCGGCTTTGGAAAGTCCCAAGGATCAAGCATTGCAAGAGTGAAGAGAAAAATCCTGGCTCTGGCCCCCACTTCTTTAAAGACTCATTTCTTTACCCCCCAAAACTCCAGACTGCTCTGGGCTCTACTTCAATCCCAACCACTTAAATCAACTCCTGTGAGAGACAGCTCCTTTCAACATCTCTCTCTTACACTCATAGAGATGGCCCGTTCCTGGTGACCCTGCCAGGGGAGCTATTTTATTCTAGTTCTTGGGGACCTTGAGACCTTGAACATTTTCTCTTAAAATTTCCAAATGGAATTAACCAAGTGATACTAGCTTTTCTCAGCCAGAATGTTCACAGATTATTGCTCACCACACACCTAGCAAACTCCTCTCCATGGGCTTGACGAGAGCCTGAATTTGATTTCCTCCATTACCACAGAACTGGGTCGCTCTCTTCTGTCACTCTGATTCTAGGTCATGCTAATTCTCATTAAGCCTTTGTGTTTATGGCCAATAACTCACTTATAAGTCACTAGTTAAGCTTTCTGGCCAAGAGCTAAAAAGGGGAAATATTAACTACCGAGGATTAACAATTTCAGTGCAAGTGATAGATTCTTTTTGCTGAGGGTAGCAAAGGGTAGTTGAACAGTCTGGGTTAACGTGTGCTTGGTGTGGGAGGTGAGTGGTTTCGGTGACTAGAGAAAAGGTAAAAGCAGAGGTTTAGAAAGAATTTTCCCCTAAGAGAATCATATTATAATGCTATCATTTACTTTGATACAGCTCAAGACTGCAGGCATAAAAGGACGGACGCAATAGGAAATTGGATGGAATAGGGAGGGACCGGAAATGAAGTCTGCCAAACTGGGACAGGGTAGGTGTAAGGAGAGGAGGGAGAGAGAGGGAAGAGTGGATGGCCCGTACTGCAGGTCAGAGAAAAAGTCAAATGGGCAAACAAGGGCTTGTTGCCAAGGGGACAATGACATTGATTTATAGTCCATGCAAGCCTTCAGCGTTGGAGCCCCAAGATTGGCAATAACAGATTGGGAGCTGGGGGGCGCATGATGACTGGTTATCAGAAATCCAGAGAGCCTTCAGGCAGTAACAGGGACATCCGTTAGCCATGGGAGGGTCTGGGTGAGACTCCAGGGTGAGAGGCCGAGGAAGAGGGGTGGGACAGAGTGGAGCCAGAGAAAATATTCTGGGGAGAGAGAAGCCAGATCTTGCCTTGGAGGAGCTAAGGTATCAGGCAGGTTCCCTGGACGGATACTCAGGGAATGAGGTAAAAGGTAACATAGAAATAAGACCCAAGGTTGGCTGTTGGGCTTGGTCCAGGACCTAGTGCAATATGATGCCAGCATCAAGAGGTGGGAACAGGGTTCCTCAAATCCTCCTGGCCTGGGATTAGATTGAGCCTGGGGGCTGGGGGGAGGGGGGCTGCATTTAGATGGAAGTCAAGGGATATCAAGTGAAGGGAGAAGAGGGCCAAGGAAGTAACAAAGACTATGTTCTCACTTTATGATCCTGAAAAAAAAAACACAATAAAAAAGAAAGCATTCTAACCATTTTGACCATGGAAACAATGACGATGAATTAATAAATAACAGGTTAAATCCAAACAAATTGGGTCATTTGGGGTTTCCCAACTGTTTTGGATTTTTCATTGCTTTCCCTTGGATTTTTCGAGATTCTTCCTCCTTCTCCAATTAGGCACACAGCAACAGGAAAAATATTTTATGTTTAGGATTTTCCTAGAGTGAAACATACCAGCCATGCATTAACTTGGGATAACACCAAACTAATACAGACACAACCCTGGCAGAGACTGAATTGGCTAATTGGTCTCTGCTATTCTAATATTGGCTCCAAAGTTTGCATGGTAATCCCCAAGTCCCAACAAGCCTTCCTTCTTTAATCTATGTACTAATGGAATCTGCTTCCACATGATTTCATAAGTGAGGAGGAGAGAGAAGAGAGTACTTTTCAGTTTGGAATGAAAATGAATTCCTTTTCTGCAAGGAACTAACCTGCTTACATTTCCACTTGCTTGTGTGGAAAGGATTCAGGAAAGCCATAATTATCCAGGGGAAAAGTGTGAAGCGTAATGCTTTTGTCTTTTAATGCCTAATTCATAGGGTAACAGGTGGTAAGAATGTGGCTCCATACGCGGGGGATAGTAATGAACAAGGGAGAAGAAACACATACTTGGTAATTTGTCCTTCTGTGTCCTGTGATTCACCCAACAGGTCTGATAGGGTTTTTCATTGCTTTTGGCATTGCCATGGGGAAGATGGGCGAGCAGGCCAAGCTGATGGTGGAATTCTTCAACATTTTGAATGAGATTGTAATGAAGCTAGTGATCATGATCATGTGGTAAGTGGGCTTGTTCTTACTTCACGGTGGTGGCGTGTGAGATGGCCTTGGGGTTGCCAGAGGACACTGGAGCCCTCCCAGCAGGAAAGAGTGGGCAGGTGTGAACCAAGCAAAGGGCACTCCAGAAAGACTTTGAGAAAGGGATGCAAATCTCTTTTTTGGAGCTTTCACTAGAAACTGGGCTGGAAAACTATAGCCTGTGGGCCAGATCTTATCTGCCATTTGTTTTGTATGGCCCGTGAATTAAGAATGGGTTTTATGTTTTTATTTGACTGAAAAAAAAAATCAAAAGAGAAGTAATATTCCACGACAGGTGAAAATTATGTGAAATTCACATTCAGTGCCCATAAATAGTTTTGTTGGAACCCAGCCATACCTATTTGTTCATGTATTGTCAAGGGTTACTTTTGTGCGAAAAGACAGAGTTGAGTAGCTGTGACCAAGACTGCGTAGCCTTGTAAAGCCTAAAATATTTAGTACTTGGCCCCTTACATAAAATGGGATGGCCCCTTCCATCCCTGCCCTGGAAGAAAAGACGTAAAAAAGAAAAAAAGAAAGAAAGAAAGAAAGAACAGAAAAGCTGAAAAAACCAATTAGTAATCCTGAAGGTGAGCGGTATCAGGATACACTACACCAAGACAGGGCCAAGATCTCAGGGATATGGCATGACCCAGGGTGTCTGGGAGAACCACTGCGCCAGTATTCTGGTGTCCAAAAGCAATGCACCTTAGACCTGGGTTACTCGTGACTCATATAAAAAGAAAAGGCAGTTCTCAGGCCATGCAAGAAAAAGTGAAATCACAAAAGATTAGAATTGTAAGTGCTCTTGGAAATCTGGTCCCACTCTCTGGTTTTACAGCAGAGAAAACTGGTCCAGAGACACTAAATCTTGATTCTTTAACATCATCGTGACCACCATCATCATAAAAACTATCTTTTATTGATTTCCTCTTATCTGCCAAGAGCCATGAGAGTGCTTCATACCTATCAAATGTAATCCCCACAACCCTGCAAAGATGGTGTTATGGTTCCCATGTGACAGAAAAGGCAACTGAGGCTCACTGAGGTGAGTTAACTTGCTTAAGAGTGTATAGCTAGGGAGAGGAAGAGCTGGGGTTTATGCTGATATCAAAACCTTTGATATGTAAGCGGGTGGGGGTTTTTTGTTGTTGTTTGAATCATGTAAGCAATATTGTCTCCACTTCATTTCATGTGTGTTTATGATCAGTGGTTCTGAAGTATAGGGTAGCCCAGAGCATAGGTGTTCTCTCCTTCACCAAGGAAATTGTGTCACCTCCAGTCACTGGAAACTTCTCGTGTCCGGTATCTATCAGACAGAAAGATTTTTACATACGTTCATTTCAGACCCCTATGACGGTCCCGTATGCCTGCCTAGAAATAAGGCCAAACCACATGTGTGCTCTATTTGCCACAGGAATTCCGCATTACAGATTCCCTGTGCTCCCCACCAGCCTCCCCACTCCTCCTCTGGTCCTCCTCCGATTCCATGTGTCTTCCCCTGAAATTACACCTTCGTTCTCTCTTCTTCCTTTCCTTGACCCTTACTCCCAACTTACAAGGGCACAATCTGTTCTCGACTTGTATTTTATCTCCAAACATGATGATGTGCCTGTAGTAAATTCTTATTAAAACTTGAGGAACGAGGGGCTAGCTGAAGGCCCCAGGGTCCTAGATCAAGAAGATGTTTCCCGTGATTTCATGAACCGTATTTAATAGGTCTGGCTGGTGTTGATCATTGCTTTCTTGTACTTTAGAAACATGGAAAGGATGCTAGTGCAATAGTGTGTTCTTTTCGATTATTGTACTGATTCTTCAACTTCCCAGTCAATGCTAGTTTTCTGAATATTTCTTTTGTGTGAAGACTTAAAGTCACACACGAGGTCATGCTGTAAAAATATTTTTAAAGTCTTTTAAATCCATTCTGAGCTTGCTGAGAGATTAATAAATGGTAATACACGAAGCAGAATAGGCCTCTTGGTTTTAAACCTTAGGATCTGCCTTCATTTCCTAAAATTCCTAGCAGAGTGAGCACCCTAGCTCTAAATATGCAGTCCATTTTTCTGTATAATGACGCCAGCGATGTGGGTAATGTATGAAGATTCCTTCCTTTATCCATACCACTGTCATTTCCACTGAGCCCTTGGAGCAGAGGGAATCTTCTAGGAAATCAGATGAGTCATGGGATAAAGTGTAGCCTCCCTTCTCTGCAGGGATGGAGTGGGTGTGGATCGAGAAGTTTCCTCTTCACTGAAACCAAATATCCTAAAGATTTAGCATCATATCCCAGGAGATGAAGAGCAATTGTGAGTCAGGAATAAGACCTATGGAACAGTTTCTGACAGCTGTTGGGTTACCTCATCTAGGCTAACCGTCCGGAGGGTGTAATATGACGTGAGATGCCAATCCTACACATTTCTTTCATTCTTTAGCTGCTTCATCAACAAGTGAAAACGATGTGTGTGAGAAGGTTCTGGATAAAACAACCAACCACTCCTTAACTGACACCCTCAAAGCTTAAATCATCAGAGTTCTTTCATAGTCTTCTCTACGTGGTAGTAAGAAGAGTAGTGATAGCAAAATGCATCTTTGAGGACATTACTATTATTCTAACAATAATTATTATAAAATTATAACAGAATTATTAAATTCTTGCTATATGCTCAATTCTTTTTCAATTACTGTCCTGTACCTATTACCGAGAAGATAATAATATTATAATTATTATTAAATCACAACTAAGATTTACCAGATTCCTGCTGTATGCTTAATACTATTCCAATACTTTGCATGCATTGACTCATTTATTTTTCACAATAATACCTAGCAAAAATAGGTACTTTGGTGAGCCCTATTTTCCAGAGGAGAAAACTTAAGCACAGAGGTTAACTCATTGCACAGCCTAAGTAATTGGAATTATAGAGAAGCATTACCTTAATCAACTTCCATCTGACCTCAGACTGGATTGAACCCAGGGTCCTCCTCTTACTAGCTGTGTGACTTTAGGTAAGTTAGAAACACTCTAAACCCCTCATCCTGATCTGTGAAATGGATTGATCATAGAATCCGTATCATAGGGTTGCTGTGAGAATTAAGTGAAATTGTGACCAATAGTTATGGAGCATTTCCTATGTGCCAGGACCTGTCTGAGCGTTTTGTATGAACTAGCATTATTATTGTTGTTACACTGTAATTACCATTATTATCAATTCAATCTGTAACCCTTTGCTTCTCTGTATTTGTGAATTCCTTAAGAATCCCGCAAAGCCCTCTGTTTTTGTTTTTGTTTTTTTTGCGGTACGTGGGCCTCTCACTGCTGTGGCCTCCCCCGTTATGGAGCACAGGCTCCGGACGCGCAGGGCCAGCGGCCACGGCTCACGGGCCCAGCCGCTCCGCGGCATGCGGGATCCTCCCGGACCGGGACACGAACCCGCGTCCCCTGCATCGGCAGGCGGACTCCCAACCACCGTGCCACCAGGGAAGCCCCCGCAAAGCCCTCTGAATCACCAAAAAATAAGAAAAACCTTCATTTCAGTGTGATTTTCATATCCTCATTTTTTCACAAAGTGCTTTAAAACATGTTTTTCAAAATCTGCAAAACTTAAATAGAAAGTAAAACTTTTCATAATCTCACCACCATAGAAACATAAAGTGAGAAGTGAAATCTCTGCTCACTCTTTCAATTCTCCCTCCCAGTTAACCCACCACCACCACTATCCATCCATCCACCAGTCCACCCATCCATCCATTCATTCCTTCACTTCCTAAATACTTTTGAGCACCTCTGCCATGCTGACAACAATTTTAGGCACTGGTGATATAATGGAGCCTGGAGGCTCCATGAACTGACTTTCACTGTATCCTGATGAAAAGTTCTAATCCTCATAGGGTAACTCCCAGCAAAAGTCACTCCTTGGATACCCAGAACCTTTCCCTAAGTGGACTGGGAATATGGAGATTTGTGTTACTTCCTTACCCTGAGTACCGAGAGCACCTTAGGTAACTCTTGGAATGTATGTTTAAGTCTTTATTTTTTTTTATTTTTTTATTTTTTATTTTTTGCGGTACGCGGGCCTCTCACCGTTTCGGCCTCTCCCGTTGCGGAGCACAGGCTCCGGACGCGCAGGCTCAGCGGCCATGGCTCACGGGCCCAGCCGCTCCGCGGCATGTGGCATCTTCCCGGACCGGGGCACGAACCCGCATCCCCTGCATCGGCAGGCGGACTCTCAACCACTGCGCCACCAGGGAGGCCCCTGTTTAAGCCTTTATTGACAGACTTGCAACTCTGAGTTCTCTCGAAATCTGTCCCAAACTGGCAGAGTGGTGTTGCTGTTGGCAGCATGTGGGACAGAAGCAGAGTGGCTTTATGGCAGGACTGAGAAAGTCCCTCCACTTACCTCCACTCCAGGTGTCTGGCCCACCATCTGTCCAATGCCTGAAAGTCCCAAATTTATCACTTTAGTGGGTTAAAACCAAAGGCCTTGAATAAGATGCAGCTAAATAAAGTAAATGGTTTCCAAAGACTAACCAAGGACTATCTGTATTTCATCAGTTGCAGATCAGATTTTATTCCTGGAAACATTGATTTATTTGGAAACATTGATTTCCAAACACATTAGAATTACCCAGGAACTTGTTTGAAATATAAATGTCCCAAGGCCAGCTCCAGGAAATTCTAACTCAATAGGTATGTGGTGGGTCCAGGGGATCCATGTTGTTTCGGGCAGGCCAGGTAATTCTGAGGCAGAAGTCTATGGATGCACTGACTGAGTTCAGGGTATGTTAGTGCTGTGGATGGGTCTGTTTGTGGAGTAGAGAGCAGACCTGAGGGGGCATCTTGGCTGGAACCTTAGGATGACAAGGACTGAGGCGCAAAGTGGGCAGAGGCAAGAATGGGTGATGCAACGGTAAGAAAAAGATGCCACAGGCCAGTCCTGGATGAATCAGTGGTTTTGAAAATGAAGCCCAGAGCTGAGGATATAGCCAGTCTCAGGGCAGCAAGGGAGCCATTCCCTCTCCCAGCTCTGTAGTTATGTCCTTCTAATTTAGAAACTGGTCCAACAATTACTGGGCATCACTTGGCTTCAGAACACTCAACGGAGCTCTCAGCCTCTTTATGCACTTTAGTTTATGGCTTTGTTTGCTTCATCTCAGAAACTTTAAATGGTGACCTTGAGCCCTGAACATTTGCCTTTTCTTTTCCATTGAGTATATTTTCAACAAGGTAATTCGTTCATATGGAAACCCAGGAACTCAGAAGCTCCAGCTCCTGAGTGGAGGCTTAAGCTACCTGCTTTGAAAACAGGTGCAGGGAAGTCATGACCCTAAAAAACATCATAGAACAAAGCCTCTTTCCCTGTCCTAATTAATGCTCATTCTAGTTCCAGAGACCAAAGTGTTTGGGTTAACTAGGGCCCCTGCTTGCCATATTTATTTACCCTAACACTCTACCTTCCGGCCTTTGAATGACACTGTCCATTGATATTGGGGACTCAGGTTTCTCCCAGCGAGCTGAGTGCTCTGGAGATAACCTGTTACCTCTCTCTAACATTGGGCTCCGGCAGATGTGTCCTCCAGGGGTCTCTATAGCTGGTCTTGCTTGGCAAAGAGCCTTGAACACATTTTCTCTCCATTCTACAAATCGCTTGTCCTAGAAGAGCAGGAAAATTGAATGGCACCCAAAACAGCTCGTATTTGTGTTTTTCTGGACATCTTTAAGGGGTGACTGGTGCTTGGGAAAGAATTAGTCTCTTGGTTTATGAAGCTAGATGCTTGTTGGTTTTATCAGAAAGTGCATTCTGCTTAGTTGTTTACAATCGCAGGGAACACAGAGCTGGCCCCTGAGACCACCCGACTGATCTATGAGATGTTGTGACTATGGGCACAGCAAGATAATATAAAATGGTGGGAAAGCCGAAGGTTTAATGACTTGACTCCCTAATTCCCGGGAAAGCAGCCCTCAAATATTGCCAGGCTTCACCTCCAGGAACGGAGAAACGGAGACTACAGGCTAGATGCTCCTCAGGGAGAGTAGCCACGCTCATGTTTTAACTACTTAGTGTCAGTTACAAATCAGCTCTTTCAGGAGAAGATTCCTCTTGAGAAAATAGTTTGCACATAAAAACATGTGCAGTTGGGTGGCAGTAGCCTGTGGGATGCCTTAGGAAACCTCTTCAACTCAGACTTGACTCATTACGCATAAGTGATGAGGGGACATGGGGAAAACAGAACCTGCAAGGGACTCCTGTGTCAGGAGTCAGAGAACTAATGGCACTGACAGGGATGGGGGAGGGATTTTTGATAGTGCGTACCTATGCATGTTCAAAAACTTAATCCTCACAGCAATCCCATGAGGTTGCAGGTAGCCTCTCTACACCTCGACTTGCACATCTGTAAAACGGGAATAAGTCACTAACCAAGGTCATATAGCTGGTAAGTGGCTGGACAGGCTCCGTGTCTCGTGTAATCGTGTATATGACTCTCGTCTACTCCTCATGGCTTTGCTTTAACCCAGGAAGTGCTTTTGCTCCAAACAACTGAAAAAACAAAAGCCACCCAATCTGCTTGCTGGCCCTCTCTTTTTCCTGACTCCCCTCCCCAGGCTGGGAGCGTGACTTCATTTGCCCCACAGTCTTTCTTTCAAATATGTTCATAATTCTTAATAAGGTGTCCACGTTCCCACAAACATTTTCATTTCAGTCAGAAGTGTTACAGGCTGAACAAGTTCATGCTCCAACACCACCGGATTAGGCAATAAAAAAAGGGTGTTGCCAAACGTGCAAAAAGTATACCCAAGGCGAGAGAGAGCATGGTTAGCTGACTCAAGAGTGAGGGCAACAGTAGATTGTTTCCAAGCACGCTATAAATTAATAATAATATAGAAATATAAAATAAGTCTATTTTAGGATAGATTGGTAGAGAACAAATTGTCTGCTTATGTACAGAAAGCTACAATTGCTCCTTCAAGGAAGTGGTTTGGTTGGCAGGGATGAAAACCCCCAGTGGTACAGTTTCACAGATCTGAGATTATTCTCCTCCTCCTTCCTGTTTTCATGGTCTTGGGCCAGTTATTTAACTTTTCCAAACCTCAATTTCCTCGTTTGCCAAACAGGCATAATGATTCCTTGGTTTTAGGGTTTTTGTAAGAATTAAGTGTGTGGATGTGTCCCCATATTCTTGAAACACGATGGATGGCAGCCAGCATTACTCTTGGAGTAGGTATGGAAAGAAACACTTTCAGACTTGGAAGTAATAAAACCACATTTTTCTAAACATGCTTCTTGGCTCAGATGGTTTTCTTGTTTGGGCAGCTCTCTCTCTCTCTCTCTCTCTCTCTCTCTCTCAATGTATTTCCTAGATTCCTTCCAAGGCAAAAACAAAGCACTATCTACAAACACCAGTGTTTGTAAATTGGTGAAACTCTAATGAGTTTTCTGAGAAGCTCTAAGTTTATTCTCAATGTTCAAGGAAGGAGATCTGGAACAGAGAAATCAAATAAGATTCTCAAAGATGTAACCTGGGTGTCTCTCAACTTTTATCTTGGTGCTTACTTAAGAGGTGGTAAATGATGTCTCCTTTAGCCCTAAAAAATTACCTGAGCAACAAAGTTTGCCTTGGGATTTTTCAACAAAGCAGGGGCCACCAGGTCCATAGGAAATATTTCAGATAATGCAGTTAGTCGGAAGCAAAATATAACATCTATTGAATCTCATAGTCCTCTTTTGGCAACACTCTACAGGAATGCAAAGGGTTTTCCTCAGGGTGTGGTATGAAGGAGGGTCCTGATTTAAATTCTGAATCCCATCACCAGCTCTTCAATGCTTTTTTATTTTCTTTTATGTTTTTCAGGTACTCTCCCCTAGGTATCGCCTGCCTAATTTGTGGGAAGATCATTGCAATCAAGGACTTAGAAGTGGTTGCTAGACAACTGGGGATGTACATGATCACGGTGATTGTCGGCCTCATCATCCATGGGGGCATCTTTCTCCCCTTGATTTACTTTCTAGTGACCAGGAAAAACCCTTTCTCTTTTTTTGCTGGAATTTTCCAAGCTTGGATCACTGCCCTGGGTACCGCTTCCAGGTAGAGAACACAAGAAATCACTGTTGTTTCTCTCTGCTCATTCCTTTTCCTTCTTTGTCACTTCCTCTTTTTCGAAACCTTCCCATCACAGCGTTCATTGAGAACACTTTTCACATATTTTTAAAATATTTTTGAAAAAGTGGAACATTTTAGATTCTTCACTCCTTTTAGGAACTTTTAAGCTTTCTGATGAACTTTTTGCTGGTATGTAGCTATCTTGGAACTATGATCCCATATTGTTTCCCAGGTGAATACATGCTATTCATCTCTAGACATAATTTGCCACATATAGCATTAGTTCAGTTTTAAATGTTTTCCAAAAGGGTGTAACAGGATGTTATTTTATTTAAGAAATTCTCTCACCTGTGATTTGAGAAAGGCTATTATATCACTGTACTGGAATAATTTTTCAAAAGTAGGAGAACAAGGTTTTGCAGGGTAAACGGTAGGTTAGGTGAGATTTTTCAAACAAACCGGAAATCAGACAAGTCTTTGAACCTGTAATGGAACTACTCTGCCCCGTTGACTTTGAGGAAAGTCAGGTTGGCATTGATTTGACTTAACATTGACCGAGAGTCAGTTCCTTCTTCATTACCTAGTCCCAGTTCCTCCCAGAGGCCAGTGAGGACTCCAGAGATATGCAAGCAAAAAAGCCTCTTTTTTTTTTTTTTTTTGATATCATCTTGGACTGAATTTAGCAAAAATAAAACCAACAACCCAACAAAAACAGATACATAAGAAACAGCCAGCAATGTAGAATTTCAAAGACTAAAAGAGTTTTATTCTTTCAGCCTGCAATAGTTGCTTTTATTTCTGCACGTGTATCCTTGGGTCACAAAACAAAGACTGAGGCCATAAAGCAGGTGGCAGGGAGGCAAGTAAACTCTGCAACCCATAGCTCAGCGTTATCTCTGGAGTCACAGGTTGGCAGGTCCTTGTTACAGAACCCATGACCACTCACTGCCAGGGAGGCAGCCGCTCTGTGACACAGGGAGACTGCTTTTTTTTTTTTTTTCCAAAACTACTGAGCAGTCAGTCAGGTTTTTCTTAAGTGACCTAACAGGCCAATAGTGGTGACAACCTGGGAAAGCCAAATTATATTTCCATCTTGCAAATCAGTGAGAATTCTGTACTAGTAGAACGTGAGGTTTCAGAAAAAGCGAAAATCTATACAATTCGGGAGATCTAGATTCTGCATTCAGTTTCCCAAGATGAAGGGAAACACTTCAAAATTTCCTTTTTCCTTCTTGGTCCTATACATTTCTTATCGCTAAGTATCTCTATCCATAAAGATTTTCTCATTTTCGTGAAAAAGTTAACTTTTTTTTCAAAAATAAAAACAATCATGTTTAGTTTTATTTTTGTTTTCTGGTTATGAGCATGGTATTTGGTCATTATGAAAAAGTTCAGACAGTGTATAAAATTTTGGAGGAAGAAGAATGGGCAACACCACTGATAACTGGTAGTAACCTTTTTGTTAATCTTTACAGTTATGTACATTTCCAGTTCTTATTATGTATAGATATTTTACACTGCTATTTTCACTGGTCAACATATCATAAAAGTTATGTTATATCTATTAATATAGCCCTTACTATATCTATTACTACATATCTATTACTACTATTTTTAAACTTCATAATAATATACTGTAGGTACTACAATACATCCCCCACCCCAAATGTACATTTAAACCTTGTCTATTAAACAGGGCAGTGACAAGCATCCTTGTAAATACATTTCTGCAAGGATGTTTGGTGATCCCCTCAGGATAAATTTCTAGAAGTGGAATTTCTGAATCCAGTGGTAAGCACCCTGATGGTTTTGAAACATATCACCAGATTACTATTTAGAAAAGTACACTCATTTATGTACCCACTAACTGGGTACGAGTGTGCCTTTATCCACCTGCTCATCAACACTGAACATTATCTGTCACTTTAATACTTTCAAATCCTATTGGTGAAAAGTGATCTCACTGAATTTGCATTATTTTGATTACTAGTGAGGGGAAACATCTTTTTTATGTTCTTTTTGACCATCCTTCCCTCCCCTCTTCTGCCCTGTGAATTGTTTGTGAGCTTAATTTCCTGTTGGGGTGTTTATCCTTTCCTGATTGGTTTTCAGCTCTCTACATGTATAGAAATATCAACTCATGTGTCATATGTTGTAAATAGTGTCCCCCTTCACTTGACATTTGTCTTAAAAACTTACAGCGCTTTTTTTTTTTTGCGGTACACGGGCTCTCACCGCTGTGGCCTCTCCCGTTGCGGAGCACAGACACAGCAGCCATGGCTCACGGGCCCAGCCGCTCCGCGGCATGTAGGATCTTCCCGGACCGGGGCACGAACCCGTGTCCCCTGCATCGGCAGGCGGACTCTCAACCACTGCGCCACCAGGGAAGCCCTTACAGCGCTTTTTGCCCCTAGCAGGTTTTAATTTGTATGTAGTCAAAGTCGTCAGTTTTACTTTGGTATTTAGAACTTTGATTTTGCTTAGGGATATCTTTTCCGCCAAAGATTATAAAATATAACTTTATATTTTCTTCCAATACCTTTATGGTTTTGATACTACACTATTTCAAAATATTATCATTATCTTTTCTTTTGAATGACTAGACAATTATCCTAGTCCCTTTATAAGACAAAGGTAAATCTTAAAAGCATAGGGAAAACCCAAAATCATATTTAAATCAAAGACAAATTCTTGGGTTATCTGACCAAGACCACAAACATTAGACTCATATCTCCCCCTTGCCCTGTATTTCATCTGAAAAAAAAATATGGTTTTAATCTTTGGTTAAAATGTGGCTCTTGCCTAGATGAGGAATTTCTTTTTTAAAAAAGTCACTGTAGCAGGAGTCACGTACTAAGAATTAACTCAGGGTTTATTTGCCTTTATGACCACAGGGGAAAAGCCCTGGGACAGCCAGCGCTAAATATACTTTCCACCTCCTCAGACGTTGGACTGAATGGGGATGTGCAGGGGAAGGGTTGACCCCGTTTTCTCAATAGGCACAGAGGCTGGTGTCAGGGCAGCTGAATGGAGTGGGGATGGCCTGCGACACGTCTCTCTGCATCCCTCTGACTTCCGAGTGCGCTGTTAAAACTAATCTGGATAAAAACAAGAAGAATCTCAAGTACCAGACAGTTATTATTCGTTTGAAGACTGTCATATGGCCACTGAGGCAGGAACCAAAAAAACAATGTCAGAATGTCAGCCTGTCAACACAGGAAAGAGTTAAAATTCTCAAGTCCCAGTTTGGACTGATGGGGTACATATGGATTTTTAAGACACAAAGCCTGTCCAGTAGTGACATTAAGAATATTTTCAGGCCTTACCAGTTGTTTCTTCCAATCTGTTGAATTGTCTAAAGACCCTTTGATGACACTGTGGGAAAATGAATGCAGTAATAATAATGGATATGTTCCAGTCCTCCCAGCAGTGTCCTTAGATTCATACCGATGAGAATTCAGCTGCCAACCATAGCCTTGCTGCCATTTCAGACTAGTCATGGTGTCCTGGTAACCTCAAAGGGGCCTTAGGAAAGGGCTGGGAGTGTGTGAGAGAGGAATAAAGGGACACTAACTTCTCATTAAAACAGCTGGGGCAGCAAGCCAGGTACGATGGCACCCCAGCATGTGAATGAGGCCAGACTCCAACTTTTCTCCCTGGGTTTATAAGGTTTTGGTAATGAGAGATCTCCAAGCATCCATTTCTTCTCCCCACCTAAGACCAAAGAGGAGGCATGAGAAAGACCCCTGACCTAAAATCACAAAGAATGTTCCAGTAAGATGACTCTGGTTTCCCTAAGGTTGTTAATAGGGCTTGTGGGTCCGTGGGTTGATAACATGCAGATCTAGGAGACCCTAATTTTAGAACTTTAGGGACTTTTATGGTTCTGCGTGGGCCCTGGAATCTGCCTTTTACTTAGCGTGCCTGAAGCTGACGGTCCTGTCCCACTCTCTGAGAAACCGACACCTCTGCAGATGTCTTTGTCCAGCTTGGCTGGAGCCCTAATTTTGACAAGTAGAAGGAGGGAGCTATGACTAAGGCTGTAAATGCAAGAGAGAGAAATGTGCTGTCTGCACTGGTGACAGTTTGCTAACGTTTGAATAAGAGAAAAGAGAATGGACCACAAGGTACTCCCATGGCAGTTGGAATGTTCTACATTGCTTTCCATATTGCTTAAACTTTGAAGCAAATCCGCCTGCCCTCCCATCACCTCTATCCACATGGAAATAATATTCTGGCTTTCAGCAACACTTACTCTTAGAAGGCACAGAACATGTCAGGAGTTCTGGCCTTTGAGATTGATTCATATGGTCGTGAATTCCCATCCCATGCCTGGGAGGAGTGGGGGTGAAGTCACTCCCTGTTGGGTGTTTGATGAGCTCCAGAGCACAGGCTTTTCTGCCCTATGTCATTGGAGAGACTGTAGAATTGGCAATGACCATTTATCAGGGAGTTGGGCTGTCTGTGAGGGTCCCCAGTGAATTGCTAGAAGCTTGGACTCTTGCTGAATGGTCATTAACATATTTGTCCAGCCTTCTCAACATTAGCAGGCCCGGCTCAGGGCAATTCCCAGGGGCTAGATACAACCCATGTAGTCCATCTTGTTGGGAACAGTGTTTCTAGCATGAAATTATGGGTCATTCAAGAATTCCTCATTCCATCTTACTGTTGATAGCTGATCCTTTTCTGACACTTTATTTTGGCAGCCAATTGATGTGGGCAATCACGTGGGCTTCAATATTTAATCCAAGATGGAAACAATGACCAAAGGGAAAGGAGAACTTGAAGCTCTGAGTAGATCTCAAAAGCTAGAACCAACAAAAATATTTTGCTGACTATTACCATGTTAATAAGATTGTATTTGAGACCCCAAATCAATGGGCTTTTTTTCCTTTATTATTAGAATTAAATTTTATTTGGATTTTATTTTTTAAATTTTTGCTGGAGTACAGAACTCTACTCAATACTCTGTAATGGCCTATATGGCAAATCGATGGTTTTTAATTTAGCTCCAGACACTGCTTTTTTCAAGTCACATTGATTGGAACAAAAGAACGAAAGCTTTGTGGTGGCATTTCGGTTTGTGCTTTGTCTTGCTTCTCTAAAATGGACATAACTCTTGTCTCTCTCTCTCTCTTTGCCCCTTAGTGCCGGAACTTTGCCCGTCACCTTCCGTTGCCTAGAAGAAAATCTGGGGATTGATAAGCGTGTAACCAGATTTGTCCTACCAGTTGGAGCAACCATTAACATGGACGGTACAGCCCTTTATGAAGCCGTAGCCGCCATCTTTATAGCCCAGATGAATGGCGTCATCCTAGATGGAGGCCAGATTGTGACCGTAAGGTGAGTGAAATGGGTGGTGTGAAGCACTGAAACAACTTTTGACCTTATCCCCTTACACGCTAACTCCATTTCACAGAGGCCACTTGAACTGCTGTTCTCCAGTTAGAAGAATGGTGAGGGAAGTAAAGGAGAAGAGGAACTACCGACAGGCTCAAAGGGAAGATTGGTTCAGAAGGAATCAGGCTTATACTAATGCCTTATGTGTGTATTGCCCATGTGAAGTTGCTTCAGAAGTTTGATGTTATTTGATTTTTAACAGTCCTGTGACATTGCAAGGTAGTTATTTCTATTGTTTAATAGATGAGGAAGCACAGGCTTGAAGGGGCATGGTAGTTTGTCTGAGGCTGTAATACCATCAGTAACGAGCCAGCAGGGCTGTCACTGGGGCCAACATCGACTGACTCTGGATCCAGTTTCTCTTTCATTAAAATATGTTCCCTTCAGCATTCCAAGGAGTGACGGCAAAAATGATGAAATACAGGGAGGAAGAGATTCCTCAATATAGTGTAACATTATATTACAAATAAACAGCAAATATTTTTTGTTGTTTTTACTAAAGGTATTTTTACCATATGTATTCAACATTTAAAAAAATTCAGAAAGAATACTTTTCCAAGACGTCACTAAAAACACATCGCTTCTCTGCAAACTTAAAGATCACACCTACTTACATATATTAATTTATCTAATCCTCACAACCATCCTATGAGGTATGTACTTGTCTCAGTCAGCTCGGGCTGCTGTAACAAAATACCATAGACTATGGCTCAAACAGCAGATGTTTACTTCTCACAGTTCTGGAGGCTGGGAAGTCCAAGATTAAGGGGCCGGTGGGTTCAGCTCCTGGTGAATGTCCTCTTCCTGGCTTGCATATGACTGCCTTCTAGGTGTTTGCTCACATGGCCCTACCTTGGTGCATGGAGAGAGAGAGCGAGCTCTCTTACATCTCTGCTTATAAGGGCACTAATCCCATCATGAGGGCTCTACCTTCATGACCTAATTACTTCCCAAGGCTGTATCTCCAAACACCATCACACTGGAGGTGAGGGCTTGAACAAATGAATTCAGGGGGGACACAACTCAGCCCATAGCAGTACTGTAGGGGAGCCTCAGTTTCCTGTATAATGGGTACAATAATCACATATTCTAGTGTGGCTGAGAGCATAGTCACCTGTCAATAAATGTTAGCTACTAGTATTATTACTATTACTGATGCTTAATAAAATACAGTACTCCTAGGATATGAAAGAAAAATGTGACTATGATATAGTGAGTGCCATGATGTTACTCAGTGGAAAACATGCTTTGGGTCAGATTATCAAGCCATCTAAGTCCTGTCCTAACAGATTGCATGTAAGACTGCCAATCTCCCTTGCTTTAAAATTCAAAGACAAATAGAGCTTCTTAATGGCCCTGAATTCTCCCCATTGATGAAGCAACCATGCTTCGCATCAAGCTCACACCATTAGATGAGGACTTAGAGGTGGGAGGATGTACCAGGGAGTGACCAGGTGGTTGAGACTGTGCTTGAATTATTTAAATTTATCCTTTATTTTAACAATGATACGACTGAGAATTTTCACTGGACAAAGGATAAAGTTGGCCAAATGTATTTAATACTTGTGCCCCTGGCAACTTCAGCTGAATCTGCCATATCTGTATATGTCACAAGGGCTGTGTCTGGGGGGACCGCCCCCTCTCCATGGAGTGTATGTAGTTCAATGTCTTCAATTTAGTCAGAAAAATATAGCCAAGTCCAGCTTCATTGCTGTGCTTCCAAGTACATTCCTCATCTTTTCATTTCCCTGCAGGCAGGAGAACAGTGGCCAGGAATTCTCAGCAAATTCGTTAAGTCATAGCGTTTTCAATGTGAGGAGGAATCAAGGGACATCAAAAGCCAGTGTGGTATTGGAATCAAGCAGACAAGTGTTCAAATCCCAGCAGACCATGTTCAAGCTGTGTGACCCTAAGTTTCTCCACCCTTCCAATCAGTGGTACTACCGTATGTACCTTGCAGGGTTACTGTGACATTCTGCTGTGATTAATGTGTGTGTGGTAACTTGTACAACATCCAAGAACCAGCCATAGGGAAATGAGTCAGGGGAGGACAGGAAAAGCAGGAGGGGATAAAAGGACAGGGGGAGATCACCGCCCAGGGAGATTTTACAGGACTTACAATGCCCCAGACACTCCACCTGTGGTCAGGTGAGGGTATAATTGGGATGGAGGAACAGAAAGAGAACCAGCCACCAGGAAGATTTCTTTATAGGATTTTGTCTCACACAACCAAGGGGTAACAAGACAATGTGGCCACAGTACACAGGGATGTGTAAGAGTGACTCATGTAACAGAAGCAACAGATGTAAACAAAATTGCCTAGGCCAGGATCATTGGAACTTGGGAAGCTCCCCTTCCCTGGTGTTCTATCCATCTTGGGAAAATGACTGAGAATTCCCACCTGCCAACTCTCAGGACTAGGGATGTTTTCATTGCAAAGCAACTCCGGTTGCAATGTGCTGGCCTCTTCTAAGTGCTTTATTTCTGAGCTCCTGATGCCTCTACAAGTGAGACACCATTGTTATCTTCTTTTCTACAGATAAGAAAATCAAGGCACAAAGAGGTTAAGTAAGTTGCCCAAAGTCATGTGGTTAAGTGGCAGAGTTGGGATTTGAACCTAGGTCATTCAACTCTAGAACCTTCACTGATAACCACTACACACTACTACCTCCTATGACCTAGATGGATCTCCCACCAAAATGGAGTTCTTTAAACCCTGACAACAACTCCACGTTAATGGAGCAGGGGAAAAGCAAAGATGGGTTCTAGATCCCACCTAGGGGAAGGATGGCAATGTGGAAAAACCAGTGCAAAACACAAAACCTCCCAGGACCTTTCTTTCCTCATATGTAAGAGTAGGTAAATTTGGGTTCCTCTTGACTGTAAGACCAGGATTCTGTGCTTGGACACACCAGTTGGCAAACCAGTTTGGGAGTCTGATTCTTAGTTTCAAGCCCGAAGACCTACCAAAAAAATTCTGGAATCATATAACCACAAAGAAAGCAGCCCCTTTTTTCTTTTCAGCAGCTAGAAAAGCAAGTTGCAAATCCATGTTTTCATAAGCCTCCTTCCATTTAGAAATGATGATAGCTTTTATAATTAACATCCAGAAAAGAGGAGAAAAAGTCACTGCTCTTTGCTGGACCACAGAGGCCCTCTGGTGTCTAGACAGGGCCCTTGAACCCTAGATTAAACCCTCTTCCGGAGATGACTTCAAAATGGTGCTGGGTATGCCCTAGGCATTGCTTGGAAAGCAAGGGATGAGATGCTTCAGAAGGAAAGCCTCCTGTTATTTTATTGTCATTTCTTGGCACCCTCTTTCTGAATAATGTATTTTCCAGCCCATGGTGAAACGTCCAGGCATCTGAACCTTAATGCCCTTTGGATTTCTTTTGATTTGTTCTCCCGATGTCCACTCAGTTGAGTCTGTATACTCGCTGTTACGAGTTCTCATGTTAACATTGGCAACCTTCTCAGACTCTTGCCACGCAGACTAGAAGTCTCTGCTTCTCACAGAGACGTAAAGGGGTAAGCAGAAATGAATGCTGTGGTGTTCCTGTGGAAGGATTAAGGGTGACTTGTTTTTCTTCTTTAATATTCCCTTGCCTGCTTTTAGAGCCACGCTTACCTTGTTTGAGCCCTGTGATATATTCAGTGAACTGCATGTCATGATGGGGGTAAGACTCTCATCCATGAATTTATAAGCTTCCACCAAGGTTAAGCAGAATCCAAATAGACCCTATTTCCTGGGTCTTGGTACTCCAGATTTCTTTATTCCTTGGGAGGAAAAGGGGATTTTATGACTGCCGGGAGAAATTAGAGCCGAGAATTGCCTGCCAGGGATGGTTTTGCCAAGACCACTTTCTCTTCCCTTGACCTGGCCTTTTCTGTTCTCACAGCCTCACGGCCACGCTGGCCAGCGTTGGTGCAGCCAGTATCCCCAGTGCCGGGCTCGTCACCATGCTCCTCATTCTGACGGCTGTGGGCTTGCCGACCGAGGACATCAGCCTGCTGGTGGCTGTGGACTGGCTGCTGTAAGTGTGTGTGTGTGTGTGCTTCTGCTGGGGGTGTGAACCCTGCCTCCCAGGGGTGGACAGGATGCAGGGCTGCAGCCAAGATCTTCACCAATCCCCATGAGAACTCCCCTGTTTCCTTCCTCTTTTCTTCCTTCCAACATTTGCTGAGTGCTTATTTGGGAACCAGAAAAGGAAAAGAATCTTTGAGGGCTTCAGAGTCTAGTGGAGGAAGCAGGTAAATTATAAGACAAAGTTAAAAGCAAAGCTATAAGCGGGGCTTCCCCGGTGGCGCAGTGGTTGAGAGTCCGCCTGCCGATGCAGGGGACACGGGTTCATGCCCCGGTCCGGGAAGATCCCACATGCGGCGGAGCGGCTGGGCCCGTGAGCCATGGCCGCTGAGCCTGCACATCCGGAGCCTGTGCTATAAGGGACCCATACCAAAGCAGGCAAAGGACCTCAAAGCACTATGCTGAGTGAACGAAGCACAAAGGAATATATACTGTATGATTCCATTTATATGATGCTCTAGGAAAGACAGTATAATCTCTAGCAATAGAAAGAGATCATGGTTGCCTGGGCCCAGAAGTAGAGGCATGAGGATTGACTGGGAAGGGCACAAAGAAAGCTTTAGGAGGGATAGAAATGTTCCATGTACACAGGTATGCACAGGTGTCCACATTTGTCAAAACTCACCATACCACACGCTTAAAATGGATACATTTTATTGTATGTAAATTACACTACAACAAAGTAGATTTTAAAAGAGCACACACATAGAAGAATAGCGATAGAGACAGACACACATCCCAGTCTAGGATGGAAGGGCAGAGTGGAGAAGTCAGAAAACAAGGAAGATGGCTGCTGAATTTGAGGGCCTACTATGTGCCAGCTGCGGCATGGAGCCCTTCACTGCTGCCTCTAACAACTGCCATTTTATAGATAAGAAGCCTGAGGTTTAGGGAGAATGAGTAGAGATTTGGCCCTATGTCTGCTTGGCTTTGGAGGCCACCAATTCATAATCATGGCCCTATTCAAGCTTCTAAAGGCAGTGATAGCTGAGCTGGATCATAACGGGTAAGTAGAAGTTACCCAGGTGTCCATAAGTGGGGGGGAAAATAGGACATTCTGGTCAAGGCCAGCCCACACAAAGGCACTGAGGCAACAAATCGTATGGGGACCTATGAGTGGTTTGATATTGTTGGAGCACAAAGTGTAAGGCAAGGAGTGGTAAGAGGTGAGGCAAGATGGACAGCCTTGAGGCCATGCAGAGATGCTTGAACTTGACAGTGTATACATAGCCCAGCTCCCTTTCCCAGTGAAGGGCATTGTCCTAGTGTGGGACTCTCAGCCCATTCCCAAAGGTGGGTCAGTCTAGCCAGATGGTCCCCCAAAAGGAGGTTGGAATCAATTCTTGCTAAGGTCTCACTGGGGCTCTGATATTCTATGGGATGTACACTGATACTTCCGGTCCAGCACTGGAGCTAAGTGACAGGAGCTGGGGGATGCCATTGGCTTCAAAGTCAGAGGCTTGGAGTAACAAGTGCAGAGATCCAAGGCCAAAGTGCTCACACTTATTTTCTTTTTATTACCCTACATTCCATTAGCAATCTTTCTGACATTTACTGACAAAGATTTTAAGAGCCAGAAGCCACATTTTATGGACTTGAGTTTCCTCAATGCTAAAACAAGTTCCACTCTTCTACAACCACCCTTCCAAAGAGAGAAACGTGCACGTGACTGAAGGGAAGAAGGACATCTGGGAAGGCTAGAAGGAAGCCTGGTCTTTCCAGAAAGCTTGCTTGCTGTTGAAGTTTAGGTTAGAACTGAGAAGTGCACTGAACCTGTTCAACTCAGGAGGGCTGCGAGGAAGGGCACGGATCTTCCTGACTGGTTCTTCCGTCACCAGAGAAATGCTCTGGAAATGCCTTTAGTGGGAAGGTGACGAGCAAAGGAAATGACTCTTATCTGTCCCTGCCTGTCTCTCTCAGGCGGGGGTGGCGGGGTCCTCAGCGCCACCTTGGTTGCTCTCTGTGCCCTACGCTGGCCCCAAGGGGCAATCTTTCTCATGAGGTCCATTCAGACGGGGCAGTCATGGGGGCAGCTGAGATTCGGTGGCGGTGAATCGTGGAAGGATTTGGAGGGAATAGGATGGAGACAAAGGGGTGGGGTTGGATTTGGTTAGGAGGAGGACAAAGAGGAAATGAAGACGGTGGCAACCGCTTGGGGACAGAGCACACAGCAGGAGCTCAATAAATGCATGCTAAAAGTCACCCACAGAGCTGCTGCGTGATAACCAGGGGCCTTTCTACACATGAAGAAAGACAGAGGAAGCTATTAAAGTCCCAGCTGCTTCCCTTGTGGCTTTGGCTTACTGAGCCCCCTGCCTCTTTGCCCCTTGAATTTTCGTTGTCATCGAGGGTCCTTTGCCTGCTCCAATTACGTTGCCTATTCTCTTCTTGGGCTCGTTGCTGAGGCTTGAAATCCACCATTAGAGATTCATCTCTTTAACAGTTATTATTATAAATGCTGCCTCCATTATAATGCAAATGCATTTCAGTGGAAAAATGTACTTGTGTTATCAGGAATGAAGGAAAGGAGCAGATATTTCGTGGTACCACCTGCTCTTTTTTTTTTTTTTTAACATCTTTATTGGAGTATAATTGCTTTACAATGGTGTGTTAGTTTCTGCTTTATAATAAAGTGAATCAGTTATACATATACATATATCCCCATATCTCTTCCCTCTTGCATCTCCCTCCCTCCCTCCCTCCCTATCCCACCCCTCTAGGCGGTCACAAAGCACCGAGCTGATCTCCCTGTGCTTTGGGGCTGCTTCCCACTAGCTCTCTATTTTACGTTTGGTAGTGTATATATGTCCATGCCTCTCTCTCGCTTTGTCACAGCTTACCCTTCCCCCTCCCCATCCATGCTCTTTACATCAGTTTAAAGTTAATCCTTAAAGATCACTATGGTGTGTTTAACAGATGAGGAAACTGGGCATCAAAAGGCACAGGGGAGCTTGTGCGGCCAGGTCAGGGCCCTTCACGCCACCGCACACAGCATCCTAGTTGGTACCCAGCAGATCTAACAGTGGGGAGGAGGAACAGAGGGGTCCAGAGTCAGAGATGTTGGGGAAAACAGACCGATTCGGGTTACCCCCGGTTCTACATGCTAATCAGAGAGTTTTTTGTCTGGCCTGGTTTTTCCCCTCTCCCAGGACTAAAACAAAACAAAACAAACAGGTTAAGTGGGGACAAATGGGATACAATCAAGGTCTCAGCCACTCTTAGAATTCAAGTCCTCCAGCCCCACCCCCCCAGGTCATTCACTGTGGGCCCTGTCTTTCTGACAGTCATGTGCTTCCAAGCCTGTTGGAGGAGAGACACCTCATGAAACATTCAAGACCCTGTCTCCTCCTGACCTAAATGTTAGCGAATGGGCGCTCACATGCTCACACTTGCACCCAGAGCAGGGCATCTTAACTCCAGGGCTGAAATGTGCTAGCAGAAGGGAGTTGGCTGAACAACAAGAAAATGATGATACATTTGGATTAACTCTATTGATGAAATTGCATTTGAGAAAACTCTACCCCAGGCTGCAGCTGGAAAGGGAAGAGTGATTGAAGGCTCGCCTCTAGTTCTGGGGTCTGATCTCAGATGGAAAGAGGCGCCGTGAACAAGGGAAGAAAGGCAGAGGCAGGAGCCCTGGGTCTGAGCTCTGCACCTAGTCGCTGTGGGGCTGTGGGCGAGTTACTTACTCTCTGGATTCAGCTGTGTCGTGTGCACAATGGGAACAGTAACTTACCAGCTTGAAAGCACAGTCTAGACCCCACGCCCTTGAGTGCCCTTCTAGTTTTAAGACCCAGACTAGGCTTCTGCTGGTGATGGATGTTTGTATACAAGTAAGCATGAACGTTCCTTTTCAGAAGAAAAGAAGAAGGGAGGGTAGAGGATCCTGGGAAAGTGTGCATAGGGGTCTGTAGCTAGGTCAGATCTGCTTTGAATTAGGAATGGTTCCACATTCTTTGTCACCAGCAAGAGGAGTTCTGGAAACACGCTCTTGGTCATGGGCGCCGTGGCTGTTGGGTGCCCATCAGCGTGTGAGTGGGGCAGGGGGATGAGTTGAGAGAGGGGGTGCAGGGATTCCCTGGTGACATGTAGTCTGTGGGGGGAGAGCAGAGACAAAGAACAGGGGGGCATTTCTTTTCCTCCCCAGGCAAGGTTTGTAAGCTTTCAATTTGTAAGCTTTCAACTTTTCAATTTAAAACCAAACAAAGCCCGCAGTGACATTTAATGTGCCATGGTGTTTGCCAACTGCTGGAGATCAGCCAGCCTCATTACTGCCCGCCGAGCCCTGGACGTTTTTCAATGAACAGGCTTAGCTGCTCTGTAAATGTCATGGTGGAAACCAAGATTCTGAGCCCTGAAAAGTATCCAGTCCTAGAACACCGGATGGGTGGGGCTGGTAAAAACAGAACCTTCCCCAGAATCTAAGAAGCCCTTTGTAACAGGAGTCCTTGGCAGGTACTTATGAGATCTTGTGACACCCCTCTCTCTCTGAAGGATTCAGGATGGAAGGAGAACTGTGGGCCAATACCAGGAAGAGATGATAAATAACTGGGTCTGGGAAAAGGAAAGCCAAGTGGATCTACGGCCCACTTGTCACATGGGACTGCTATAGTGAGATTGTTCCTGGGGACATATTTGCTCATGAGGGGGTATACTTGAGATGGCACTTATAAGGAAGCCTGAGGGAGCCTCCACCCTGCAGTGGGCACTCAGAGGCTCCCTCATTAGCCTCCCAGGATGGAATGGAGCATTGGTTCTCAAACTCGAGCGTGCACCAAAACCTCCTGGAGATTCAGGAGATCTGGGGAGGGGCCCAAGAAGTAGCTTTTCTAACAGGTTCCCAGGGGATACTGATGATCGGTCCAGGGACCTGACTTCCAGAAGCAATGGACCAGAAGTAGGGAGCAGCAGTATATTCCTGACTGTAGTATATGAGCATCTCTACTCTTTTTTGAGCACTGGTTGACATCGTGTGCATCCATTCAATGAAACTAGATCAGAAGGACCCAGGACTCTGACAACTAATACTCAGTGAGTGCCCCTTCATTGTCAGACATTGTTCTAAGCACTTGACATAGACTTGTTTAAAAAGTTGCAGCAAATTATGAGGCAGCTAGTAATATTATCCCTGTTTTACAGTTGAGAAAACTGAGGCTCAGAGCCAAGAAACTTATCTCAGTTTAGTAGATATTAAAGGGCTGAACTGGGATTCAAAGTCAGACGATCTAGCTACTCCTTAGATGTTCCAGGCTTGCCCATCTGGGTTCTTGTTCTCTTATTTAAGACACACATAACTGATTTAACCCTCATTCCATGTCTGGTGGAAAAGAACACCAATCCCTACATCTACCCTATCTCTGAAGAGTCTAGGGGCTCATGTTTAAGCCTTTTGCTTTGATTTCCTATTTCCACTGATTTCTCCTTTTTCCTGCATCTTACCTCATCTTCTTTCTCTGTCATCCTTAGCATGACATCCTTATCCTTTTCGACTAAGTCTTTTCTTCCCCTGCTAAAGTGTCCCTGACTCAACACAGTGTAATTGCCCATCAGGGGGGTGGGGTGGAGGCGGGGCGATAGTTCCACACAGCGAAATCACGTTTTAATGCTCACAAAAGAAATATGTGCTCCTGGAAGGGAGAGGAGGGACCAAGCTCGGGAGAGTTATAAAATGAGAAAGAGAAGTCTCCCATCACCTACAACTGAATCTTGAAAAGGAGCAGAATATGCGACTCCCCGCAAAATGCCAGTTGGCATGTGGGTTATTTTAAGCTGAAAGCAATCAAGACCCAGCAGACTCAAGACAAGCTTTTTACCTCCCCTTAACTGCCTACAAGAATTTAGAAAGGAGGCCTATACCAGGAAGAATGCTATTACCAGAGAGAACTTTTTCACCGGAGACACTTACCTGCGTGGCAGGGCAAACATTTTTTTACCAAATATTTGCTCTTCCTGTGAATTGTTTTTCCCCCACTTTCAAGCCCCAGACCCTTATCCCCTTCCTTAGCTTAGGATGGCATATAAACCTCAACTGCCTGACTGCTTTTGAGTCTTCTATTTTTATAAGGCTCAGGTATGTACAAAATTAAATTTTCCTATATGTACAAAATTACACTTGATCTTAGCCATAAGGCCGAGAAGCAATTGTATATGTACAAAATTAAATTTTCAATATAATTATTAGACCGGCCAAAGAATCTAGAAGGGAAGAAGGGAAAATTTTTCCGCCCCTATAATTTCAGGTCTTGTTTCTCTGAAGTAATCACTGCTAATACTAATTTACAGAAAGTAAAATGTTAATGATAGGCATTTATTTTCTTTAAAAAAAAATCCTTTAGTGTCCCCCACCATGGGGAACCTCTCCCTACACCTGTTTAGTTCCAGTCTCTGCCTGCCTCGCTGGGCTTCCTGGCTCTCCTCCTCTGTGTCTTCCCCCAGCTTTCAAGACACCTCTCTCATTCTCCTCTGCAAGGGAATCTGGCGTCTCTCGGTGTCTCTCTCCTCCTTCTTCTGGATCTTGTCCTGCATCCTAACTTGTCACCACCAAAATATCCAACTGGATGTTCGCTAAACAAAAGAGAGTTCTCTTTCTAGAGTTAATCTGCTGCCACCTCTTAAATAATGATCCATCCCCACCCTGCGTCCTTCAGATGCCTGCCTACCTCCTTCCCCCAGGTCCTGCCCATGTCATAAACGAATATGGTATCAACTCTCAAAGGGCTAGTAGTCTAGTAATGGGGATAGATGTGGTCAAAAAATCCCCACAGTGCTATGTGCAGAAGAGGAACGTATAAGACGTGATGGAGGAGTAAGATAGGAAGTGATTTGCTCCCCTTTTCTCTTGGACTAACGATGATGATGGCGGTGAGCAGTTAAGGTTGAGCGCTGAGTTTGGGTCAGGCGCCCTGTGAAGCCTTTTATAGGCAGAGTTTGGCTGAGGACCTCTCAGAGGACAGGCGCTCCATATGGGTTAGCCGTTGTTACCTTCTCCACATGCTTGCAGGTGGGCATTACTTTCCGTGTTTCACAAATGAGAAAACTGAGTGGAAAAAGCTGTTTTCCCAGCTAATCCTGCTGGAGCCAGGATTGCAATCCAGGCTTGAGTCCAAAATTCACACTCTTAACCCATGCTTCTGTGGGTCCTTCTTCCCTTCCCTAATCCCATGTGGTTTGAGCTCTCAGCTGCCCGGAACCGTGCCAGCCTTCTCAAGGTCTGGGGCCTCAGGCGACCCACCTGCCACACTGTGCACCCTGCATTCTGAGAGGCAGACACAGTGATCTGTTTCCATGAATATTAAGCTGACTCACATGAAATTGCCAATAGTCGGCCTTTCTGGACTCATTAAGATGGTAATTTCATGTGGTTCACTCCAATAGCAGGGACCAGATGAGTCTTGAGTGACCCTGCCCCCTTGGTTCTGTTCGTCTGTGAGCAGGACTTCCAGACAATCCCACCGTCTTCCTGCCAGAAGATTTAGACTGAAAGAAGGAGAAGGAGAGAGAGCACCTTGGCAAATGCTTTTCTTCCAGGGTACCAGACCCGGCGCCGCCGCATGATGGGGCTTCGTCAAGCTCCCCTCTTGGTTTTGATTCCTGGTAGTCCCCAAAGAATAGCTATGTCATCTGTAGTGAATTCATTCAATTAAAGATTCTGCCTTCACCTCTGTCCCCTTCTCAAGGTCCTGACACACCACATCCAGACCCAAGAATAACAGCAAGCACTCTAAAATTCTTCTTACCAAGCAGCCTAAAAACTCCGGAGGTCAGCAGGGTTTCATGAACGGGTCAGGGCTGTTGGGAGAGAAAATGAAAGTATTTGCCTGTGGAGAAATTTTCCACATGTGAACCATAAATCCCCATATCCTGCTTTTGGCCAGAATCGGACTTCCCCAGAGTTGGTCAGATATTCCCCTGGTGGCCTCAAAAGCAAACTGAAATTTCTGTCTTCTGTCTGCCTCTGTCTACCATTCTGTCTCCTCGCCGTCTCAGTCAGTCTTCTTGAATAAGTTGATTCTACATAGTAATGCCCTCTTTCTCATCTCTCGTTCAAGTTTCTAGTGATGGCAAGCAGGCTTCTGTTGTCCCTGCCTCCGTATCGAAACTACCCTTGCCAGGTCAATCATGGCCTCTTCCTTGCTGAAACCAAGAGACACTGGTTTCCCTTATCTCACCCGACCTCCAGGCAATCATGGGTATTGTCCTTCACGCCTCTATTTTTGAAACACTCTTCCCCCAGGCTCTTCTAGTTTCCTGCCACCTTTGCAGGCTCTTACTCCTTTGCCCAGTCCTTAAACATTGGTGTCCCTCAGCGTTCTAGACTAGATTGCCTGCTTGTCTCACTCTGCTTCTCCCCAAGGATGAACTGAACCTGCCTTGGCTCCCATCCATGGCCTCTCTATGTGTTGACTCCCAATTTCCTACCTGTAGCTCAGCTGTCTCTCCTGACCTTTAGTCCGTATTCCCAACCACTTGCGGGACATGATACCAGAACCTTTCTCACCCCAACCAGTTGTGTCCCCTACATGTGGTAGTCCTGTCCACTGGTTGTCCAAACCAGAAACTTGGGAGGAATTCTTCACTCTTTTTCTTTTTTATTCTCTATAACCAATCAGTCCTCAAGTCCTGTAATTCTGTCTCCTAAATGTCTCTCAAATTCATCTTTGTCCATATTCCCCACATCTTCACTAAGTGGATTTTGATCTTTCAGTCTTGCCATCTTTTACAATGGAACAAGCGTGATCCTTCCCTTCCATGGCTCCTCGTCACACACGGGATGAAGTTCTAACTCCTGCACTTGACCGATAAGGCTATACGTGATTTAGTCAGTCCTTACTTTCTGCCTCTCGCTGTACTCGCTAGTCATCCTCAACACTCCTGAGGGCGCCCACCTCTTAGATTTCACACGTATTAGTTCTCTCTTCTCTCTAGCTCATTATCTCAGACCCACCCTTAGCGCCTGACTCAAAACACTTCTATTCAAGCCTTTGCTGGGGCCCAAGTGTAGATAAACTGTCCTGCCTACAAAACCCAAGAACACGCAGCACTTATTCCTATTAGAATATTTATCTTGCTCTAGTGGGGGATACAGACAGGTAAAGAGAGTGTGGGTTCTACCAGAAAAGAGAACAAAGAAAGGGTCTTTTCTTGCTCTTTACTGCTTGGACACCTGGCATAGTGCACACACTAAGATGCTTGTTATGTACCTGTTGAATGAATCAATGAACTAACAAAGAACTCAGCAAGTATTAGAGTCCACATTCTTCTCTTATTTCCACTTAGCCATTTTCAGGCTTATGTGCTCCTGCAGTCTTTAATGAGCATTTAAGGCATTCCCATTGTGTCTCTCATTTCACTTAACCCTCGCAACTCCTTGTGAAGCTGGAATTAGCCTCATTCCATATTTCATGCTCAGGTAAGAAGTGAAAGAGTTAGAATACTTGGGTTAGGGTTTTAGCCCTAAGTCCAGGGCCCTTTGCATGTTGATTTGGGCATCAAACATTAGTCTGCTTTGATTTCACCCAACTCTGTCTTCCATCCATTACTGTCCTGGTGACTATTTCCATTGGCTAGAGTTCCTTTTCAAATTCAAAGAGACCTGAGCGTATGGAAGAGACATGAGCATTGTGCACATTTGGAGAAAGCTCACCCAGAAATGCTATTCCCCAAACTTGGTTCAGTGACTGCTCAGAAGAGTGGGGTTTGGTGTCAAAGAAAGCCAAGGGTTGAGGAAGGGGGAGTTTGTGAACTTGTATCACTCATTTGAGTGGAAATGGCTTTATTAAGCTGGAAAAGTAATTAACCCTTGAGCATAGTATTTTGTGCTTTTGTCCCCGTGATGGGATATGAGTGATGCTTATCTCCAAAAGGGGAAGGAGACAGCACATAATGTGTATGAGCTGTGGATCAGGAACTGGCATTATCTTCCCCAAATTTTGTAAAGTAGGTATTTTGACTGGATGAGAAAAATTCTGGTTGGGGAAGTCACCCAGGTCACACCGTTCATATGTGGCTGAGCTAGATTCAAAATCGGGACTGCCTGGCTCCTGGGTGCTTTACATCACATGGCAGACAGTGGATCCTTTTTAGTTTAATTTTATCTATTTATTTATTTTTATACAGCAGGTTCTTATTATCTATTTTATACATATTAGTGTATACATGTCAATCCCAATCTCCCAATTCATACCAGCACCACCACCCGGCCCCTGTTTTCCCCCCTTGGTGTCCATATGTTCGTTCTCTACATCTGTGTCTCTATTTCTGCCTTGCAAACCAGTTCATCTGTACGGGGATTCTGGATTCACGTTGCCTGTGTCCAAATATGGTTCTGTGACTCTACTAGGGTGTGTGACTTTGGGAAGCCACTTATTCTCTTTGGGCCTCAGTGTTTCCATCTCTTAAATGTGGATAATAGTCCTTCTTGTAGAGTTGTGGTGAGGATTAAATGAGGATATAGAGGTAATATCTATAAGGTAGATTCCTATACAAATAAAAGTCAGCTACCATCATCATCACCACCACCATTACCTTTGGTCCCTCTACTTGCCAATAAGGCAGATTCTTCTGGGCCATGAGATAAGTGAGTATTCAAAGCATTCCTCTCCAAGACTTTAGTGCTCTTTGGAATTTAACAATTGATCAGGGGTGTTGGGTGCATGGCTCAGAGCACAGACCAGGAGGGATGGAAAGTATAGTTGAAAAGCAACAAAGTAGACTACAACTGCATGATGAACAAATAACTCAGCTGTTTAGTTGGGTGTGCTGCCATAGGAATTGGGCTATAAATAGGGTTAATGTTTTCAGGGTAGAGAGTAGCTTAAGCAGGCATGTTTGGATGTTCTACCTAGGAGCTGCCAAAAATGTATATGAATTGACTTGATAAGATTAATAGTGATATTAAAAGTATACATCATGTAAAATTAATGTTTTGTGAGCTCTTATTAAATGTCTGGAACTGCGCTAAGCATTTTGTTCACAACAACTCTTATGTAGGGAACACTTTTATTATTTCCATTCTATAAATGAGACAACCGGGGCTCACAAATGTTAAGTATGATCAAGGTTGTCCAACAGGTAAGGGGAAAAGCTGGCATTTCATCCAGGTCAGCCTGCCTCCAGAGTCCATGCTTTTCTTAATACATATTCCTTCTCATCTCCTTATACTGGGGCTTCTTAGTGATCTTGATTTCAAGAGCCTGATTCTGTGGATGACCTCAACACCCAGTCTTCATTCATGTTAGACTATCACGCTGAGGCAGATTCTCTAAAGCGGAAGGGAGGGGAAGAGCCTTCTCAGATGGAGAGATGCCCCTGAGAGTGCAAGCTGGGCTCTGATCTTTATTTTTTCATGGGCAGCATCTTCCTGCTTGAAACCAGAAGGCCAGCTGGCTCCCAAGTTCCTTGCAAGAGAACAAGGCCAGACTCCTCCTAGTACAACTTCATAATTACTGTTCTCTAATGAGAAATAGATTTGATCATAGCAACTAGAATTTATTTTAGGCTTTAGTTCCAAGAACCTATTAAGGTTTCCACTTTGCCTTAAACCAATTCTAGTATCTTCCTTTATTTATTTATTTATTTTATTTTATTTTATTTTTTTGCGGTACGCAGGCCTCTCACTGTTGTGGCCTCTCCCGTTGCGGAGCACAGGCTCCGGATGCGCAGGCTCAGCGGCCATGGCTCACGGGCCCAGCTGCTCCGTGGCATGTAGGATCCTCCCGGACTGGAGCACGAACCCGTGTCCCCTGCATCGGCAGGCGGACTCCTGACCACTGCGCCACCAAGGAAGCCCTATTTATTTATTTCAAATTGAAGACCAGAGTGCCCTGAACTAAGATGTCTCAGCATTTTTACCTAAACTCCTTCTTCTTCTTTCTTTTCTTTGTGGTTTTCCAGCATCCTTCTTTTTAGAGCTTTGAGTATCTCATAAGCCTGGTCAAAAGGACTCTTCACACTGATTTAAACTTATGGGTGAGAGACTACAACTTACTCTTAAGAACTTAATTAGTTTTCCTGGTGCTGACGTTCTAAGAGGGGATGTTATCAACCATCCTATTTTTTTCAAGTCAGAACCTGAGAAACAAGATTTGAGGAAGGATTTTTCTCAACCCTTCTTGGTTCAAGAGGCCCTCTGGAAGATTTTATTTATTTTTTTAATTAACAGAGAACGCAAGAGAAAGCATTTTGGTTTTTTTCAGGACACATAGGCACTACACATATAGGTCAGGGAGGAAATTGTGAGTGGGTTTCTTACCCAACAGCTGTGTATGTGTGTGCTAGGGACAGACTGGGGCCCAGGGAGAAGGCAGTGTTGTTTTGGTGCTTACAAAAAAGATGAATTTTCTACTATGGGGGAATTCACAGGTGGTTGCACTTTCCTATAGAATTAGTAAATAAAATAAGTGGAGGTAATCTGGAATCTTTGAAGAACAGTTTAAATCAAGAGGACTTGCTGGACACAGCTAGGAATGGCTGCAGTCTGGGAGCTAATTCTGAGATCTGGACACATTATTTCCCTCTAATTCTTCCTCCCCTCCTCCTCCTTTCTCTTTTCCTGTTGTTTATTGGGCGCTTACCATTCATTAGACATTTTGCTAAGCAATTTACATACATTGTCTCATTTAATTTTCATACGAGCTTATGAGAGGAGTATGATTGTTATCTCCAGCTGACAAACAAGGAAATCAAGGCTCCTAAAAGTTAAGTCACTTGCCCCAGACCAGGCAGAGGGAAAGGTAGAGCCAGAACTCAACCCCAGGTCTCTCCGTTCTAGACCTTGACCTCTCAACCATCACATCGTACTGCTTCCTCACTAAACGTGTCCTGTTCTTTGTCCCCAGGGACAGGATGAGAACATCCGTCAATGTTGTGGGAGACTCTTTTGGGGCTGGGATTGTCTATCACCTCTCCAAGTCTGAGCTGGACACCATTGACTCCCAGCACCGAGTGCATGAAGATATTGAAATGACCAAGACTCAATCCATTTATGATGACATGAAGAACCACAGGGAAAACAACTCCAACCAATGTGTCTATGCTGCACACAACTCTGTCATAGTAGATGAGTGCAAGGTACCTTTCCCATTCATGGATATCGAGACCTGTATATAAAAGTGCATGCTCAGTTTCTTAAAGCCCTGCATGTATTATTGTCGCATTTATTTTTCTAAAGAATCATGTAACTCAAGCGTCTATGAGTCCCAGATCATCTAACTCTGTGTCTAACGTGGCAGGGAATCAACAAGTCTAATGGTGAAAGAGCCAATCGGTTGCTTGTTTTATCCACGTGATGTAAAACAATCACTTTGACTCCCCCGTCCACCCACTCCACAAATTCAATCAGTTTTCTTTGAATATTATGCTCAAGAATTTGTGGTTTCTAGGGCCTTGCTGGCTTTCAAATATTCTGTTCAAGTGAAACATCAAGAGAAATACCCAGAATCATTTGATTTACACAGCACAAATATTCCTTCTTGCTGTATATCATGTATTGGTCAGAAGTGTGCCCACATGACTTTGTGCAGCTATCTTTCTCTTCATTATTTTTGTGGGAAGGTGAGTTTTCACCTGGCGATCACTCTGCTCCAAGAACGGGGAAGCAATTTCAAGTAAAGAATAACTCTCCTTCAGGACAATTATCCATAGATGGCTTTAAAAAAACACTATATGTCACATACTGCCTGGCAGCACCATTCTTCCTGAAGCATGGATGTTCTAGACTCTTTTCCAAGCTGTTGGATGCTAAGTCTTCAAGCTTGATTGGCTCTGTCTAGCCTTCATTGTAACTAACTTGACATTGTCAAAGTGTCATGACCAGAGTGAAGCAAACTTGGAGAAACCCTGGCAGTGTCAACTCTTAAGGGTTGTAAGTGGCAACTGAGGACAATCTGAACCGAACACAGATTTCTGATACCTTTTTGACTCCTGTTGACGGATCTCATTTAATAGTTAATTTCTCCCTATGTTATTTCTGGGTCATTCCAAATATATGCCATGGCTTCTGCCAGACAACTAAGGATGACACAGAAGCAATCCCCTCTACTGGACTGTATCATAGGTGCAGCCACCATCTTTGGTTCATCCCCTCTGTATAAGCTACATGTGTGGGTAAACCAGGGCTCTGATGCAAATTAGGGAGGGACCCCACCCATCAAGAGGCAACTGCGTAAATTAATTGGCTCAGTGAAAACAATTAAAATTGTTAGAAATTCAGATGCACCTAAATGGTGTACTCCATTCTCCTGGAAAGTTCGTGTTTTCCACACCTCAGTGATTGTGCTGGATTATTCGCCATCAAAATGTTAGTTTTGGTAAACAAGGGTCAACATTCCATGGAATAGCTTTATGCTCTATTATATTTAACAAGTATTCATCGTGTGCCTTGTGGGGTTTAATTGAGCACCCCCATCTTATTCCTATGACCTCCTATATTTTGATTATTAGTCAAGTTTTATTGAGTGCCCATAATCGGCAAAGCCCTGAGTTAGGCACTGGAGGACAGCAAGATGAATGTGCAGTTGTATAGTGGAGATACAGCTTGATCGCAATTACTTCCCTATGAGGAAAAATAGTAGTAGGAAACAAAATAAAATCACCACATATATTCTTTAACTTTGCAGTTATATATAAGAAGAGTCCTAGTGGTTAACTGCCTTTGGTGCGGCCCTTTTGGAGCATCTCAGGAGAGGCTTCTTAACGATATGGTGTAGGACAAGTTTTGAGGAAAGTGTATAGGCATGGAGATGTCTTTAGATTTCAGACTTCCTGCAATTTTTTTTCCCCTTAAAGCATATCAGGACAAATGTGCTTCATTTATTTTAGCAAACAGTTCAGTCCCTGTTTGTTGGACAGGGAAATGTTGGTCAGCTGTCTCTATCACTGTGAAGTAAGCCCATGAGAGAGACTGTGTCCCTGTTTATCACTGCTGTGCCCTAAAGCAGTGCCAGGCCTGCAGTAGGCTGTTCAGAAATATTTATTGAGTGTATACTTTTAGCATCTTGACCCCATGCTTTAATTCAGATAACCTTTTTTGCTGGACAGTTTGATAGAGATAGTGGCTCAGTCTTTCTAGGTAATCGACCACCAAACCAACCACCTGCAAACTCGTTGGTGAATTAGTGTTTAGATGGTCAAATGGTGAAACTGAGCAGATCATGGAAATGATGAAACGGCCATATTGGTTTAGTAACTCTTTGGCGGTTTGCAGTTTTTAGTGAAGTGATGGGTTCAGCTCAGTGAAGATTGTGAGGCGAGGCCAGTCGACCCTTCTCACTCTAGACCAGTTAACTGAGTTGACACCTATATGCAAAGGAGGCAGTCAGAGCTGTGGAGATGAATTTGAAGGCTTTCCCAGAATATCTGAGTCCCATCTACTTCTGCCTTTGAACCTCCTTCTGGTCCATTCTCAGTCTCACTGTTTTAAAAGCTGAGTTGGGAGACATCACTGCTTACTGCCAGTTCTCCCCTTTTGGCTCTTCCATTACCCAGGTGTTGGGACGGAGCCGGGTGGAATAGACTGGGGGAGCGGAGTCCCTGCTTCCTTTAATCCAGCCAGAAAAAGGAAATGCCGAAAAAGCTGCAGTCCCAGCTACTTCAGAGACACAGGTCTTGGTATTTGAAAACAACAGCCTCCCTGCCCCTGCCACCTGAGCTCTGTCTGGTTTTCCAAAGGCACCATGATTCATAATGTTGCACAGCTATTGATCTGGTTCATCACTGAAAGCCAAATAGGTACATTCAAGGTCATGGTGAACGGGCAGCTTGCTCCAGGCAGTTAGTTTGTCCCTGGCCGTCTTTCCTGACAGTTCGCTGAAGGGGAAACAAGTTTGCTGCTGCTCTGGTCACAACTTTAACCATTCTAAGCATTGTTCTGTCATGTTGGTCTCTCTATTTGCAAACTCTTGCCTTATAACCGTAGTTTGAAGTTATGCGATGTTTTTAATTTTAATCAGAAGAACTGCATGTGATGCTTTCATTTGCTTGTTGCATGGTCTTTTTTAAAAAAAAAAACAATGCGGGGGCCTCATGGGGACCGGAGGAATGAGTAGTTTTTATTTTCATTTGCTTGGTTCGTGAAAGGTTTTCTGTTCCTAGCATGTTGTGTGTGTAATGCATGCCTCTCACTTCCACTTGGGTAAGAAGAAGGCCAGATTTCTTTCAAACATTGCTGCGTTTGTCATGTCTCCATATCCTAATGCTTCCATAAATCCAGTCTCTCCATTATGTGGAATATCAGTCGTGGGTTTAAGTTTGCACATGACGTTGAGGACAGACAGATGGAAGGTAAGCTAGGAAAACGACTTAGAGGTGGAGGGGAAAACTTCCCACTCTGTGTAAGGGTTCAGTTCGCTGAGAGCCAGGGAAGCATAATACTGACAGTCTGGGGATTATAGTTGATTAATAAATGTCTGCAATGAAATAATTTAGAGATACTGATTTCAGCCTTTTAATTCCCTCCTTTCCTTTTTAATTTTTAAAGCCTGGATAGCTTATATGGTAGAGCCAGACCATCAGGGTTTGAAAATTGGACGTGTATAAACTCCACCTGGCCTCATTGCAACTGAACCTTTCACGTGCATGAGTAGAACTAGCTGCCTAGTTCTGGATTTTTTTTTCTCTGTGGTTGTTTGGAGTAGCACAAGGGCACTATGTTTTCAGGACTGCATTGTTGTGTGGGGGGGTCTATGGGTAATTAGACACCCTCATAACCCTAAAAGCATAGTAGAAGTTATTTATCCCCCAACTTGCAAAGTATCTCTAGTCGCTCAATACCCCCCAAGGCAAATATGTATATTTTTTTTAATGTTTGCAAATCAGTGTTGAAAACTAAGGCCAGTTCAAAATCAATTTGGAAGGAACAACGTTTAAAATTAATATTTAAGTCGTGTAGTAGAACCTGGGTCTGGTGGTCCTCCACATAACCCCCCAGGTGGTTTTTCTGGTTCGTGGCCCGTAAGCTGGATATTGATGATAATTATTTTCAGGTAACTCTGGCAGCCAGCGGAAAGTCAGCCGACTGCAGTGTTGAAGAAGAACCTTGGAAACGTGAAAAATAAGGATATGACTGTCAGCAAATTCTTGAATAAACTCCCCAGCGTATCTTATGGTAAAAGAGGATATAAACAAGCTTTCTTTAAAAAGAAAAAAAATATTTCTATGTTTACTTAATCTGTTAGCTGAGGCTTAGAGGATCTGTTGTGAGTCAGTGATAGGCACGGTGCTGTGTCTTTGCCAAATAATGCTTGGTAACCATCTAATCTTCTCACTTGTATTATTGTTTGAATGGATGCCGCTGGAGGAATCAGTTTGAATTGAAGACGCGTTCTTGCCAGCTTCCCTTTTCTCTCACGATGCAGAACCGTGGATGCTCTCTTCCCAGGGGACACGACTAAAGCCGTGTGGCACATTCCAGGGATTTGGATTAATGAGCAGACAGTCAGTGTGTTACTCCTTCCAGTGTTCTCCATGCTTCACCTTGTAACACACAAGAGATTCTGTTAGAAGGCTTCGGAAGTAAATCCCCTTAAATGTCTTGTAGCGTATGTCCTTGTGTTGATTAAAACAAAGTACCCATCTTAAGGTACAATTTCTCTTCTGTATACGCTTTAAGTTAAATGGCTAAATGTTTCAAAGAGAGTCATAGTGGGAGCCATATCTTAAAGGTAGCCGGTTATGGAACCCACTGAGTCTCTGCTCTACCCCATCTAGTTTATGGAAATAATTGTTGAATTTCAAAGTAGGTTTCATAATTTGCTCTAAATTTGCTAAGGGATTAGGATGTAATTTACATATAACTTCTGTATATATTGACAAAAGTAAGAGAGCACAGTCAGCATAAATTTTAACCAGATTCAAAGATTCAAATTTGTTTGTGTTTCGTTTGCATCACCTGGCATAGTGACATCAAGTGAGATTATTTGATCTAGGCTTCAGTGTCTTTGTTTCGTTCATACAATTCTTATTTGGGTCTCTACCAAAAAAAGACGTTCTTAATCCCCAACTTATTTCAGTCATATTCTCATCAAACTAGAAGGCTTAATCATTTTACTCTCCTCACAGATGGAGGATAGTCAGGTTGGCTGTGCCTCTTTCAATACTAATCTCATGATAAAAACAAAACCAAAACACTGTTAGTTATCTAATATGCGGAAAGCTTTTTGTTATATTATATCACAGCACCTAAAACCAGTTACAGGACACAGTTGGAAGCAGAGCCCATCTTTTCCCCCAGTCTTCTCTGTGGAAAGGAACAGAAAACAAACATAGGTGCAAAATCCTATAAAGGTGACATTCTTATGGCAAAGTCAGGGCAGCCTTGAACCATGAAGTAGGAACAAAGGTTGGCTCTACGGAACTTCACAGATGGAATCTTCTCAAGGCTGTGGAAGTTTGAGGGAATACATAATATAATTGGAATAGCCCAGTCGGTGCCTTGCATGCTGTAGGCACCTCCAAGCTACATTTTTCAACATTTTCTGTTGAATAACCCACAGTATTTTCCTAAGGTTGCTGGCTTTAGGAGTTTGCTGAGGACTTGAGCATGAATCATTGAGAAATAAGCACATTTGACGTGTGTAGAACCTTGGTCCAATGTGAGGGTAAGGTGTTTTTCTGCTGCCAGCAGATGGGTGCTGAGATATTCAGGAAGAGTCATAGAGTCCAGATTTTCTTAGGAGAGGGTGTTTATGGACATACATGCCGTTTATTACCCTCTCCTTGTGACTTTTCTCTTCCAAATCAGATACCTTTGGAACACACAAGAGACATGAGATTCTAGTAGTTTTGTCTCTTAAGCTCTAGTGGGTTATTTTGGGGGATAAAAATCAGTGTTGAGGAGTATTAAGTAGTTTTTGCTTTTTTTTTTTTTTAAATACATTTGTCTTCATTTTCATTAGATGGACAGTTAAGAGGGTGGCCAAGGGCATGCTGAAATGTAGTCGTGGAAAATGCATCCTTTACAGCAGATGTCGTGGGTCAAAGGGACAGTTCCTGGGTTTAACTGTGAAACTGTTAAGGATCATCGTTAAGTGGTGCTCCCAAGAGCTTTTTTACGGTGAGGAGAAGGATTTAGGCAAGGCATCTAGGAGCCTGTGGTTTTGCTGTTTAACGCCAGCTTAGCACTTTTACATACTGGCGTGTTACTCAAAGGAGTGGTCTCAGGATCGTCTTCCGAAGACTCTGCCTAAAAGTCTTCCCTGTTCGTTTGTCTTCAGCTTTTTTCTAGTTATCGAGTTAACCTACAAATATATAAGGGGACAGCGTGTTCAGAAGAAACTAGGTGCACAGCTTAGCAAAGCAGGGTTTTCAGGTTTGAAACTATGCAATAAGTTTCATGAGAATATACTTAGGAAATCAGTTCATCTGGAAGTTCAACAAATCAGTAAAAATAAGCGACGTCTCAAATTCAGGACTAGCCTGAAAACCCAGGATGTATGTAGAGCCGGCGTGTGACTGTGTCCTCTGTTTTTTTAGGCCTCATTCATTCTTCTCATGCCATACCCACTGGGGTTTTCCTTGCCCAGCATATGTGCCATAAACAGAACAAGTGGATCCAGAATATACCTCTAACAACCATTTTCTAAACAGGATATTATAACCTGTCAGTTATATGCATAGATTTATTTTAATAGGTCCAACACAAATATGAATGCTTGTAACAGTCCATTAATGTTTGACCATACATAAATGTTATACTTGTATACAGACATGGCAGGCCAGATACATACACTGCGTCCTTTAGGTTCTGTTAAGTCAGGGCTTTGGCAACACCGTTTTTTATGAACTCATTCACTATTTTTAGGAATCAGAATTGTCAGGAGAAAACCAACGAGGTAGACTTTTATTCTCTCCTTTCTCATTTATGTCCTTTGGGAAACCCAAGTGGAGTCATCATTTGGTTACCTACTACAGTTCAATGAATCAAGTCCTATCAGTGAAAAGAATCACACTCAAGGCAAAGCTTTACGTTAGATCTTTGAGGATGTGCCTCCCATGCAGAGAGCATCGGACAATCAAGGCAATCGTCTAAATCACGCAGACCTTCAATATAAGACTTCAGATGGTGAGTTTTGAGCCAGGGAGCTGTCAGGTTTGACTCTTCACTTCCTATTGTGTGTGGAAACACAACCTAGAGCCTCATTGCCTGCAGAAGTGGCCATGTTCCATAAAATATAAATATTTACTTCTCTTCAACTGCTCATCAGCTTTGGGTGCTCAGGAAAGTCTAAAGAAAGGTTGTCAAAATGCCTAGCTTTTGGATTTGGACGGGTGGAAGCTGAGAAAGGCTTAGGGTAAATTCAGATTATGGGGAGATGTACTCCTGGTAGGTAAGGTCAGGAATCCCAACGACCGGTTGAATAGAGGGTCTCAGATCATTTCCACTCGTGCACAGAGAAGTATGTCATTTGCAAGTTTATATCTAGTCAAGAAGCCCCTTTGGAGTTGGGTAACTCACCTACTGGATCCCCAGAAGGAAACCCAAGCCTGCCATGCTTTTGCAAATACCACACTTCCCTTTGTTCCCAATAGCAAAAGTTATGGTACAATATTTCACTTTTGTCTGAATCAAGGGTTCTGTCTGTGCTATATTTTCCATGCAAAGAAGGTCAGAGGATTAAGGCAATCATGTAGCTAATACAGATCTTCATGATCTGAACCAAGTAGCTATTAGAAATATGGCAATGAATCCAAATAGGTACCCACATGCTCAGAGAGAATTCTCCATAGTTCAGACTCTTGATAAACAAGCCTCAGCAGCTCTTGCCTGGTGTGATGACTAAATGCTCAGCAGTTACACCCAATGGAGGTGGCTCTTCCCACTTCGCTGCTCTTCAGTGCTTGGGGCCATACAATTGTGTGGGTTGCCAGTTTGGCTTTGCTTATTCTCCAAATAAATTCACTCCAAGCCAAGAAAAAGGAACAAATGGGATTTTTCAATTATTGTAATACTTGCTCTTTAAATAAGATATGATAGTCTAGGAGCCTAAAAAGATTAAGTTTGAAAACAAAAGGCTTGAAGGAATTCTGAAGTGAGAGTTTTGTAAATCTAGTTGTCAGAGAAGATAAACGGTCTCAGGATCTGGTAATTTCTGGCTAAAACCAAGAAGGACTGCTGAGCGCCAACCCAGGGACGTTGCACCGTGGACGGATTTGTCTCCTTGGATGCAGTGAGTTCAGAGCTGCTCAGACATCAGCTGCTCATGACTTTTCTGAAGAGAAAACCCGATTCCCACTCTTCCTTCTCCTCCCTTCTTATTCCAACCATCATTATTGCTGCTTAAGAGACAGTTCAATAAATGACCATCCAGGTTAGCGCGAGGGTCGGTTTTAGAATAGATGACAGGGACTCTTAACTGAGCAGTGTCTCATTTCACCGCACAGCACAGCTAATTCAGGGAATGACATAGAGGTGAGGAGAAATAATGCAGTTGGGTGGAGAAACTTTTGACTTAGACTCTGCCCATTTTTATTCATATAACTTACACAAGTCACTTTACCCACAAGCTCCACTGAAGAAAGAAAAAAGTGAAGTGCTGGATTCAATGATTAAAACCCCCATCCAGCCCTATGAAACCACCATATAATGATCTCTACTTTAATTTCTTCTTTCATAAGAGGCTTACTACTATAACACATTAGCTATTTATATTGTAGGTCAGAGGGGCCCACAACAATGAATAATCAATTTGGATTTTTCTCGTCCCCTTTGGGGGAAATTAGATTCAAGCCTCTCTCTTCATCTGAAGTTTTACAACAAGCTTGGAAGATGGCCATGTTCATCCACAGTTTGGTATTTGGGGATACAACAAACCTCCTTTTATAAAGCTGTCCTTTGCCTAAGGCACTGTCCTAATAGAAGTAGCCATTCAGCTCAGGGAAAAATGCCGCCAGAGTCATCATGAGGGGCCAGGGTGAGCCTACGGCCTCCCTCAAGGTCTTGCATCATTCCTCTTGTGGCAACAGGGCCCACCCCGAATACCCTAAACACACAGTTTCCTCCAAACAGTCCTAATTGCCAACCCAGTATGGGAATTTGGGAGCATCTGGCAAATCAACTTGAACACTCATGAAACTGGTGGAAGACTTACACAAAAACAGCGACTGTCTGTAATTATTCCCTTTCCACTGGTACGCAGACACGCACATCCATGCACAGGGTGGGCCCGGGCCAACTCCTTTCTCTAGAGAGGTATGCAGAGATATTTGGTTGAGTTCATTTTCAAACTTTCCTCTTGGTTTGCTATTACTGTGGGCATCACATCACAGGTGGAGAAGGTCTATCTTACAAGAATAGACTTGTATTGGTGATCATTGCCTTTTTCAATGCCCAGAGTTTCTAGGCTGGATAAAATGTGTGGTCTGTCTGCAAGGTGCATGTGACTGGCCATGGCCTTTGAACAATCTCTTGCACGTTCTGGTACTGCTGCAATGGGCCATGTTTGCATCCTTGCTCTTTGTCCAAACTTCTGCTAAATACGCAATACATTTGGTATTATTGTGTCGTGAGCACCTTTATTGCCAGAGAAGACTTCAGCTCTGTAGATGCAGAGCAGAGGGATGTAAAGCTAGTACTAAAAGGATCGAGTTAGTGTTTGTTTGTTCGTTTAAATTTTTAGTGCAGAAGACCTGACACTAGAGCATCAAGAAAAAGATATTTCTTAATGGATCCATATAAGAATGTATGGAAAAGTAAGAGAAGCCCTCAAGTTCTTCTTTTGTTCACTCTAAATAATATCCTGAGTAATCACTGATCAGCTTTTTTTTTCCATGTCCAGCTTTGCCTCACCTTCTTACTTCTGGTGCAAATATCCATTTTGATATTTTTTGAAGTCCTTCTGATTATTATACAGGGCCCTTTTGTGCTGAGGATAAAACCTGCTACTGGAACAGATCCCTCTACCTTGCAGAGTCAGCAGTTGACCTAGAGCCTGGGTAGCAACAGGTCTCCAGTTCCTCCGGAGACACCTCCCATCCCTGGGTGAGTGTTGGAACGTAACAGCTGACTGTGACCCTTGTCATCTTTCCCTGTGGGGTTGGGGATGATGCAGCAGGAGACTCGCTCCTTCTGGGGCTCCGCTTTTTCTCATGGCAACCATTTAGCTGCCTAGAAACAGCCTGTTGCCTTCGGTAGGAAAGAGGTTCACACACTAGCCAAGGAAGTTAGTCTAGCATATCTCTGAGTTTTCGCCTCCATGGAGCAAATTCTCTGAAGTGTATGATCAGAACGCTGGCACTGTGGTTGCTCACTTCTCCAGGAGAGTTATTCTCCTTACTAGGAACTCATCCTTTGGCATCCAGATCTTTCCATAAATGACCTTCACTCCTTCCCTTCTTCCTTCCCCTGGGAAACCTCAGCATTGCATTTCCATGTTGCACAAGACAGATCAGGTTATCTGGTCACTGCAGAGATTTGTATATAAAAAACTACTTTTGTGAGGATTTTTGTATATCGTTTTTCTATTTGTTTTCTATGGCTTGAGGAGAGAGCTGGCAAACTGTGAATCTAATTTGGTCTTGCTGCCCACGGATATATTTTGGCTTCCTGGTAAAAATCTATGTTACCAGGGACAACATATTGCCCTCTGATCAGTATTGCATCCACCCCCAAATTCCTCCAGTCCAACCTTACATTCTTTTTTAAACAAATCCGTGGGCTTCTTTGCTATTATTTATAAAGAGCATGAGAAAACATATTTAGAGTCCTGGATATTATATGGTTAATATTGATTTAGCCTTTAATGATGTTATAGGTTTGTATCTATTCTTCATAAACCATAAAGAACTCAGTGTAGACTGAATTGATCTATTTAGTATCTGTAATTTTGCAGACAGATATCTTCTTACGGTATTTTCTATATAACCGCATACGTAGAATTACAACTAATTAGAGCACAGGGCGTTTCTACAGCAATTTAGAGCTGTCAGTTGTTTCCTGAGCATACAGCCACATTTGAAAAATTTAAGAACCCAGTCCTTTGCGATGCAATGAACAAAATGACCATTAAGAACAAGGAGTCACTTCAATCCCTTAGCTGGTTAGGATATGCATTTAAACAATTAGTCTTTTTAACTCACGGAATGGTGCTGACTCCTTATTATTATTTTTTTAAATTAATTCATTTATTTATTTTTGGCTGCACTGGGTCTTCATTGCTGGGCTTTCTCTAGTTGCCGTGAGTGGGGGCTGCTCTTTGTTGCAGTGTGCGGGCTTGTCATTGTGGTGGCTCCTCTTGTTGCGGAGCACAGGCTCTAGGCGCACAGGCTTCAGTAGTTGTGGCTCGCGGGCTCTAGAGCGCAGGCTCAGTGGTTGTGGCGCACGGGCTTAGTTGCTCTGCGGCATGTGGGATCTTCCCGGACCAGGGATCGAACCTGTGTCTCCTGCATTGGCCGGTGGATTCTTAACCACTGCACCACCAGGGAAGTCCCCTGACTCCTTATTTTTGACACCAGGCCTTGTTTTTCCAGCTAAGCATTCTAATTTTGCATTTCTCCAAGAAAATGAGAAATAAGGTGATAATAGTTGGATCATTTCTATGTCAGAATCTCCCATGCCTTCGTAGTAATTTACGTGAAAATTGGCTTAGGAAAACTTTGAATAGAGAGATTGAGGGTGAGTGCAAGGAAGCAAATCAGGACAGATTTGTCGCAGTTCGTTCTTGCCAAGCAAATTGGTAGTAAGTGTCACATTGTTATGTGAATTGAGCACATATTTTTAAGAAAAAAAAATACTGGTACCAGCTCTGAAGCAATACTCCATCACTGGGGCTTAGAGTCACATTGAAATTGTTTAGAAGCAGCCCAGGTAGATTCTGTCCTCAGGTGAGTAACAATCTATGTAAATTTCCCCAAAAGGCAAATCAATAACTATTGCAAAGACAAGGGAGGGTCTTCCTTCCATCAAACACGCTTTCTGATATGGTTGTAGGGCTAGTATTTTTGCTATGTTTTAGGAAAATAGTCAGTAACATAGAAAGTGTACCGGTGTGTATTTGAACCCGCTCCTCATTAAGCAAACAGATTAGATGTGCCCTCAGCTGGCGACGACTGTATCTGTGATTTTCAAGTACAGATAGCTGTCAAGCATGAAGTTCTTGTGTGTACACAGTAACACTTGGTTCACGCATGAAGAACAGTGCCTATGCACTTTGTGTAGCTATAATGTAGGTGTCTATGTGTAATTTCAGTGAAATGGTATATAGATGTACTGTAATTTAATTTAAATGTTATTTTTGGCCGTTCATCTAAGTGCGGTAGACATGTTGATTGTCGTTTTGAAAACCCTTCTTTTCCTTCCTAGATAACTAGTAGTGAATAATTTTTCCTCTTTCTTAAAGTGACTTGGGAATGTATATCATGAAGAACTTATCTATGAATCCTTTGTACCGATGATTGTTTGAAAGTCTGTGTGTGTCCAGTATCTTTGTAAATGTGCAATTCGGGGCAAAGGAGGGTTGGATATGTGTCATGATTCTTAGTGAAAGGTCATCTGAAGTCTATGTAGTGCCCAATGAATGCAACTGTGGAAATTTTGATTATCTAGGCTTAGGTAGATTTAGAATGAGGACATTTATCTACAGCCCTCCTTCACTTGATGGATTGGGCTCACAGAGACAAAAGGCTCGTCTCCTTCTCAGCATGAGCATGTTAGCATTATATCCTTAGGAAAAGGTCTGTCTCCTTGGTTGCCAAATACTGACCATGATGCTCATGACTTAAAGGTTCTGAAGAGCCTCGTCCTCCTTGGTTTCTTGAGTCAGGGTACAGGAAAGACATTCACTGACTAACTGCCGTGTAGGCAAAACCCCACAAAAGCACACTTCTGGTAGTAAATTGCACAGTTGTCTCTAGAAAGATAAGAGAAGCACAAGCATGGTCAGTGTACAGCTTTGGGGTTGCAAAAGAAAATAAAAAAACCAACTGGTGAAGCACAGATCCCACATATGTGAAGGGAGTAGGACCTCTACCTAGTAGGCTTCGTGTGTGTGTTTCAAGCAGTGGAAGAGGAGGTTCAATGCAATTATATACCTGCCTCCAAAACACACATCCTGTCTAATTATCACTAAATGGAATGCTGTGGGGTCTATAGTTCCTGTAACCCCCTTTTCCTCTGTAAGGACAGAGAAGGATGGCCATGTGCAGCTGGGAACACTGAGTGCCCCTCTCTTCTCACAAGAGGAGTGAAGCTTAAGAGATCCTCTGAGGGCACAAAGCACGTTAATTTTCAGTGTCTTCTCCAATGATTGGAGTGAAGGAATGTAAATGGGAACAGGCACATTTTTTTTTTCCTGAAAATGTGGCTTCTTCAACTCCCGTCAAATTCAGGATGAAACCTTACCGAAAGAAAGCTAACCTTTAGGCTGGATTCCCTTTGAAGATTCTTTTTGTGTCCAGAATGAAAGATAAGAATAATTGTTTCCCTCACATAGCACATAGTGTTTAAAGACTAATGAATGAAAAAAGATAAAAACTTCAACTAATTTTGGGGGTGTTTCTTACATATGGTACTAGGAAATGCCTTGCTGGCAAAGCACATTTTGGGTAGTTGAAGTATTTTGTTCTCACCTTTAGCTTTCTAAGCTTTCTTAAAATGTGGATTGATTACTGTAACATTACATGTGTAAAATAACTGGATATTCTTTATATACAGGAAATAATCTGTAAATCCAATATTTCACTAAGTGTTTTAACTTTTATGTATATATCTCTCATCAATAAATGTGGATTCCAATTTCTCTTGGTTGTTGCCTCTCCTTCAACTCCAATTTTAAACTAGTGTTGGTTACATGGTGTCTCCAGTGCTCCTTTTGGAGAAGTTTGTGGATCAAAACCTACAGTGTCTAAATGAATATTTTCTAGGAAGCCTAACTATATGGTGGAATCACATCTTACGCTATAAAGTTATGAGTTGGGGCTTCCCTGCTGGCGCAGTGGTTGAGAGTCCGCCTGCAGATGCAGGGGACACGGGTTCGTGCCCCGGTCCGGGAAGATCCCACATGCCGCGGAGCAGCTGGGCCCGTGAGCCATGGCTGCTGAGCCTGCGTGTCCGGAGCCTGTGCTCCGCAACGGGAGGGGCCACAACAGTGAGAGGCCCGCGTACCACAAAAAAAAAAAAAAAAAAAAAAGTTATGAGTTGGATAAAAATGGTGTATAATCAAAATTATCCTTGTGAACAGCCAGTATGTGTTACCCCCCAAATCTCAGGAGCCTAAAGCAACTGAGGTTGATTTCTTGCTCATGTGGTATGTCCATCATAGTTTGACTGGGGGACTCTGTTCCACGCCATCCTCACTGAGGGGGTCTGAGGGAGACTTCCCCCTTATGCTTCTGCACTTGCCAAATGCAGGAATAAGAGAACATGGCACATCTTACACTGACTCCTAAAGCTTCCTTCCAAATGTTGTATGCCTCACTTGTGCTCATTTATCAAAGGCCAGAACTAGTCACATGGCTCTACCTAACTTCAGAGAGACAGGAAAGTACAACCTTACCAGATGCCCAGGAATAAAACTGGAAAGAGTTGATGAACAGCTCTAATGAGTATTAGGCCGTAAAAAATTCCTTAAATCATTCATAAAGGATAGTATACAAACACATAGTCTTTCCATTTGTCCAACACAGCAAGTTCTTCTCTAGTATTGAGAAAATCATTGCTATGGAAGTAAGTGACGAGCATTTAGCAGTCACGTTGTAGAAATAAAATGCATGGTCTTCAAAAGTAGGATCACAGTCAGCGTAAGATTTTCATGCAGTGAAAGGTGTATATTACAGGAAAGGAGCCCCACTGAGAGAGTGACAGGTTTTCTGTTCACGCTCCAGGGCACCCACATATTGAATAGAATGGCTTGGATTAGTTGAATTGTTCTCTCTCATTGTTTTTTGGGAGGAAAGGAAGCAAATATTTGATTTTAACTAAATAAAATACATGTATGTGATACATCACAATTTCTTTCACCAGTGTCAGCAATTTATGTAAATTGTTGGTGAAAATGGACGCTTCCTTTGAAAAGGCACTTTTCCTTATCCCTTTGGAGTCAAGCGTACGTCACACCCATATTCAAAATGTTATTAAAACCTTATTTACAGAAAATATGCTCGTCGGTGAGTTTCTGGGCTGCCATTTGGTCTTAAAGTAGCAAAGAGCCACAAATCAGAGTCAAGATAAACTTAATACATTAGTATGGATACAATTTGATCATTATCAACTACTTCTTCAAAAGAGGACACAGGCCAAGAGAAGCTTGACTTTGCTTGTTCAGGGAGTATGATCCCCATGTTCTAATTTCTTACCCTGTCTTCTGGAACAGAGGTGTTTAATCCACCCACTGTCATTGTAAGGCCACTTGTATGTTGCTTCAACTTAAAGAAGAGAAGAAAAAGGGGAAGAAGAAGAATTACTATTATTTGGGGGGTGAGAATGGAAGGAGGAATTGTAGACTAGGAACCAGTAGGCAAGAGTTCTGATCTTTGCACAGTCACTAAAGATTTGTGCAAATGTGGTCAAGTCCCTTTGCAATTTGGAAGTCATTTTGACACATGTAAAATTAGGGGTTTGAAGTAGATAATTTCTAAACTTTTGAACTCTGAAATTTGAATTCCATCAGCTGGGTAAGTCATCATGACTACAGATAGTTTTATTTTTTAATCTGATTATTTTAACGTCATATACATACAAAAGAATATATGTAACCTACATCTAAGTCATGATGCCACATGATATAGAATCATACGAATCTATTAGCCAGTGGGAAAATTAAAGCATCACCAATAACTTCCCTTGACCTTTGTACTCCTTCCTTATCCCATTAAGCTGCTTTACTCCCCAGGGGAAACTGCTATGGGAATTTTGTGTTTATCATTCCTCTGCTTTAAAAAATATTTTTATCTCACACACATGCATGACTCCACAAGCTTTGCTTATTACTGAGCTTTATAAAAAAGGGTATCGTACCGCATGTGGTCTTTTCCAACATGTCTCTTTTCTACCTAATGTGTTTCTCAGTTCATTCATGTTGTCACAAGTAGCTGTGGTTCATTCATTTTCACTGCCGTATAATTACATAGTATGTGAAATGTGCCACACTTTGGTTATTCACATTCCTGCCAGTGGACATTTGCCTCATTCCCAGTCGTCTTCAGATGTCAAATAGTGCTGCTATGAACGTTTTTATATGTTTCCTGGGCATTGCTCCTAGATAAAATAAAAAAAATTATGTATTTGTGCATCTGTGTATCTCTCTGTGTATGTGTGTGTGTGCGCATGACTGAAAAGTTCCTATTCAACTCTTCTACCTATTTGTCCATGGCTCCTTCAGTGGGCCCACTTGTGGACACTGTTGGACCGCCTGGTGATCCACACGCTGCTGGCTGTTTAATGGAGTCCATCTCTCTAGCAGGAACACAGAGCATTTTTAAAAGGGGAATTTAAATTGAAAGCTGAAGCCTTCTTTCCTCAGGCTCACATGGTACGGCCTTTGAGTACAGCTCTGACGGTAACCAGAGAGGATCTGCTAAGTCTTTGACCTCTTCTTTAACCAACAATGCGCTAGGCCCAGCAACTCCACCCAGCAGCAGCAGGCTGTTTGCTATGATGCAAAGAGTAGTTTGACGGAAGAAGTTACAGGAAGTCACAAGAAATCTCTCCACCTACCCCAAGAACCACTAGTAGCCCCATTGGCTACACTCCCTTCCCCCCGCAGTGGAAGATTATAGAAACGTAAAGGGTAGTGTCTCTGCAAAGGAAGAGCTCTGTGGCTGCCACCTAAGGCATGAAACCTTCTGGCACCTCTACTTCCAGGCATAGTGACATAAACAGGAAGCCAGGACTCTGTACTTCAAAAAACCACAGGTGACAGAAGGTTCAGGCACCTCCAAGGAAGCTTTCATGAGGTGCTCTCCCCGCTCGTTACCTCTCAGCCCAGACAGGAAGGCATGGGTGGAGATGCCCACACAGCTGACGTGGGCCCTGCCAGAATAGAGGACTGTGGAGTCCCTGGAAAATAATACTTTCCTTCCTGGTAATTTTTTAAGTTTCGTTTATTCATCGTTCTACTGAGGCGGTGAGAGGCCATCTTTAATTCTCTTGTCATTATAAGAAAAACTGAGCCACAGAGGCTGAAATTCAGGAGTGTTAGTTGGGTCCACACTGCTTGTCCAAAAAAAGTATAAGGAGAATAAAGCCATCCAATATAAATACTGTTTTTACTCTCAAACATTTAAAAGCAATGACTTTAAATTCTTCTGAATTCCAGAGAGCAGACAAATGAAACGTTATTGCATTCCTCTAATGCACTTGATTGGGTCAGAATGAATATGAAAAACCCCAAGATCTATTTTTGTCTGTGATTTGAGGTAATCAGATTTTAGTCTTCCAAATATTGTCTGGAAAAATCTAGAGGCCTAGACTTTCCAGTGAAGGGAAAAAAAGGCAAATATATAGAGCTGCTGTTGTCTGAGGTATACTCGTTTTGTTGCATGACCTGGCTCTCCTGGAAGTCTCCAACGCCTTCTGTCACTTCTCAGATGTTTTCCAGGCCTGGATAACATACTGCTCACAGAGGGAGGGGCCATGGAATTTCCAAATTGTCTTCATCTGAGTGAAAAGTTCAGCTGGAATGCAGTATCCCCTTTCTCGTTGCTTACCCTCCTGATCCCAGACTTTCCTCTCATCTCGGTGAGGAGGATAGAGATCATTCTAGACTGTAAGACCGGAAAGGACCTCAGAGGGCAAATATTTGAAGTTTAGCCGTGCCTTTTTGCAGATGAGAAAATTGGTACCATAATTTAAAATGAATTAGAGGCAAACCAAGGTTAAATCCTGGTTCTGTATCTTTCCTAGCTATAGACCATTGGCGTGTTTACGTAGCCTCACTTTCCTCATCTGTGAAATGGGGCTAATCATGCCTATGCTATAGGGGCTTTAATAGAGAACATCCATAAAGTAGCTAGCACAGTACTTGGCACACAGTAAGTGTTCAATCAGTGATAGCTATCGTCATCATCACTACCATCGTCCTTAGCGTCATCAGTCCCAATTTCTTAGTGACTAAGCTGGAGGAAGCCTGGCTTCCTCTTTCTCAATTTGGGCTCTTTTACAGCCATATCACATGGACTCTAGTCTATAACCCAGGGCTCAGCTGGCCTTCCAAAAATCTGAGCTTTGTTGCTGGACCATGACCTCTCCTGAACCGGCCTGGGATAATCTTTTCTTTACTCCTAGAGAAGATTCATGAACGTTATAAGCCTGTACGGCTGGGTGTTCCAGGTGCCCCTCTACTCTTTCTTCTGTTACTTGCCAAAGCTCTGATCCGTGGCAGTGACGGAAGGCACTGGATTTCTTCGGGGACAGGAAGCGAATCTCAGCCTGGCCAAACTGGCCTCTCTCACTGGGATGGGAGCCTGAGCTGGCTCTTCCAACGGGAAAAGAAACAGGACATCCAGAAATGAAGCAATCCTTTTCTTCACTGGAGAAGTCCCTCGAGGAGTCCTTAGCTCAGAGTGTTGCAAGTACTAGTAGAGAGAAATGTCATGAGAAAGGCTGCTTCTATGGAATGTGGCCAACCCAACAGGGCCCTCCAGAACTCTCTTGGCTGAGTCTATTCCCAGCAGCTTCCCTTCCCATCATCGTTTTCTCCTTTGCCCTGTCTTCTCTCCTGAATGACATTCCTGTTCTCTCTCAACAGTTTCAAGAACAGAACTTGGTAGAAACGTTTTGCAGCCTTTTGGTTTGGGGAACTCATCCATTGCTATGCTAGCATCATCTCAAAATGATACAGCTTTCAGCAGCTCCAGGGCACGGCCACAATCTTAAGAGCCTGATAATTATGATTAATAGTAGCTACTGTCACAGGTAGCATCCCTAGAAGCAGAATCTTGGACAAGATTCAAGTTCACATGACTTTTTTGAGGGAGTACTCCTCAGGAAATGCAGTAAGGGCGTGAGGGTAGCAGGAGACGGAAGGGAAAGAACTGAGCAAGGAGATAGCTTCAGGGTAAGTCTAACTTTAAGTTGTCTCCCCTTGAGGAAAGGAGACTTGTCTTTGGCACCCATATCAGTCAGTCATTGACTGTGGGCCACTTAGGGGTTGCAGGCAGAACCTCCAGGGTAAGGCACATCCCATTTGCAGAGAGTCATTCTCTAGAGAAGGGGGCAGCTGTGAGCTGTTAGCTTTGACACAGCAGTTACGGAGTGGGTGCACCAACCTCAGAAGGAGAGCTGGGCAGAGTACCAATGGCATCTACTACAGCTTTCCTCCCACACGTACCTACCACGCGGCAGGCTCTTGTATACCTTAGGTCTTTTAGTTCTCACAACAATTCTGTGAGGCAGGTGCTATCACCCTCCCTATTTTACAGGTACTGAGATTCAGAAACGACCTCAGAAGAATTTGGCCTGGAGGTCTTTCCAGTTTCAATGCCTCCCACTATACTGGCTCCATTTCCTCAGACAACCCAGCAGAGTATATTGCCACAGTGTCCATTTTTAAATGGCATGTGGACCTCTGTGCAATACTCCTCAATGTCTAATCTGGAAGCCTAATTATGCATAAGACTTTCAGCCGTTCAGAGAGGATTGGTCATGCTTGTCACCCCAGGAGGTCCTGCATCACCCACTTAACAGTTCCCTGGAGTAATGAAACACATGTTTGGTAAAGAGAAGATCTCAAAGGATACCTGGAGCCCTAAGGTACACCTGTAATAGCTGGCCCAGCTCATCAGAACATATTCTCTTCCCTAAATCATTTGCTAAGTCAACAGGCCAATGAGTGTCATCTTGAGTGTCAACTCTGATCAACTCTGAGAGTGACGGGGATTCCCAGGCACTATCTGTGCTCACTAGGAAAGAATCCCATTTGATTTTCAATGACTGCAAAAGAAGAGAGAAGAGGCTGTGATTTATGTCTGTCTTATATCTGCCATCCTTAATTGTAGCAGCCAGGATTAGTTGAACTGCAGTGACAAACAACACCCAAGTCTCGGTGGCCTCAGCAAGATGAGTTTATCACTAGCTCAAACGTAGGTCTCCCACAAGTCTGCATAGGTCACCCTGCTCATTGCACCCTACTCAGGATCCCTCGATGATAAACCAGCTACTATCTTGAACAGCTGTGTTGACACGACGGGAGAAAAGAGCTCTAGGAAGGTCCTCACGTGAACAGTTAAATGTCACCTCAGCTCCCAACTCATTGGCCAGAACTAACACACAGCCCCACCCAGCTCCAAGGGAGAATGCAATGCAGTCCCCCCGTTCTCAGAATGGAGATGATCCAGAAACATTTGTTGAACAGCACTAACAAATTATTATGGTCCACTTCTCTCGTCACCTAATATTTGGTGCACTCTGTTTTCCAAACGCAAAATGTGCTCACCACTTCACCAAGGGAGACCACATCAAAGTCTCATCCAATTATGGCATCAAGCTCAAAACCCAGGATCTTGGGGTGATGCATGGAAATTCCTACATATGGTTCGGATGTGGCTCCTGTTGGCCTAGAAATCAATAAACAAAAAAATCCAAGTTTTCCGCAGCTTCTAATCTCTCCTCCACACGGCCCCCACCCCCAATATAGTCCCATAGTGAGATTGGGACAGTTTAGTCACCTTAAATACTCCCCTCTGGAAAGGGGACAAATGGAAGAATTACAAGTCACTGAGCCACAGCATTTCAGAAACCCAGGTGGGCAGACATTAGAGGGCCCGCTCAACGACGGATAAGGGAAATTTCTTGATTAGGTCTTGATCTGGCTCCCTGGGAGCCAGTCCATTCCCCTCCAACAATGACCCTGAATCCCACCTCCTAGTAAGCCCTTCTTTTTCCATTATACTTCATTGATGCACATGAAGAGAACATTCAGGAATAACCTCTCCTGTAGCAACATCTTCTGCTTTCTGTTAATAGAAAGTTAGGGTCCAGGGCTCCTTTTAAGTCTTGATCAATTACAGAGTTTTCTAGTTGAGGCCCATGGTCTCTGTGGCATCACGACTCTTAAAAGTTTTGCTGGCTTTCATCTGTTTGACTCTAACCAGCCTCATATACCAATAGCCACACCTACAGTCCTTCTAGAAACACATCCCTTTCTCTTTATTGTGGGTACCTTGAGCCAATCAGTCTTAAGGCAGAAAGCCATGTCCTTAGATTTATTTTTCCCAGAGCCTTTTTTTTTTTTTTAAATGAAAGACTATGCTGGATGCTGCCTTAGGTCCTGCAGAGGTTTTAACAATAGACATGATAACCATGTACTTGAATTGATTTTGCTTTTGAGGCTGAGCTGGCTTTTAGGGCATAAAACATCTCTCTATTTTATCTTCAATTATTTGGGGTTGAGAAGCAGTGATTTCTTCCAGCTGTACAGGTGTTCACATTTCTAGAATCTGTCCTTCCCTCTGGCAGGTAATGAAAGTATTTGAGTTAGTGACTGTGCCATCCGTCAGGGTCTCCAGGTGTCTCTGACGGCAGAGCCTGTCTGAGGCCTGTGATGAATGTATGGCATGAGTGGGCAATAAACTTTGTTATTAGGGGCCATGGAGAATTTGTATTTGTTTGTATTGCAAATGGCTGCTTGATATATCAGGCAAATTTATCTCCCACTCTGGGTTTCAGCTTAGATGTTTCCTTTCTGTTGCAGCCTCATTTGGAAACAAAATCAAACACTTAAGTTTCGGTAACTATCTGAGGATGATACATGTTTAACTGGTCTGAAGAGAAGGGAACTCAATTGTCAAAGGTTTCCAAAGGCAAGGTGAAGGAAAGGCAGTCTCGGCTGCTATAATGTAAAAGTTGTTTTTCTAAGATTGAGGCTAGAGAGTCTCAGAATCACAAAAAAATTTTTCTGCACCAATTTCAAATTAGAAATATATATATATGTATATTAAAAATAGTTATGTTATTGGAAACTAAAATGATGAATTGGTTGATTAAAAATGACCCCACACTAATGTTATACCTTTATTTCTGCCCCGATGGAATGGGTGTCTAGATATCCTCTGAATTGATGGAAGTCAGGAGGAAAGTCTTTCCTCTTTCTCCAGCTGGATTCTTGCTGTGGGGAATGCTCATGTTGCTTAGTGGAGCACACAGGCAGTTTCTTGTTTAACATGTATCAAATCTGTATTAAGTGCCAGACACTGGTCTATGGATATCTTTATTTATATCCTCACAACAACTCTATGACATACGTGCCTTCGTTAACCCCATTTAACAGATGAACAAACTGAGGCCCAAAAATGTTAAGTAAGATGCCCTCAGGCATACTGTCCTCTCAGTAAGTAATAATCAGGGAGGAGGAAAAGATACCCCTTTTCTATTCTTCTCTTGGATAGTTGGAGACTGGAAGGCAGATTAATTTTGCAAGGGTGCTGCCACCATAACTTCCATCACCAGCTCTGCCACTGGACATGTCTACCACGTTCCTACAGCTGTGGATCTCTCTTTACTTCTCGCTTGTCTGTGTGTCATTTGCTCAAGATTCAAAGTCCTGGGCAGGAGGGTCCTTTTGGCCAAGCTTGTCTAGCTCAAGCTTAAGTCATGCTTTTCTGTTTCTCACCCACTCTCTGTCCACAAGGTACCTCAAGACATAGACATCTCCTGGGCTCTGCTGGATCTCTTCTCCGAGATACTTTCTCCGCACACACTTTGGGTTAGAGCTTCCTACACCAGCTGAACCAGGAACCCCTCTACCATTTGCTTTCTGTCTTCTAAAATCTGTTGAAATCTCTTTTTCTGAAGTGACTTCTTCCATTCTTTTTTGTACAGGTTGGTCTATACTTTTGATACATTTGTTATAATTGGAGTAATTCTTAAGAAGAAAAATACATAAATGATTATATTCAAGCTGTTGACTTTAACTGACAGTCCGAGGGGGGATATCCATTCTCAAATGTGAGCAACAGTGCATGTTGCATCCTTTCCCAACCAGCAGTGCCAGGCCCATATGTCCCTCGTTTATACACACCATTGTATAAGAAGCTCTTCTATACAGTAAGTCCCCTACATATGAACCTTCAAGTTGCGAACTTTCAAAGATGCAAACATGCCCCGTATGCCAGCTGTTGTACTGCACTACTGCACTTTTCAAGATGCTGTGCTGCAAGATTAAAAATGTTTTATTTTTTGTTTGTTTGTTTTTTATGTATTATTTGTGAGAAAATTATTATAAAGCTATTACAGTACAGTACTATATAGCCGATTGTGTTAGTTGGGTACCTAGGCTAACTTTGCTGGACTTACGAACAAATTGGACTTACGGACGTGCTCTTGGAACAGAACCCGTTCGTATGTAGGAGATGAACTGTACACCATCACTCCTCCAGCTAGCTAGGTCCACTCTGACATCTTGGTGACATTCTGCTAACTCTTAAGCAGCTGTCCTGGGGAATATATTCACAGCTTAATTCTGTTATGACCTGATTGAAAATAACCAGACACCCTATCCCCATTCAAATACCCTGGGAAAAAAAATCTCCAAAATGCAACCAGTGAATTAGGTTCCTCCTTTTCTGCCACGTAAGATGTGTCTCTTGCTATGCTTCACCTGTGCATTTGTTCAGCACTTATCACTGAGCACCTGCTATGTGCCAGGCATTCTTCTAGGTGTAGAGGACACTGCAGGGAACGTGAAGCTTATTGTGAAGGCTACACCACTCCAGCTACTGGCGATTTGAAATCCTTCCTCAATTGTAAGAATGCAATGGGGAGAGGACATCCAGGCACTGTGGACCTGATTTAACTTCCTTATCCCCAGGCTATGCAAGCTGGTGTGTGTGAGTGTGATGTGTGTGTGTATCTGTGTGTGCGTGATGTTTCTTCCTGGAGTGGGCAACGTGAGATATGCCTTTCCAAGGCTTGCTCTTCATCTGCTTTTACTTCCTGTCCTTCATCATCTCTCCTCCATTAACCCCATCTATCTCTGGTGTCCCCTCCCTTTCTCCTAGTATCCACTACCCCTTCCCACAGAAATCATGACGTCTCTTCCCTTTTCAGCTCTCTCTGCTTCCCTCACTTTCCCAGCCTTTCATGTTGGATGTCAATTATTTTTCTCCTCCTCCAAGTTGCAGCTGTTCCACAGAGAATGGTGGGCTCCATCTCTGTGTCCTCTGGATTCCCCAGGGGTGAGCCCTGGTCTCTGGGAACTGGAGAGGTTGGAAGAAAAACTTGGTGAGAGATTGCCACCCTGGGTGGTGGCTGGGTTTCCCCTGGATTACCTAAAATTAAACATATCTCATCACCTCCAGGATTAATCTCTTTCAGAAACCGCCTGTCCTGACCTAAATAACAAATACCATTTTCTTCCATTCATCTTGACACTCCTTCCAGCAGAATTAGTACCTGGACTAAATATGCTACTAGAGCAATTCACACCCACCTGGCCTCTGAGGTAATTTATCAGACACCTTACTCTTATTGGACAGTAAAGAATATCTTATCCAAATCATGTTTCCCTAAACTCTGAAGGCAGGAAGAACTCTCAGTTCATACAGTCCCAGTGATATTATTTGAAATTTAACTCATTTTTGTAAGTTGTTAAACTTAGAGGATACTTTTGGGAACAGAAAACAATTCCAGCAAAAAAAAAAAACTTCTGGGAATAAAGAATTTTCCAGAAAAGATGTTTGGTTGTCTATTTACCTTTCTATAGTAATGGAGCAGACCATTAATTTTGTATTTTTAATGTTAAATTCTTTTTAAAGAATGAGACAAGCCATCAAATAAGCCAATCCCTTCTTTGAGAAGCCTAGATGCTTTTAGCAAATTCATATAGCCAAAAGAATAATTCCAAACCAAAGTTAAGAGCCACGATTTGGTATGGAATTGAACTTTTCCCCAAACACCAAACAGACAAGTAATATGTGCTACATTCAGAGCTGACTAGTAGGCATAAACTGTTTGAATCCCAGATGATGTCGAAACTCATTTACTAGCTGGTCAGTGCTGATGTCAGCACCTTAGGGGCTGTAATGAAAATCATTCCTGTTAAAAAGATGGGTAGGTGAGGGCAGAAGCAGTGTATGCAGGGGTTAGGAGAACAGGCTCTGGCTCCAGGCTGCTCACATTGACATCCTGTTTCTGCCACTTACTAGCCGAATGACTATGCTCCCCGTGGCTTAGTCTCCCCATCTGTAAAATGAGGATAATAAAGTACTTGATCTCACATGGGTGTTCTGAGTTTTGTTTCAGTTTTCTGATTTTAGCACACATTCATGTGATGCACTGTGCCAAATACTGTTCCAAGACCTTCAAGATGTTAATTTGTTTAGTTCCGATAACTCTATAAGCTATGTTCTATCACCTGCTTAACCACGAAGAGGTTGAATAACTTAATTGAATTAATACATAACCACATTTAAATTTTCTAAATTAAATCAAAATTTTAAATTGAAATATAGTTGATTTACAGTGTTATATTAGTTTCAGGTGTACAACACAGAGATTTGATATTTTTATAGGTTATACTCCATTTAAAGTTATTATAAAATATTGGCTATGTTCCTTGTGCTGTACATTATATCCTTGTATCTTATTTGTTTTATACTTAGTAGTTTGCACTTCTTAATCCCCTTCCCGTCTTGCCCCTCCTCCAACCCGTCCTCCCACTGGTAAACATTAGCTTGTTCTCTGTACCTGTGAGTCTGTTTCTGTTTTGTTATATTCATGCATTTATTTTGTTTTTTTAGAGTCCACATAAAAATGAAAGTATACAGTATTTCCCTCTGTCTGACTTACTTCACCAAGCATAATACCCTCCATGTTGTTGCTAATGGCAAAATTTCATTCTTTTTTATGGCTGAGTAATATTCACACACACACACACACACACACACACACACACACACACACCCAACATCTTCTTTATCCATTCATCTGTTGATGGATACTTAGGTTGCTTCCATCATACCACATGCTTTAAACAGTGTCTGGTGGATGGTAAACACCCAGTCAATGCCAGCCATCATAGATAGGTTCCCTCCTATATATCCCTCTGTCATGGCAGGTCCTCTGCTGAGATTGTCTGTATCCCACAGACTAGGATGTGTAGCCCAGCACACAGCACAGGCACAGCACACAGGAGGTATTCAGTATTATGATTAAATGGTAACTAATTATTTCCTTCTCCTTTAATGATCATTGAATCCTTTTCAAAACACAAGATAGTGATTTAAAAGAAAATGTGGACAATCAGTTGTACCCTGACCCTTGGTCCCATCATCCAGGCAACTCAGTTCCATTCCTACTCCTTTCAAGGACTGAAGTCAGGTGGCAGGATTCAATTTCCACGTGGACCAGAGGGATGTTCTGAAGCGTCCACTAGGAGGCGTGTTATCAACAGGCCAGAAAAGGCCAACAAGATGGTTGGACTAACAAGGAAAACAATGTATCTGAAAGGACTGAAACTAGATGGGAGAATTCCATTGGTCTCAACTTTTTTTTTTTTTTTTTTTTGCCAGATGAACACAAGACTTTTCTTATTTCGCTTTTACACAAATCTCTAAATTTTGCCAAAGGGGAGAGTGATTTAAAACAGGGGTCAGGAAGTTGGCTTGCTGAGAGAGGTCCCAGCCTTGTGCTGCCCTAAGACAGAGCACCGGGTTGCCAATGACTCTGTAGGCCCATCCAGACCTTGTGCTTCCGAAGGTGCCGGGCTCCAGATCCCAGAGAAAGTGGCTTCAGAGGGTGGAAGAGAAGAGAGGGCAAGTGTGGCCAGTCCAACCTGCCCTGGGAGTGAAGCCAGCAAACCTCACTGAGAATGAGAGGAGAGATGCTGTCCTTCTTGAGACTTTTTTGGGATCACTTACACCTATTCTGATTTCTATATCTGCTATATGTCGAAGGTCCTTAATAAATAAGTACTAACTTTTTCCTTTCACAGCAACTGTTCAAGTCTTGCTCTTCTTTGCCTTCTTCTAGCTCTATTTTTATCCTTCGGACAGCTTTTCCCAGCATTTCTTTCTTCATTTCTTAATGAGATTTAAAGAATCTTGGGAGGAGTAGAAAATGAAAAGCACAGCTCTTCCTGAACTCCAGTAACCTTGCCTGAAGTTTGAATTGCCCTTAAGCCTTTAGTGCTAAAAACCTGTCTCTCCACTTTTGCATGGAAGAGTTCCCAAGGTGTGAGCCTGGGATCTCTGGAGCTCGGTCCTTGGAATTTCAACCTGTCTCCTCTCTCTCCCCATCTAGGTAGGAGCCTGCCTGAAGCTTGGCTGTAGCAGGGCCTCTGTGTAGTAAGATTGTGTTAATAATAAGCCTAGATAATTCCACCCTTCCCTAGAAGGCAGAAGGGGAACCTCTTTTCCTTTCTGATGGCTATTTGGGCATCTCAGGGTGGGAGGTTCTTAGGACCCCAATTCTCAGACGGGTTTGGGAGGGGCTCAAAAATTCTTGGAATACCTCTGACTTCCCCTGCATCATGGTTCATATTCTATCTAGGTCCCTACTATGGATTCACACAAGAAAAACATTGAAGATGTCAGGAAGGAGGGAGGAAACCAGTGCACATCTACAATATTCCATGCATTTTATACACTTTACCTTATTTAATCCACCAGCAGTCTTTCTGGTAGTAATTACTATTCCCATTTTACAGATGAGGAAACTGAGGCACAGAGCCATTCAATAACTTGTGAAGGTCATAAAGGGAGTAAGTGGCAGGGGTTGGATTTGAACTCGGAGTCTCATTTTATTTTATTTAATTTATTTTTGGCTGTGCCACGTGTTTTGCGGGATCTTAGTTCCCCGACCAGGGATCGAACCCACATCCTCCGTAGTGAAAGCCCAGAGTCCTAACCACTGGATCATCAGGGAATTCCCAGTCTCATTTTAAAGACCACCGTTTTCTCACCAAACTTTAGCTTCCTTTCTTGAGGTTTTTGCCATTCCTCTCTAAGGAGTGAGGAAGGAGGAAGTGGTTTGGACTAGATTCCTGGAAAACAGTAGCCGTCACATGATGAAGCAAGCAGTCTGGAAACCTGAGGGGGTGGGACTGAAGAGGCGGGTGATGGGGAGTCGTGATGCGCAAACCACTGGTGATGAAGACCAGATGTCAACACAGTCAAGGGAGGGGGCTGGAGGCTGGGGTGCTAGTTATTGGGAAAGAAGGATAGCTCAGCCAGACTGGCTGCTCCCCTGACCTTTTCTCCGGGGCATGATAGCAAAACTCACATTCACACACGACTTGCTCCTTCCCTTTCCACTAAAGACAGCGATCCATGAGGTCGTTTATGGTTTCCTAAATTAATTCTATCACCACTATGGCCTAAATGGTGAGTGTATCTTCACTCACTCATCCCTAAACCCTTCCTGTGGTTTCTGAATGCCTCCTTTTGCCCCACCAGGCACAGAGACTGAGAGCGTGCTGACCTGGTTTGCATCATTTGGAGACCATCTCTTAACTTTGACGAATTCAGTTTACCAAACTGCTGCCAACAGTCAATAAAGCACGTTAAGTCAGAGACTTTGGATGGAGCTGAGCTCCATTTCACGTCCCACCACCTTCTCCTTGTGTAGCTGGGGACCATAATTAACTTCTTGGTACCCACCAGTGCCTCACCTGTTCAAATGGGATAAAAATTCCCCTTCACTGGTTGTAGGGAAGACTCACAGATGTATAAACCCAGGTATCCATAAATGCTCAGCAGATGGTAGCTTTTGAGGCTGTTACAAAGCTGGGCCCTCTGTTGTGTGTTGGAGATACAAAGCCAAAGCCTGCACTCAAGAGACTCACTGTCTCATGAAAGAGACAGGCCCACAGGCAAATTAATGAAATGGCAGAGTAAGGCCTGCTTCAGTGACACCTGGACAAGGTGAAGAGGTGTACTAAGGGGAAGAAAGAGCTCTACCTGGGTCGGGGTGGGGTGAGACTACCTCCTGGAGGTCATGATCAAAGCCGTGGGTGGGGCTCCAACTCTGGTTAATCTGCAGCCACAGCTTGAATAGCCAAGATTTCATCAAGGGACACCAGCTAACCTGCTTCCTGGACTGCTTGCTCTTCAGCCTTGCTTTAAAAGCAAAAGGCATCTCTGTTAAAATCTCTTGGGAGATTTCATTTAATCTTATCACTCTTGAGAGCCTTGGATCCTGAAATAGTCTGGCTCCAGGTACCCTAAGTTAATAGCCACACACATTTAAAAGCTGGTTAGATTTCGGAAAACTGGAGAGGGTGATGAAAAGAGAAATCAAGTACCTAGAGTGTGCATGTGGGAGATGAATTAACATTCAGATAGGAACTAAGATTTTTGAGGACCTGATATATGCCATGCATTGCCATGTATCAATAATTATTACCTCCTGTAATCCTCACAGTGACCCTGTGAAGGTTTTATTGTCCCTTATTTACAGACGAGAAAGCTAAGACTCAAGGTATTTAAGCCGTGTGAGCAGGGCTGCACAGCTAAGTGGTAGAGTCAGTATTAAAACTCAAATCTGTCTAATTCCAGAGCTCTCTCTACTGTCCCAGGCGATCTCGCAAACTATATTTACACAGCATCCTGCTTCCTTTTCCAATAAATGGCATTTATGAAGTTGTTTATGTCTTTCTAAATGAATGCTGTTGCCAACACAGCCAAAATGGTGTGTGTATCTTAAGCATAAACATGAGAGGTGCCCTTGAAAGCAAGAATCTTTCAACACATCTGTCCTAGGTTGATCGTACTAATGGCCCTGGTCATTGGCCTTCTTGTAGCTACAATTTTTGCAATAGGACTTTGCAGCAACTCCCATGAAGAGGTAGAAGCTATTTCTCAGCCTTTAAATCTGGGCTGCTCTTGTGCCTTGCTTTGGCCAATAGTAAATGGTGTTAGGATAGAGTGCCAGTTCTGGACCTCAAGAAGTGTTATGGGCATTTGCTCTCACCTGGAACCCTGCCAGGCCTATACTAGGTGGTTGGGGGCATGTGAGGGACACATAGAAAGAGACTCCAGTGGTCCCAGCCATCCCAGACGAAGCCATGGTAGACCAGCCAGTTTCTAGTTGACCTGTTCATCAACCACAGCCACGTGCAGTCCAGTCATGAACTGAGCCCCAGTCAGATCCCAGCTGAGTTCCGGTCAGATCCCAGAAGCACCCTGTCAATGGGTGGACTGGTGAGAAATAACCAATGTTTGTTATTTTAAGCTATTATGTTTTGGAGTGGTTTTAAATACATCAGTAGTTAACTGATATAACCAAAAAGTAATCTTCTTTTTAACTAGAGGTCAATGAAGCTGAGACATTTATTGTTTCCTTTATTAATCAGTACTCCAGTTTGGACTAATTGTTCCCTAGATATGCTGTACAGCTGTCATCTCAGGGTCTCCCCTTATTATCACTTTAAGAATTCCTTGTACTTTGCTTTCAGAATTTCACGTTTTCCCCTTTCTTGGTAACTCCCTTGTTTTGCTGGAGTACATCCTTCAGGAGTTGCCTGGGAATGGGTGAATAGGATTGGAGACAATGCATGTCTGAAATGTCTTCACTCTACCTTTACAGTTAATTTGTGGTTTAGCTACATTAGAATTCTAGCTTGGAAACCTTTCTCTCAGAATTTTGAAGGCACTTTTTTCACTGTCCTCGCTCTTCCAATGTGGCTGTTGAGAAGTTTAATTCTATTCTGATCCTTGATCCTCTTTATGATGTAAGCTTTCCTCCTCAGAAGCTTATAGGATAATCTCTTGACCTTGACTGTTATGAATTTTTATGATGATGTGCCTTAGTGTGGGTCTGTTTTTGTCCATTGTGCTAAGCGTTCAGTCATTTTAGTCTAAATAGTCATGTTCTTCAATTCTGGGGAATTTTCTTGATGTATTTCTTGGATGATTTCTTCTTCTTCATGTTCTCTGTTTTCTCTTTTTGTAATTGCTATTATTTGTATGTTAGAGTTCCTAGAATTTTCTCTACTTTTATCTTTTCTCCTCTGTTTCCATTGCTTTGTCTTTGCTCTGTTTTCTGGGATTTTTCTTCAACTTTATTTTGCAAAGTTTCTGCTGTGTTTATTTTTTTAGTTTGTGCTTTCATGCTTAAATTTTAAAAAGTTTTTTTTTTGAGTGTTCACTGAATGTTCCTTTTTACACTAGCATTATGTTCTTCTTTCATAGATAGATATTATCTCTTCTCTTATTGAGATTAATGATATATTTTTAAGTTTTCTTCTCCATGAATTGTCTCTGCTCATCATGTGTAAGAGGGAGTCACAGAAAGCTAAGAACCCCATGTACCTGGTAGGGTTTGAGATCTTCACTGTAGATTGCTTTGCTGGGCTATTTCCTTGGGAAACTATCTTGTTAGTATCTTTCAGGTTTGCTCTGAAGTTTATCAGATTCCCCAGAAAGACTGAGCTTTTGCTTGGAGCATATATGCTTGGCTGCCTGCATTCTGGGAGCCAAGTTGGGGAAAAAATGTCTAGGGAGACTCAACATTCCTTACGTATGGTTTCTCTTTTTGGTATGATACTTTTAATGTCAAATGTGTATGCTTTGTTGCCCCTCAGTCAGAGACTCTCTCATTTGTCCTCGTTAGAGAATCATCTTCCAGTCTTTTTCTGGGATTGGGAAAGAACCGTCATTTGGCTACTTAGAGTGGGAAAGAAGATCTGGGGTTCTGACTGCATCTTAAATAGATGCATTTAAACCCATTCCCCTAATTTGAGCCCTGCCTTCTCCACCACAGAAGACTTTGGGGGTTCTGCTACACAAATCTGGTTGCTTCTCAACTTTCCCCACTGCTGGCTTAGGGTTCAGCTTTTCCAAATTTGCTCAGTTATCAATGAACCGTCACTTTCCAGCTTCATATTTTTGTCGATATTGTCTCTTCCTCCACCCTCTTTCATCCCATTGGTTTATGCCTTTTTGCAATATTGCTTTATTGTCTTTTTAGAGGCTTGCATGAGGGAATGAAGGCAAGTATATTCTCTCTCCTTTCTTTAACTAGAAGGCCAGGGGTAGTTCTTGGCTTTTGAAGAACTAACACTTCACAGTGTCTCTTTTAATTTGAAACATGTAGGCCATACACTTTCTCCGAAAGAAGAGTCTCAAGTGATAGAAATTCATGTAATTTTTCTTCTTAGAAAAAAATAAAATGAGTATGAAGCTTCAGCCACCTCATAAACCTTTAAGCCTTTCGTGTCTAAATTACCCAGACAACCAGATAATCACAGCTCTGCAAATCCACCCCTGACCTCCCACCCCTTTAAATCAGAGACTCCTGAGTCCATTTCCTTTATCCTTTTAGTAGTAGCCTTTTAGTATGTTCCAATAAGTGCTTTCAACTGGGCAATATACATATCATGCTTTCCTCATTATTACTGGTCCATTAAAAATATATATAAAAATCAGAGGAAGGGTGTGCTGTGAAAAATCAAACAATGGTCATTGTACATGCATGAGCAATGGGTTATTCTTGGGATATTCAATACAAGTGATTTACAAAAGGCATACCTATGACACAAAGGTGAACATTATTCTTAAGTACATTTTCCTCTTCTGGAGAAATCGGAGATTCCTTTCTCCTATTCCTCTGCAGTACCAGCACTGAATAAATGTAGGCTATGAAATTTATTCTAGGTGTCAATGGTCTCAATGTAAAACTTTTGGGGAGGTTCTGCTAGAGAAATCTACTCTGTCAGGCTAGAATCTGCAAAATATGGATATGAAGTTGTCTTTTGCCTCATCTTATTTTTCACCCGGTGCTAATTTAAAGGAAGCCTTCAGGAGACACAAAAGATTTACAGTTCTAGGAAAAATTACACCTTAAGCCCTCAGGTTTGCAAAGCTCTCAGCTTCGCTCTCTTAAGCTTTGCAAAATAATAGAATGCTGGCCCCTTTCTTTTACAAACAAGGCTCAGTTTAATGACCTAGCCCAGGCCACCTGGCAAGTCACTGGTAGGAATGACGTGTAGTGAACTTGTGCTTCTGGAGTTACGCCCTTATTTCAAGTGGCATAGAATATATCCTATTCCAGGAGCACAGGCAATATTGCAGGGGTATTGCATCCAAGGATGAATGCTTTAGACCTCCCCTTTTCCTACCTTAAGAACACAGGGGTACATCCAAGTGAGAGATGACAACAATAATAAAAGGAAAGATCATATTTAATTCCAAAATTAAGTAGAAAACAATCTCCTATTTGATGGGAATGTCAAGAAGGGGTGGAAAACCATCCCTAGCTGTGAGACTTCTATGACTATCCAGGACCCCAGAGAGAATCTGGGGGACAGGTAGAGCCTGGTCTGGCCTGCCTGAACCTGACCCTGTTGTGATTTGTTGCATTTAGGTTAAAGAGCCTGCATGAGCCTGTTCGGGTCTGCAGCAGACCCAGGACAGCTCTTGGAAAGCGGGGGTACTTGGACACTAGTGGCAGTAACAACAGCATGGCTTGAGGTCCATTTTCTTTTCATTCAACTTGAAAATAAAAAGAACACCGGACAGCTGAATATGGAGCTGATTGAGGACGTCCACAAAAGAGAAAGGAAATTTTCAAAGACCATGATGCGGAGGGTGTTATGAGCAGGGTGAGCGGGGGGTATGAGGGTGAGGAGGGGAGAGCAGAGGTTGAGAATGAGCAGAAGGCCGGCATCTCTCCTTTAAGTGTATCTTTCAGAATCAATTCTTGGTGTAAGCCCAGCCCTGATCTACGTGGGACCTTTTACTTCTCTTCCTTCTTTTTCATATTTGGGCGGAGAAACACTGCCAGTTAAGCATATCAATTTAGGAAACAGATTACTTTTTATGGGTCCCATTTTATAGGAACGCTTACTTTACAGATTCAATTTCTTCTATTACAAGTAGCCTTTGGAAGTTCCAGGGCCAACGGAGCTTCCTCAATTTACAAATAAAGACCACAGAGGACTTGCCAAGCAAGGGATAAAGCCATTATTCTCTTATTTGGCCATAAAGCTGCCCATCTGGTGATAAGATTCCAATGGTGGGAAGCCCTGTAACCTTTTGAGGGATTCTCCAGGCACTTAACTTAACCCTGAGTAGCAACTGCGTTGGCGACAGACTTGGCTTGGGAGAATATAAGCAAATAGAGCCATAAAAATCCTCCAACAGGATCTGCACTGTTCCCTACCCCACTTTCCCAACCTGCGTCGATCAGTTGGGTACCCTCTAGGCTTGTTGATTTCCACTGGTTTCTCCTTTTATTGCAAAAGGTCAGAAGGCACTTCCATATTGTTTGTGGACATCATGAACAGGGTCAGCGTCTAGGACATGGGACATCACAAATGGTCGGTCATGCAAATTTGATGTGACTTTTTACAGCCTTTCAGGGGAGAGACCAGGGAGCCATTAATACATAAGAGCAGCTGAAGCTCCTCCTCTCACAATTCTGGTTCTAAGACAGGACAGAATGCTTTCAGAGCCTCAGAAATAAAACAATGCTACCTCCCTTGATCCTCTGTGAGATTTGGGTGAGTGAGCCTGACTGGGGGCTTAGCTCTGAGATGAAGAGCCGCAAGGAGGACCTTCTCATGTCTCCCTGATGAGCTGTCAGGACCCAGACTTTGCTGGTTAAGAAACTGAAGGATCACAGCACAAAGGGTTAAAGTGGAAGAAGTATAGATGTTTATTATGAATTAGCGTAAACCTTTTTATGCCTCTGACAAAGTAACAACAACAAAATAATCATTCTGATCAAAGGACCTCCAGGGTTTCATATTTCAAAAACACAGATAAATAGCTTACCACAGATAAATAGCTTCACTGTATGGGTATTTTCCAGAAGCATCTGAAAATTTTCCAGGGGGTCTGTAGAAGGGGATGTGTGACTAGTGCATCCCCTTCCCCTACCCCACTGGAAAGAAATGTCCAGGGATTGGGCTGCTGGAAGGGCAATATGGACCCATTCAAATTTCCTCCCAGGGACCAATCCCTCTTAGCCCTGGGGGATGTCCTTAGCAGGTGGCTGTTCCCTGGTTGGTGGGGTGGAGGGAAAGCTGAAGACCAGGAAGATGGATGTGTGGCTTTTGCTAGAAGCCGTCCATAGCACACCCCGGGGGGGTGAAAGGCTTCTAGGTGGGAACTGGGACAGTCAAATTCTTGCCGATTATTAACTGGGCCCTCATTTCAGAAAGCAATGCTGTTTTTATAAATTGGAACTGACTTTAAGAAACAAAACACACACACAAAAAAACCCAAAAAGGAATAGAAAATTTTATGCTGAAAAAAGATCCCCAATGAAACAATCAGTAGCACATCGCATCTGTGAAGTGTCCCAGCTCCCTGTAAAGACTGTGTCTCTGACAATGGTTTCTTTCCAAGGTCATGGAGTAGGTGTTACACCCCAATCTTCATGTCCACATTCTGCAGGTTCCGCCTCTCATCTGCGGTCATAAACTGGTCTGGGGTCTCTGACGACTCCTTGTTCACCAAATGCACCATCTCCTGAGACTTGCTAGCTTCTCCGTTGAGTCCGCTGGGCTTTCTCTCCTCCATCGTGCCATTGCCATTGTTGATCACCAGCTTTTTCTTCTGCCCACACCTAATAATTTTAAAAATCACGTGAGAAATGGGTGCAATGACCCAATTATCATCGTCACTGTCACTGCCACCATCACTACAGTTGATGACAATCTGAGTATGTTTCATCCTACTGACTCTTAACAAGTGGCACTTCTCAAAGTGAGGTCCTTGAACCAGAAGCAAAATTTAACAAATGTAAGTTTGTTAAAAATGCAAATTCTCAGCCCCACCCCAGGCATACTGAATCAGAAAACTCGAGGAGAGGGGCCCAGGGTCTGTGGTTTAGCAAACCCTCAAGGGCTTTCTGATGTGCACTTGAGTTCGAGAATCAGTGGTCACAGCTCTGGGAAGCCAGTGCTATTATTATCCCGTTATCACAGCCAAAGAAATCTTGGGGCTCAGAAAATTCCATAACTTGCCCCAGGTTACTCAACAAATACTAAAAGAATTGGGATTCAAACCCCGGTGTGTCTGACTCCCGAGTTCTAACTCTCCTTCCACCATACTAAAGAAGGGAAATGTTTGCCTCTTTCAAACTCCAGCCGTTTCTGCAGGCTCAGCTAAACCATCAACGGAATGACTGTAAGTCATTCTGATTTGCGTATTCAAGGAAGTCCCATTACTTCCTTTCCCGGTCAACACGTTGTGGGCCTTGTCAGGGTTATTACTGCAAGTACCGAGAAGAATGAGACAACTCTTTTCTAGAAGTATAAGGCCATATTGATTTTTCTCTTAACATTGGTTAACTGTCGTATAACCCTGGATATAGGAGGTTTAACTACCTCCTGGGCAAGTTGTTCACTGTTACTTTAAGATTTCTCAGTAACATTACTTAAGATCCAAATGCAGAAGGTCTTCTATGGAAGGGCATGACCTTGGCCTTGTTGCTGGGTCAGAGCATTGCCTTATCATACCCAGCCTGACGCAATGCTTCCTCTTTCCTGTAACATAATCACTGCCATACATCTAGAAGTCAGATGCTGCTTAAACAAAAGCAAAGGTGCAGACCCTCACAACTACACATGGAGTGGGGATGGGGGGAATGGGCTAGCATTTATTGGACACCTCCCGAATGCCAGGCACTTTGCATGTAATTCCATGTAATCCTTACAATAATCTCACAAAGCAGCTGTTATTCCCATCATACAGCAGTGGAAACTGAGGTTCAGGAAGGTTTAGAAACTAGCTTGAGGGATCGAGTCAATATTCAAATCTAGGCTTTTATGACCGAAAGCCTGGGCTCTGCCGCACTCAATTCAGGCTACTAACCGTCTGGAGATTTGGCAACAGTATGAAGTCGGAATTGTTCACTTTGCCACTGGATATGTGGAGTTGTACAGACAAAGCTTCTATTATTCATGATCATGGGCCGTTCCCTCTGGGACTGCCAAGGCCATAAACTTTAATCCCTTGTTTGGGGAAGTTAGACATTATACATCCTGAATAGGAGGTTGATCCTGTCTCCTCTGGCATGACGCTTGATGAGGGCTCGGGGGAAGAAGGATGCTTGACTTGTGATGGTCTGTGGGGCTGGGCATATGGATGCAGTCCATATAGACAAGAGCAGGGGCTTGGAAGGCCTGGTTTGGGGACCTGAACGCTGTGTGACCTGGGGCAACTCACTTCACTTCTCCGAACCTCAGCTTTCTTATCTGTAACACCAGGCTGTTGAGAGTACCGGTGTCAAAGGATTGTGAAAATCCCTTGAAACGGAGGTTGGCACTGGATACATAAGTCTACCACTGTTTTATTTGTTGCTCTTCTGAACAACGTGGGGTGAGGAAACCGAGGCCTTGGATAAGCACTTAGAACAGTATCTGGAACACAGTAAATGTTCAAGAAGCACTTGTTGTAATTGTTAACGTAACCAGAGCCATATGAAATGTGTTTGGTTTGTTTCTTCTGGCTACCCCCACCCACCTTGTTATATTTGCTCTGAAGATGATGGAAAAGGCCAAAGGTGGACGCTGCTTACGTCTTTTCAGATTGCCAGGGGGTATCTCATATGTTCTTTGTTTTTGATAGTTTTTTGTTTAAATTCAATTTTATTGAGTGTAGTTGATTTATACAATGTTGTGTTCATTTCTGCTGTACAGCAAAGTGATTCAGTTATACATACATATATACATATACATTCTTTTTCATATTCTTGTCCATTGTGGTTTATCACAGTATATTAAATACAATTTCCTGTGCTATGGAGTAGGACCTTGTTGTTTATCCATTCCATATATAATAGTTTGCATCAGATGTTTTTTGGAGAAAAGGTGTCTTATTAAAGTAAATCCCGTTCACCTACCTAATGTGTACTTGAGAAGTTGGATGAAATATTGTGGGGAAGTGATTTATACTCATAAAAAATGTTTGTGCAAGGGGGTGAAGTGGGGAGTAATGTTATTACCCTAAACGAAGCTGATTTTGAAAGTGGGTAACATTCAACGTGCAGGCTTAGGAATATTGGGCTTGGGTTTGGTCCTGACCCCATTTCCCTTTGGATTCATGGTCTCTGTTTTTTGTCTGAGTTCTTTCAGGAGGGCAGGGTGATGCTCATAAATAACTCAGCCCAATATTTGGTGCTCCGGGCATTTCATAAGCACTTTTAAAAAGCAAGTTCTAATTCTTTCATTCTTATTAGTTATAGGAATGTTAAAAGAAACATTAGAACTGAGGGTACTTCAGAGGTGATCCAGCTAACCTCTTTTCTGAGTCCAAGAAGTCGAGCATATCACGCGAAGCTACCCCGCTAGGTATGGCCAGGAACTACACCGGATCTGCAACTTTACGACTTTATGACTCTAAAGGTCAGAGATTTTTACTGAACTGCCTCTGGCCTGTATCTCCTTTCCCCTTCAATCTCAGGCATTAGCTGAGGATGCACTGACGACACGATGTAGAAGATGCCAGACCGAAGCCTGGCCAGGAGCGGGTGGGGTTTAGAACCCAGGTAACATATATTTAGGGAATGGGGGAGTTTATCCTGAAAGACTTGGGTGGGTGAGGAGTAACTTAACAACTGACCTTCTGTCTCTTCTACCTGACAGTCCTTAAAGATATTTAGAGGTTTATTTTGCATTGTGTTGGAGCTTTGCAATTCCACCCAGTAGCCACCAGCCAGATGTGTCTATTTAAACTTAAGCTAATTCAAATGAAATAAAATTGAAAATTCACTTCTTAAGTCGAACTAGCCACATTATGAGGGCTCAGTAGCCACAAGTGATTAGTGGTTGTGTATTAGCACAAACGTGGAACACTTCTGTCATCACAGAAAGTTATACTGGACAGCTCTGTAGAGGGCAGGAGATTGGGTTAGCAGAGATTACAGTGGGCTACACTGCTACAGCTTTATGATGGAACTCACGGATCACTTCCTCGTGGAAGCCCATGTTTAACTCTCCCACCCCCACTTCAGCAATTAATGCTTTTCCACTTTTATCTTTTAACTGTAAGTAACATAACAGGGACTGGCCCAGAGAATGTTCTCAATAGACATTAGCTGACTCAAATTCAACAGGCCAATAGTGTCACGAAAGCTCAAGATTCTTGCAGAGAAGGGATGGTACCCTTTTCGTTGTAATGTCTTCCTCTTCTCTGCAGTGTTGACTGTCGTAGCCACCCCTCAAAAGAGGTTTGCTGAATAAATGAATGGCTGCTGTAGGCTTCTTATCTTCAACCAAACTTTCTTTGATGAAAATAGGATTCTGTATCCCTCTATAATGCAACGCGCGAAGCAGAAAGGCCTCAGCCTTTTAAGAGGATTAGAAATGGGCTGGCGGCTTTAGAAACACACTGCACACTCGGGGCCTGTGCAGCTGTTAACCACCCTTTAGCTACGTGGCAAATCTGTTTTTGATTATCAAATCAGGACACAGTAATTTACAGCATCCAAGCAGCTACTTTCCCTGTGAGACACTTGCTGTGCCAGCTCCTGTGTGTCCCTGTTTGCCTGTTGCCAGGGTGACCACTGGTCTTGGCAGGAGGGGGAGGAAAGCAAGGGGGCCCGTTTTTGCTGCAGACATGATGAGAAGCGACACAGGAGCTAACCAGCTACACTGCAGGGACTCCAGCTGCTCTGGGGACAACTGAGATGCTTCTCCAAGTTCTCCCCCACGCTGCGAGCATCTGAGGCCAACGTTTCTATGGTGACGTGCACAAAGCTTATGGACTGTATATGTGAGCAGAAGTGGTGCATTCTAGGGCCTGGAACAAAAGGATTGATTTCTGACAATAAGAAATTCATATTTAATTGAGCAAAAGTCATCTAGGAGAAAACACAGAGGCCGAGGGAAAGTATAAAGACTCTTTGTAAGGGCTCCCTCAAATCGCATTATTTAAATTCAGCTAAAAATAAAAAAATCTCTTTCCATTTAGTCATGGGAGACTTCTAGGAGGTCTTTCAGATTTATTTTCCTAGTTTTTGTTCCTTATACAATTGGCTATCATGACTAATTTTTTTTTATTTTGCCCTCAAAGGTACAGATAGCAACACAGCTATTCGACTTTAAAAGCACTTTCTTTAACTTGTACCAGTGTAAAACGACATTATTTGATTTCCTCCGATAAGTATGGGCTGTAACACGGCAATGAAATGAGCTGTTTCTTGCTTTCCAAAAGCCAACAAGAAAGATTCTAGAATTTTCTCCAGGTCTTTCCCCAAATGGAGGGGCATTTTCTGGCCTGTTAGATGATCTAGTGATACAATCAATGTGGTCCCACTTGGATGTAAGATTCTTTTGCCTTATAAGAAGGAACCTCAAGGCATGTTTACCAAAGGTTAAATGTTCCCCTGCATTTGCTTGGAGAAAAATCGTGGCTCTTTAGAACATGTTGAACAAGAAATTTAGAATTACACTTCTGGAATACCCCTGTGAAAGCTCATTTCCTCTGATGCTAGAATTGCTGTTCTCCTTCACTTCATTTTAGGTAGCATTATTTCTAGAGCCTGGTCACAGCTACATCAGGTATGTGCATTGTGTACGTTCCAAAACAATAGGCCTTGGTTGAGGTCGGAGAGAGGGGACGTTTGACAGTATGAAAACAGCCCACATGCCAGTTCTAGGGAGCTGTCGTTTTTCAGACTTCCCTCAGGAAAGTTTTTTATTGTCTCATACACCTCAGTCTCAGGGAACTCTACCTAGGCCGTAACCTGAATCCTTTCAATGACAGCTTCCAGAAAGCAGAAAATACTGTCATTCCAAAAAAAAAAAACCCAGCAAATAAAAACACAAACCCGATACCTGCTTTAGGTAAGGGTTCTAGAACTTTCTAGGGGCCTCAGACAGGCTAAAGGGCCAACCCCTGAAACTCTATATAGCGTTTTTGTGCACTATGAATTCACAATAAATATGTGTTTCATGAATCAATGAATGAGTATATCTTTTATGTCTTCCTGGTGAGATATTGTACAACTTTCAGCACATAAGAGTCTCCATGGGCTCAACCCCCCCCAGAATTAAGAACCACAAAAAAGTCAACCACTATTTAAAAGCAGATGTCCAAATAATCACAGTCTCCTTTCTCTAAGGAGTATATGCCAGAGCAGAGCTTCTTCAACTGTACTGTCCACATGAATCCCTTAGCTCTTATCAAAACACAGACTCTGATACGGGAGGTCTGGGGTAGGGCATCTCATGCTGCCTTCCTAACAAGCTTCCAGGGCGTGGAGGCTGCTGGTTCCAGGGGCTACACTCTGAGTAGCAAGGACATATCACCTAAGGCTTTTCAGTTTTAGATTAAAGTATGGTTGACTTACAATATTCTATTAGTCCCAGGTATACAACCTAGTAATTCGATATTTTTATAGATTGTACTCCATATAAAGTTAATATAAAACATTGGCTATATTCCAAGTGTTGTACAATATATCCTTGTAGCTTATCTATTTTATACTTAGTAGTTATACAGCCCAAGTTTAAATGATGCCCTTTCAAAGTTGAAGGCCCTGAAGAGCATCCCCTTACCTTCTCCTACTGTTGACAGCGATGCAAACTGCAAGAATCAAAGCCAGGGCCAGGAGAGATGCCAAGATGATCAGCCATTCTGGTGGGAAGCAAAAGATATCCATGAACTTGGGAAATAAGCTTGTGAAAACAGAAATGCACTTTACAAATTGACCTGGTCCAAAAAAGAATTACAGTCAGCTCTATACATGGGCTCAAGCAAAGGTCCAGTCAACAGCCAGACAGTACTGGAAGAATTATTTTGCTGTAGGTCTTTGCCCAACAGGACTCTTGTTTTCATCCCTTATCATCAGTCAAGATTTCCAAGTCCCCCGAAGAAAAACACGTTTCCAAAAATGTGTACAATGACCTGTGGAAACCTGTAGATGCCTTTGGTGCAATGTTATTAAATAAATTAAAGGAACATTCCTTTCCTATATGAGAGCATTCACCTTACATTTTATTAAGGAACAAAAATGGAGGCCACTAGTGGGTGGGCAAAAGGACATTCCTGTGTGTATAGGGCAGGGTCATTTGGCAAAACTTGTCAAAATCCTTCAAGATATACAGCCTTTGATCCATCATTAACACTTCTAGGAATATATAGGACCTCAGACTTAGCTATAAAGATGTTTATTACTGTGCTATTTGTGATAGTAAAGTTGGAAACAACCTACTATCCAACAATTAGGGACTGGTTAAACGAATTAGGGTACATCCATTGTATTGTGTACTAGGATACAGGGGAAGAGTATTTAATGACATTGGAAAGCTGTAGCCAACTAGTTGGGAATGTAGTTTACTAAACAGTGTGTATAATTACATGTTTGTATAGAAATTAGATCGAAAAATAACAGAAAGGACATACATGAAAATGGTAACCATGGTATTCCTGGATGGTGAGGTAGATAATAAGGGATTTATATTTTTACCCTTTTGTTTAGCTGTATTTTCAAAAATGTCTCCAAAAAGTAATGTATCACTTGTAGACCAATAAAATGTTATTTATATGTTTTAAAACCAAGCTTTAGTGGGATTAAAATATGACTTGACAATTTGCAAGTCAATTGCAAAGTGGGCCGTATATCCACGCAATGAACTAAAGCTTAAGGAACAAGAAAAATGGGAAGCCATTCACTGGCCATTCTTCTTTGGGAAGCTTGATTCTCCTCTGATTTCCTGCTCAGTACTGCCTCTGTCTGACCTCTCCCTGGTTAGGTGAGTTTGGGGAGGGAGGTAGAGTTAGGAGGTGGGGAGGCTGACAGGAAGTAACCATTTCTGTTCTTTTCCCAGGGTTCTAGCCCTGAGATGCTCCATATTCACTCTCACTAGAGCTGGGGAAAATCTTGCTGCCTGATTATAGCAAACTGCATCCCACCCCCCACCCCCCAGCCCACTCCCCCTCTCCACGTGCTCTGCTCAGATAAGCCCAGGTAAGGGGACGCGGCCCACACCACGTTCTTCCCTCTCCCCAAGGGAGGCTCAGTCTAGAGACCTCTGAAGAGCAGAGTTAAAAGAGTCATTTACAACCCTAGGAAAAACCTTCCTTTATTGTAATCCCCCTTTACAAATGCCCAGTTCTGAGCCCAAGTGGAATAAAGAATTTGCCTCAAATGCCTTAAATCCTTATGCTCAAGGGAGCCAAGTGGCCCAGCCTTCTCACTGCACATCACACATTCTGAAACTTTCTTCCGTCTGGATCAGTAAAGACTGTCCCTCGAGAAAAAGTAGTTTTTCTTTTAGTTTTTATGCCAGAAGAATATTCTCACTCCTCCTAACATGACCCTTGTATCTCCCCATTGTCTGCAATGCAAGGGGAAATTCACACGCTTCACCCAAAACCCGGAAGTAAAGCGGTAACTGGACTGGGATAGGAAAAGGATCAGGGGATGACAAGGAGCCCCTGGGGTGATCACTCATTTGGGAAGGAAGCTGTAGTAACTAACATGGCGCTTCTATGGGACAGACCAGGGACAGGTCTAAATATGAGCTCAATCTATGGGACCGAGATAAAAAGGAATGTCCCATCCTTTCCCACCAAGAGGCTGTGGTGCTCTCATTCACCCTTTAGCTTGAAAAGAGGAGCCATCAGCTTCAAGGTTAGACAGGCAGGAGAATACGCTTTCTAGCTGATCTCTGCTTCCTTTCTGGGACATTCAGAGAGACCCACTTTTAGCATTATTTTTCCTTCACAGCTCAAAACTCACCTGGAATTTGAGGTTTCCGCATAGGACCTGAGGTTGTGTTTGCCCCACGTTCCTGACTCCCACTTGAGTGCCCTAAAGAGAAAAACAACATCTCTCAACCAAAGTTTGGCACGCATAACCACGAGTTCCTTACAGAGCAGCACATAGGGCCAAGCTCTATGCGCTGCATCACCGTAAAGCTATTTATAGATTCCAGCCACAGACATTTATAATGTGTTGCATGGAAAAACACCTCCCCAGAAAAACTCGGTTTGATTAAGGCTAAGGTTTGGAAATGTTATTTTTCTACAAGAGCATGAGAATTCTCAGCGGCAGTACTATGCAGTGTTTAAGAGGCTGTTAAGCAGGACAGCCCTGGGTTCAAGCCCTACTTCTGTCTCTTGCCAGCAACATCTGCTGGGTCAAGTCATCCCTCTCTAGGTCTCAGTTTTCCCACTCATAAAATGGGGTAATAATAGAATCCACTTCATCATCATTTTACAGAGGTTTAAAGAAGTGCACAAGAATGGTAATTGTGTGCAGTTCCTGTAATAGGGAACAACCTCTGTTTCTATTACAAGTCAATCACTAAAGAGATGCTACCTATAAGCTTAAATTATACATAATGGCCCATCTTTGGGAACCCTGCCTCCCAGGGAATGAGCATTATGGTAAAATATCTTTGTTTCACTCATAGGAAACATTCTGATCAGCCTCACCTGTGAATGACTGCAGGAAGGAAGAAATTAACACATCCCCTCCGGAGGCTGACGGGAAACCAGGAAAAGTTTGACTTTATTCCCTCCTCTTTTAGGATAAAAGAAGCCTGAATTCTAACGCAGGCAAGGTCATTCTTTGCGATACCAGTCCATCTTCTCGGTCTGCTGGCTTTCTGAATAAAGTCACTATTCCCTGCCCCGACACCTCATCTCTTGATTTATTGGCCTGTCACGCAGCGAGCAGTACGAGCTTGCACACAGTCACATTACAATTTTCTGTTCTTAACTTAGGACTTTGCTACCCTGGACCAGCAACCTCACACGGGAGCTTGCTGGGAATACAGAGTCTTAGGCCTCATCCCTAACCTCAGAATCCTCATGTTTAACAAGATCCCTAGGGGATTCAAATGCTCCAGGTAGTTGAAAACAAATCTAGAAACCACGTCCAATATCTTCAATAGATATAAATATAGGTATTAAAAAATAAGGATTTGGGGTGGGAGGGGCAATGGCCCCTTCTGTCTGTGAAAAATCACCTGAAGGAGTGAGTGTGCCTGTTAATGTATTCCTGAAGCATGCATTGCTTAGAAGACAACATTTTCTACTGCTACAAAACCAAATAAGAGACAAATAAAGGATCTCAAACTGGAAGGAACAGGAAGTATCACAAGATAAAGAATCCAAAAGTCAGAACGGGAGGTTCATCAAAATGATGGAGGAGGGGCTTCCCTGGTGGCGCAGTGGTTGAGAGTCCGCCTGCCAATGCAGGGGACACGGGTTCGAGCCCTGGTCTGGGAAGATCCCACATGCCGCGGAGCAACTGGGCCCGTCAGCCACAATTACTGAGCCTGCGCGTCTGGAGCCTGTGCTCCGCAGCAAGAGAGGCCACGATAGTGAGAGGGCCGCGCACTGCGATGAAGAGTGGCCCCCACTTGCCACAACTAGAAAAAGCCCTCGCACAGAAACGAAGACCCAACACAGCCAAAAATAAGTAAATAAACAAAATGACGAAGGAATTATGTTTTAAAAGAAACTTCTAAGACATCTTGTGAAGGACACTCACCCAAATGAAAGTTTTGGTTTGTGTGTGTGTGTGTGTGTGTGTTTTGTGCTTCCTCCACTGCTTCAAAGTGAAATGTGAAAAATTCCCACTAAAATCAACTCTTTTTCCCTACCCAATAGGACCCCACTGCAGAATCCTGAAGGCTTCCAAGAAAAAAACCAAGGAAGTCTGTTTGGCTAATCAATGAATGAAGACAGCCAGGCCTTAAATGGTCTTTTCTCAGAGGGTCAAACTGCAGACTGTGCATAGGGGACTCTGCAATTTTGATGGCTGTGGTTATTTTGGGTAGAATGGCTCCTGTTTATGCAATTTGATGTTCTTGTTAAACTCAAAATGGAGCAAAACAAAGTCTACCAGACATCTGGCTGTTTCAGCAGGCCATTTTGACAGTGGCCTTTTACTTTACAAATCTCAGAAGGAGTCCAAGGGGCATCCTCTAGCTGCCTCCCAGACGCCTTGGTCATTATTGGCAGGTGTTTGCCTGTACAGGTCATGGGATACTGGCCATCTAAACTAGAGATCCTTGCCTTGAAAACCACCTAAGAGATACAGCCACTCTCACTGGTCTTTCTCTGACTCGTAGCAGTCTTTGATATTTGAATGGGACGCCACTAATGGATCACAATCCCTATTTTGATTTTCAAAAAAGTGCTCCCAGCAAGGAAAGATCTGGGTGTGTGTACAACCAGATGAAACCTCCCGTTTGAACAATACACACCTGCACAGGAGGCAAACAAAAGAGACTGCTCCCGCCCACCTGATTCTCACTTCAAGCAAGAGCTGAAGAAGCTGGAGGAAGATGGACAAGACACAGCAGGCCGCCTCGCCTTGCGCCCTAGAGGCCTGCAAATCTAGCCCGGGTAGGGCTGGATGGCGAAGTTCTGCAAAGAGGGATGCTTGACAGTGCAGTTGGGAGGTGAGATCCTATCTAAGACATATGCACAGAGATCATTCAACTGGCTCTGACTGTGAGGAAAAAGTCTAAGACAGTGCTAATCAAACTTCAATATACATACAAACCACCTAGTGGGGGAGGGGTGGGGGAGGCCTAGTTAAAATGCAGCTCTTGATTCAGTTGGTCTGGGATGACCGGGGAGTCTGCATCTCCTGCCGGCTCTTAGGTGATGTCCCTGCTGCTGGTCCAGGGACCACACTTGGAGTGGCTGGGGTCTCTTGACTTTAAAGAGCACTTCCTTTTAGTCAGAGATCCATATATCATTTCCAAAGCACTTTCAAATTCCTGATACCACACGCTCTTCACAAGAACTCTAGGAGGTAACGGAGGCCAGTGTTCTGATCTCCTTTTTACCAATAAATTGAAGCTAGGAAAGGCTAACTGCCCCACCCAAGGCCCCCAGAGAGCTTGGGACTTCTGTCTTTATTTTAGGAGCACTTCTACTAGGCCCTTACATCCCTGTGCTCTTACAGTATAGGTTATTACTGAAGCCACCATGCAAATATCCATCTTCATATTTGCTGTAAGTGTGTGAATCTTCAAGCCTGGAAGTAACCCTACTCCCACTTGGGCATGAAGGGGAGGACAATAGTTCATATGGCTTACCTGGTTTGCATGGGGTCACCTGGACTGGTGACTGTCAGGGAGACCACAGTGAGACTGCACTTGCTGCCTGGAGTAATGTTTCTAGGGGTGTGATCATTACAGTAATTACGGCAGTAATGATGGTCATTACAGGGTACTCTCTCCAGATCCAGCTTCTAGAGGCAATACGAGACCTCTGGGCTTGAAACCTGGCTCCACCACTCAGCTCACTAGTCATGTTAACTCAGCCAGGTTGCTTAGCCTCTCTGAGCCTTAGTTTCCTCATCTGTAATATTGGGCTAATAATAGTACTGACATCATTAAATGAGTTAATAATAGATGAAACATATGAAATCACTGATATTTGACTGTTGACCTACAGAAATGGCAGTTTCATATGGTCCAACCTGATACATGTAAAGTGTTTAGAACAACGCCACCAGCACACAGTAAATTCTCAATAAAGGCTAGCTATTATGCCACGTTCGGGGAGGGGAGGTTATGCTAAATGCTTTACAAGGATACATCATTTAGTCTTTAAAAGAACGTCCTGTGACAATTATTATTATCCCAATTTTATTGGTTAGGAAATCGAGTCTCAGATCCTTTAAACAAGGTCTCTCGTTAGCATGTGGAGGAGTTGGAATCAAACCCAGGCCGTTCTTTCTCCAAAACCCATGTTCTTCATCGCTCTGGTGTAATGCAATGTTAAACTGAGCGCCTGCCTGAATTCTTCCTGATCCTTTCAGATGGAAGTTTTCTTGAAAGCAGTAGTTTTCAAAGTGAAGTCCCTGTCCCAGCAGAATCAGCATCACCAGAGAACTTATTAGAAATACAAATGCTTGGGCTCCACCCCAGACCTACCGAATCAGAAGCTTTAAGGATAAGACCCAGCAATGTAGTTTAATAAGCCCTCCCCGTGACTGTGATGCATGCAGGGAACGTATGAGAACCGCTCTTCAGGAGACACTGACTCATACTTCATCAATAGTCAGCAGGTTCAATGACAATGACAGTAAGTGACTAATGCAGCTCACACTCACCAGCTGATTCGGATCCATGAGTTGTATAGGACCTCTCGCTGGGGTCATGGGGTGAGTCTTGGTCTTCTGTAAGGAGCAATAAAGGGAGGTTGAGTACTGTGTGCTCAGTTACACTGCCACCTGCTTTTCCTCACGTGTGCATTTTCACACAGCCCATCACAAAGTTTAGCCTTTTAAAGGTAGCCAAAAACAATGACAAAGCAGCTTCGAATGGGTTCCACGATATGATATTCATTGCTCCATCTAATGATGAGTGGTCTAGAGCTTTAATCAAAATTTTAAAAACTGGGACAGCACAGACCTGCGAGGATGACCATAGGAAGTGTGGCTTTAGTAAAAATCCCCAAACTGTAACACTCTACCAAAAATATTATGAGGTCTTAGCAAGTGTGAGGTGAGGATTTGATGCTGTGTCTTTGAAATAAGGACTATATGCTTTGGATCATGACAAATGTGATCACTGGGAATGCGTGTACTCTGTGGCTTAGGGCATGAGACATTTAAAGAGATTTCTCTGAGGCAGGAAATAGAAAAAGGTTTTGGTGTGCAATAAAGGATCTTGGCGTTGAATCATGTAAGGATTCAAAGAGAAAAGTTAACTGTTTATCTAGAGGAAAAGTCTGAAAATAAGTGAGAAAGAAATGGACAGATGGTAACTGACACGTGGCTAAGGTGCGCCTGGTTATTAGACTATGTTCCAAATAATATTTCCCAAAAACTAAATCTGTATTTTTAACACCAAGGGTTACTATAATCCCATCTTCTCAAACATCCATCACCAAAAGGCTTTAGATGAGGCAAGTTTATGAATTGCTAAAATCTGGATCCACAGGTCAAATCTTGGGTTCGGCATATGGCAACTCTCGATCTTCTCCCTCCTCCCCACACATTTTCCAAAACTCTAATGGAATCTTAAAGCAACAAAACACAGGACGATAGTTCATAAAATGGCAATGGTCACCCATTATGAAAGGTTCTTATAAGGAATACACAGTAATCTGATCTTCACCATGTCCTTGTTTAGACAAGGCAGGCACAGGTGACCTGTAATCGATTATGTAATTGTACGGGGGAGATAGACTGCTTTGTTCCTCGGCTGATGGTTAGAAAAACTGAAAACAGCATTTGCTGAAATGCTGAACACCAATACCCCCAATACCACCACCACCATCACCATTATCACCACCACCATCACCACCACCACAATTCCAGATGTTTTCATTTTTAACATCAAGCAAAATGATGGAGAAAAAAAATGTATGGGAGGAAATGAGCCTTATCTGAGTGCTCTGGAAGAAAACAAAGGGTGATAGATCATTTAATACATGGAGAACCATGGAAAATCTGTCTATACCACCACAGAATGTAGAAGGAATCAGGGTATGTAAATATCAATTTTGTAGAAAGTATTTTATTTACTAACAAATAGACTATGTAATCCTTCAAGGCTACTGTAACTATTAAAATTGCCATTTAAAATTTAAATTCATTTGGGTGCATAAAGGGCTCTATTTTGCCAAAAGAAACCAGGCAGTGCTCTAAGATTCATTTCTCCAGAAGAACACTGACACTGCTGCTAGGAATTTTTAATAACTGAGGGCAGACCTATGCTGAATAAAGAACCAACGAATGTAAGGGCTTTTGTCTTGCCAATACTGTCGAGGTTAGTATATTTTTTTAATTTATTGTTTTGGCTGCATTGGGTCTTCATTGCTGTGCATGGGCTTTCTCTAGTTGTTGCAAGTGGGGACTACTCTTCATTTCGGTACGCGGGCTTCTCATTGTTGTGGCTTCTCTTGCTACGGAGCACGGGCTCTATGCATGTAGACTTCAGTAGCTGTGGCTCACCAGCTCTAGAGTGCAGGCTCAGTAGTTGTGGCGCACGGGCTTAGTTGCTCTGTGGCATGTGGGATCTTCCCGGACCAGGGCTCAAACCCGTGTCCCCTGCATTGGCAGGCAGATTCTTAACCACTGCGCCACCAGGGAAGCCCGAGGTTAGTATTTTTTAAACCTGTTTTCCTTGAAGCCCTGGGATGGGCAGCCCAAGCATGTGGGCTCTAGGATAGAGGCCAAGCACGTGGCATTCTCATTCTGGGTTTTCTGTCCCACATCAAGTAACAGTATCACAGCTGTTATCTGTTTTACATGTTGGGTTCTCGTAAGATTTATTATTCTTTTGAGAGGGAGGGGGATGGGAAAACACATAGGCTACTATATATATATACACACACATGCTACCATATATATATAGATATATATTTTTTTAAAATCATGAATATCTAATATCCCTTAATGGTTGAACGGTAAGAACATCTGAACAGTTGGCACCAGGAAGAGAGAGTTCAATTTTAGTTTCTTAGCCAGGGTATTTTGCAGTTTCCTTTTCTTCAATGTTAGTTTCTTAATGAAAACAGAGAAACAAAAGTGGAAGCAGGGAGGATTGCTAGTTCCATTCCATGTGTAACTTAATTGAATAAGTCACCTTCAGTCATCTCTTTGCCATCACAACAAGAGAAAGGGTGCCTAGTCATTAACAGTAGATTGAATCATATAGTTTTAAGTGTACAACGTAGTTAGAAGAGGTTATCCATAAGCCCTTCACCAAAAGTAAAGTTCACCAATCCATCACCAATAAAAGAGAATCTCAGAGCAAAGATATTAGTATATGGAAATTATTCACAAGTTGGGTAAAACCTTACTACATAGGCAGCATATATTAGTTGAATCAAATGAAATTGATACTTGACTACTTTTACTTACAAAAATATCCACTTCATATGGTTCAACTAAATATATCCCAAGATCAGGAAGAAGACAAAGAAAGAAATTCTGCCATAACAACCAAGTCACAAAAAATAGATGGAAATTTCACAGGCAAATGAAAACATGATCTAAAATAAATCTATGGCACTAGAATGATGATCTGTGTGAAAGCCATTCCCATGTTACAAATCAGTCTAATCACAGCCTACACAGAAGACATCCCCTATAATATGAAAGGATGTGTTGTTTCTCCCTGTAGAGAAAGCAAACCAGATAACAAATGGCCAAATTACCTGATAAAGAAAGATCAACGTTAGAAGTAGAATCTCCAACAATAGTAACTTCAGGGGACCCAGTCTTAGCAGGGGTCACTGGGATGAGGGTTCTGTATTCATTTGTGTCTGGAGAATAAGGAGTATAACCTTCCACTGAAGTAGTTGAGTCTTCAGGAAGATTTTCACCTCTTCTGCCACCTGTGCCATCATTCCTATCTGTGTGGAGGTGGAATCAATGGTAAACCCACATTTGTAAGACCACCACCAATTGTGCGCTTGTCTTCTGAACGTGAAATTGCTGCAAAGCTTTCCACTTGTTATTTGTGAACATGGAGCAAAAGACAGTGTGGTTTGTTACACTATTGAACAGGATCAATATTTTGCAATCAGTACCACCTGGACATCATTCAACGGAAGAGATTTTGGTGATCCTAATATCTAGAAGAGACATTTGTTGCATCATCTACCTGGCTTATTAAAATAAGGTTTATGCCGCTAGAACTGTTACCTTGAAGTCAACTCAGGTACTAGATAATCTTGAGCTCTTGCTCAATTGGACCCACCTTTGATGAAGTGGAAGAAACAAGCTATTGAGCTGACAGGTAAAATTATGCTCCCTGCGACTGGAAGAGCAAATGCAAAGTTTCAAAGACGTTGAGGCTTTGATTATTCTTTCCTTTGCCAGAGGGCACTGCTTCTTGGTCACCAGTGCCATGGATTTATGGTCCAGAGGATAAATGGCAAAATAATATTATTAATGCAAGGAAAATAGAGATTGATATAATTCAGATCTTTCCACCAAATCATACATAAGTGATCTGTTATTTTTAAACAAAGCCACTAACTCTGGAGTTTAAGAAACCCAAACTTTAAGATTAAAAACATATAGTTTGCATTTAATATACAATGGCTTCTAAGAGATCTACAAAGCAGAAAACTCCAAGAACCATCGCCAGCCACAGCTTCTGACCAGGAGCAAGAGCACAACAGCCAACTGAGGCACCTCCACCAAAGACACTGCAAAAGCACCCATAGTTCATTGACTTGTTTGTCAATAGCCGAAGCCACCTGGGCTTTACAGTCCTTACTGCTAGATGTTGGAGTAGCAGTCACGGGATGGTCTTTGTCTTCTTCCAAGCCTCCACGTGATGTAGAGAAGCTCTGAGTATCACTCTGCTCTGTTTCAATAAGGGATGAATCCAGTATTAATTTGTAGTCATGAAACAAACCCTCTGTTATCTGCTGACAGGGAGGATCTAATAACAGTGGAGTCAGATGGATAGATGCATAGGAATACCAAGGTTTGTGCACACCATTCTCCTGTGATTGATAGAAATGCGCAACAGAATTCTGCTTTGCCGCTAGTTGGCTTTGTTTTTCAGTACAATAAACAAGGTAAAATGCCAAGGTGAAATCTGGGCTAAAACTTTGCCCACCCTGGATCATCCTGGCCCAATTATGGCATTGCTTCCTGTCACTCAGGAAAATCAGAGAACCCAGAGACAAAGAAAAAGGAATGTTTGAATCCCGGTGTTCCTATCAACCATCAAGAGCACCTTGGCTGTGTGTCAAGAAGTGTGACTATAGGGAAAATAAACACGATCATAACAGGTAGTATACATGTAACCACAAAAGAGGAAGAAGCTCATCTAGAAGAACTTGCTCAGGTAACTCAGATCAAATTTATACAAGGAAACACTTAAGTCTCTTCTAAAGAACATTAAATTAAGTTACCATTGTACTCACTTATTAGGTTTTTGATCTCATCTGTGGATGGGAATTCTCATCACTGCACTGAAATGCCGGGAAACGCTTGTCTGGGCAAACACAGGGTCCTCACTGATATACATCCATTTCAGGTTGAACCATTGCCCATATCTGAAATGGCTTTCATTGTTTTGAGTTAATTTCTTTTGTGTTCTTCTAAGAAAGGGACTGACCTCTGAGTTACAGGTGCAAGCACTCCATAAAGCACACCACTAAGCCATGTCCACCACCAAGTAAATATTACAACCAGGAGAGAGACGGTCACCAAATCGCAAACCCAACATCAGAACAAAAGTCAACAGGGACATAAAGTAGGAATATGAGACCCTCCATGGTCAAGGAGCATTTTCAGGCTTATCTGCATCTGCTGTGACGCTTAACACTGGGTTACTTACATTCTTGACAATTAACACGTCCTTGCTGATTTTTCCCTTTGCCTAAAAGGGCTCACATGAAAAGACTCTGCCCATTATGTGTAGCCAACAGTGAAATGAGGCCCTCTTAATTCTGGATTTCTTTCATATTCAGTCAAGAAATTATGAATGACTTTATGGTGATATCTAGGATAGCCCTATATCTGTGGTGGACATTAAGGCTACTAGAAGTTTAGCATTGTTTCTACCAGATGTTTAGCGATAGGAAGAGATATAGCAACTGTTCCTCTTTTGTTCCCGGGCCCTGCAACCCATGTCAATTGTCAACAACATATTTGCTCCTCCTCTGTGGGCTGATGTGACTTCCCTACTCTCTGTGATTATCTGGCCCCAAAACATGTTTTTACAACCACTGAAAAAAGGCTACCCCTCTTCTGCCCTGATTGAAAGATGGGAATCTAAAGGAGCTGGTCAGTTAAAGCATAGAGACACCACTGTCCTAGCTGTGGTCTTAAATTTCACTGACATAACTACTCAGAAAAGGAAAATCAAGTGGAATGGAGCCCCACATCCTTTTTTTTATGTTTCAACATAAAGTCATTGAATCTGGAAAGCACCACAAATGAAGGTATAATCAGATTTAAAGAACCATCAAGAAAATATAGAAAATGAAGACAGCTTTTATGTTCTGAGCTGAGCTGAGCCACGCAGCACTGAATGTGCTGTACCATCACCAAGCCCTGAATGTGCTGTCCCATCACCAAGCCCAAGCCCTGCATCGGGTCCGAGGAGAGCAAGAGCTGAAGCAGGAACACAGATCAACAGAGACCGAGTGTCATTATCCTTACGAGTTGTCACTGAAAGAGGTCCTGTCCTGTCCAAGTCTTCCACCAAACCTGTGTTTGGATCTGCAGAAGGCTGAAGCGTTGTACTATGGCTGGTGTCCACATCTGAAGGAATTAAATCAGCGTTATTGCTTGATTTCCTAACTACTATCTGAGGGTTGTTTATGGTCTAGAGACAAATTATTCTTATATTCAAACCTGTATAAGAGGAAAGAAAGCACTTACTGATTCATGTCTCCAGAACTGAAACGGATTATCATCTCTCCAAAAGAGCATCCCAAGAAGTAACTGGTTTTCATTTAAAGGCTGAGGTGTATGAAAGCTACAATTTTTGTGGTTTTTTTTGCTGAATCTGGAAGAATGCTAGATGAGCACATGACGGGTCTCCCAAGCCTTGCAGGCAGATGGAAATATAACCCACGTGTGGCTTGTCCCATTCTACACAAGTGATCTGACACATGCAGAAAAGACAAAGTGCACTGGTTCAGGCACCATTTTGTCATATCCCCTTGACGTGGCACAAAAGCTTTTGTTACAGCCCTTTCCCTCATCTGCTCCTCTTTCGCTTCACAAAGTGAATGTACAACTAAAACACAAAATCATCGTCCCATACTATCTAGTTGGCGGCTACAGGAACATTTTAGGGCAAGGAATAAGAAGCAATGGATGTCAGTGAATCATTCTTCCTATAAGCGCAAGTAGGAAATGTCTTTGGAATGTAACATGTACAATGCTGAGTGGTACAGAAATTTCACTGAAATATTTATAGAAGCTGTTTCTAATAACTATCACAAATCGATTTTGCTGAAATAAGTCCTGAGTGAAATAGAGGTCACACAAACCACAAACACCATCACTATTGCTGGCTCTTGGATTCAAAGACCACCCACACTGCTGCCTCTGGGGAGATTTAATGTGCTCCAGATGACTCCGGAGGGAAACAGTGGAATATTAGACACCCACGTCTACATTGCAGCCTTTACATATAAAAAGAAAAGAGTATCAAGATCTTTGTAGGACAAAACGTGGCTGACTCTATTATTTAATAATAATAATAGTAGTAGTAGTAGTAATAGTAACAGTAATTATTCAAAAGAGAGGAAAGGCTAACTAATCCAAATCAAAACCCCAAATGGATATTCTCCCAGAAGAAGTCCTGCCTGTTGATGGTCTCTAGACACTCTTGTTCATCTTTCCTTTAAGAGGTATCACACCATTCCATGGTTGAAGCCAATTGTAACATTCTTAACATCATCAGTTTGACGGAAACTCATTCTGTTCATCAGTATGGAGACGTAATATTGATTCTGAAGCTCTATTACTGGCTTGGTTTTCCACAATGGTTATCATCAGAGCCTCTAGCCACCATGTGCATAAAATGTGTAATGGGCCTGCAAGTGGCACTTCAGCCACACAACATAATGGCCCCAACCTCACCATTCACAGTCATCTTCCTTTGTGACATACGGATCCATTCACTCTGCCAAATTCATTCCTTGGCTTTCCTTCCTTTAAGCCTGTCCTTACATGTGTTTCTTTCCTAGAAAAACTTTCTCCAACTCCCTTTCTCTGACTAACCAGGGTTTTTTCCATTTTTCAAAAACCAGATCCAATCTACATCTCTCTGATGTTCTCCAGGGGGTCCTCTGAGTTTATTTTGTGTTTATTGCTAGCAATATTCATTTGACATCTATTACTTATTTTATTGTACTGTTAGATCTATTTTGAAGCTGACTGTTTTCTTTTCCTGGCTAACTTTTAAGTTCCTTAAGAGCATGGACCATGAATTAAGCGTACATTGTTTGTCTCCGTGAAGCATTGCACATAAAGTATTAATACTTTAGCTATTAAATACAATTCTATTAGCAGTATTTAAGACGATTGTACTTTAAGGGATACATGATCACTAATATTTGGGTACAACATAGTTAGGGTGTTCTGGAGAAATGAAACCATAGAAACTGTTGGATTGATTTTGGAGATAACTTTGTTTAACTCAATACCAAGAGACATTATCATTGCATACTGAGAACTCATTTCAGTAGTTTTGTGTCACGTATACCCTTGGGAGTTTGGACCCAAATAATATATTTAATGCTACGACTGAAAATTCATATCCCCATATTGGTTCTTTTGGTTGATCTCCCTTTTTGGAATGTTACATTTCTGTGATCAAGACATCTTGTTAAATTAAAAATAAATAAATAAAACTTGCATAATTCTATTCATGGATATAGTAAGGATTCTTCCCAAAGATAAAACATGGATTCTTCCACTTCATAAACACTGAGAAAAGTGGGGCACCACCTGCTACCAATTCTTTCAGATTCTCTCAGGAACGTTGTCATCTGGTTCTGATAAAGGAAAAATCCCTTTTAAATATAAAAATTTGTCAAATAAAATAACAATCTTCCATTCTTGCATAACTCCAGCTAGTATTTTCTTACTCTCTCTTGTTTAATTCTGTTTTTGAATTGCTTATAGGTAAATAAGAATGCTAATTAAGAAAACAAGGATTCCATCTTGTGTAAAAGTTGTCCATTCATTAAATTCATGAACATTTACTGATGGACAAGAGTGGTCTAAATCCTAAGTCACTGGGTATAGTATTTATTTCTAAGTGCGCAAGAGTAATTAATACCGTTTTCTGAGCCTTTTAGTTACTTGTGTGGAATGAGTACTCATCAGTGTTTGATCTCTAAGATTTCTCTACCAAAGACAAGTTTTATCTTTGGGTCTATAATGGAGACAGTCACTGAATCCATCACTTCACTCTTTTTAAAACCCTGCACTTAGAAGTAAATGGAAAAGAAATCTTGAAACTCCTCCTCTTCAGAGGAAATGACTTCCCCTCCCATCATTTTAGGACCAATCCTTCTTTAACCTTCCCGCCAAATTCTCCACTCTCACCTAGGATTTCAGATTCAGATGCATATCACTCTTACCAAGAAAACTAATTTTTGAAGAAACTTAAAAGTTCCTTAGGAAAGCAGACTGGTCTAAAGCCAAGGGCATATTTCTAGGAGAAGAGCCATTTGAGGGCTTTCAAAAACATAATATATAAAAAAGCTCGGAGATTATTACCCATCCTTCTTTCTGTTTGATGACCTCGTCCCATTGGATGTGAGACTGGGTCGAAGAAATAAGTCCAGGAACGGTCCTCTTGGCTCTGCACTGTCACTCTTTGATTTTGATGGCTGTCACGGGCTGAGGCTGCTGTGACAATGCAGTTCAAGCAATTGTCAAAAGTGTTAGTTGACATTTGGCCAGGGATACACTGATTTTTTAAAGACTTTATTTTCTATACAAGACAATGAAACCGTCTTCCGGATATAGAGGGCCAGGAAGTTGCAGAATGTTTTAGCAGGTATAGGTTCATTCATGCTCATTTTCCCTAGCAATCAGCATGTGAACTAGAGGTCGCAAAAGCATTAACGACTTCTCCAGTGGGTAGATGAGAAGTTATAGACATCAAGTGAAGATGGAGGAGAAATAGTTCTTTACCCACACCATGTTGCCACCATCCCCTAAGGGAGGAAGTGTAGAAGTCCAAACACATGATGTCATTCCTAGACAACCACGTCCCAGTGAAATGCACATTAGGCCAGTAGTGATTTAGAGAAGGAATCAGGTAACAGCTTCCCTTGAGATAAACATGAAAGTAAATGCCATTCATCTCAAAAGCATGAGTGGAATCTATTAGAAGCATCACCTTCTAACAATGAGATTTATGGCACAGTGGCATATAAGAATGCAGCATGTGCTTTGGCTTCACTCTGAGCCACCGAAGACGTATAGGTAGAAAAGATGACAACAGTAGCCCCTTAGCAACAACTACACCACATATCCAGTCACTGAATCCACTGCTCTGCCAGCTATGCATTCAGAAGCTGCCACATACCAGAAGAACATCATGCATTACATTCTATATTGCAAATAAAAACACAGGGATATTTCTCACTGATATTAAGTAACGATATGGAATTCACATTGTTTTGCAAGAATGCATCTTGCATGCATTTCAATATTTCTGTCACACAGACAAAAGAATCATGCACAGGACCTGGTAGAGCCAAGTTATCTGGCATCACTTAGAAATGTTCACAAGATTGGGTCTAATCTCCCCAGTCCCACAGTTCAAATATAGAGGAGAGGTGTTTTTTATAAATCTAAGAAGAAAACATTGTACATTCAAGGAGAAATCTCCAAATAAACATGACAAAGGGCCAAATGACACCAGACAGGTGTTTTTCTCAAAATGTCTGGCTCCATTTCTTTGACTACTGAGGTTCTGACCAAAAGCTTTCTAACAAGCCCAGGGTTTCACAGAACTGTGTTGTAAAGCCTGGACCCATATCATAGAGCAGATTCCTTTACAAAAGCAAAGGGAGTATTTTATAAGATCAGAGTCCCTGCATCCTCTTACTAGGGGATGCCCAAAATTAGATCTGAAAGTGACGTACGTAAGGGCATATTCTCTGTGTCTCCTTATGTGCCTGTATCCATTTCTGTTCTGGTGATTTGTTACGCGCACTTAAGGGTTGGCTCTGTGTTGACTGAATGGTAAGTGATTAAGGAACTGTAACACCTTGTGACATTTCCTTCAAACTCTTCTTGTTCACTGTCTTCAATGCCCAGTACTTAACCCCAGAGGAAGTTTTCACCCAAGTCTGCCTGTGAAACCATCCATTACCAGTTGTCCCTGCTGTTGAATGAGAGTCTTCTTTTGGCATTTGGGGATATTCCCCAGGCCATCCATTCTCAAACCACTGCTCTTTCTGGGTAGCTGTTTCTTCCGTTGTACTAGTAGGGGGTGCCCGGGCTGTGAGAAGAATGTCAATTGTGAGCTGTTATTGTTCAATTAATTTCCTTACCAACACATATCTTTCTACCTTAAGAGCATATACATGTGGGAGAGAAGGTAGAAAAGGAAAGCAGGAAGGAGAGACACCACTGATACTCTTGAAAGGGATATTAGAAATCAAATGGCCGGATACTTTAGCTTTTCAGATGGGAAAACTGGGGCTCAAAGAAGCTTTGGTTTGCTCAAAATCATATAGCCAGGTTGGTACAAAGTTAGGACCAGACCACGGTCTATGAATTCCAGTATTATTCTTATTTTACTAGAGTCTATGGCCTCATACATCTTGTCTGAGAGAACTGTTCGTTGAAAAAACTTAACCTGTCTTCAGTGATTTTGGAGGGAGGAGTATATTATATAACAGTCCATGACACGATCAGCCTAGTAGGAAGCCTTCTCAAAAGGTGGTCACATGACTCATAATCACACACACTGGAAATACACCAGAAGTGCATTTGCCCAGCATGAAAGATGCTGGGAATGTGAGACGCTACCCCGCTGACATGTTACAAAGTTATGTCTATGGAGCATCTAAAATTGCCAAAATGACTTTTTAAGAAAATTAATTCAGTGGAGAAAAACTTTTCTAGCCAGTGTTTGGCATTATATAAATAGTAGGAGTGTGTGACAGGCTTAAAATTTCAAACGCTCAGTGTTGTAATTGTCCAGTTTTAAAAAGGGCATAATGAATGAAATGAAATTGTAATGGGGTGCCTTTGGTAAAGATCAGAAAGCCACTGACATTTTCATCTGTAGCGACTAATACTAAAGTTTTAGTTCATCAAGTAAGTGAGAGTGTTATAATACTGTATATCAACTATACCTCAATTAAAAAAAGAAAAAAAATGAGAGTGTATAAACTTGCCAAGCTGAAGTATATTTTGCAACTTGTAAAACTGGTTTATTTCATTATTTTAGAAATTAATATGCATGATTTGATAATTGCGAAGACATTTAAAAAATAAAACTTACTGTCCTTGTTTCACCCTTGCATTGGCCAAAACATCCCTGGGGTTAACTGGTTATCCAGAGGGAGGGAAAAAAACCCCCCAAATCTTAAGTTTTACCTCCCCCTGACTAAATCACTACCTCCTGACAAATAATAAAGTTAGAGAAAACACTGGGTGTAATTACAAAAAAAGAAAAATTAACCCAACACATAGACTGCATACTTAAAGTTTAAAAAAAAGAAAGGGAAAATAAAATGTGCACACACACACACACACACACACACACACACTATTCTATACTACTTCTACCTCTCTCTTTATAAAACACAATGATCCTTTAAATATCCAGTAACCCCTTGTTGTCTTCAATATATGGGTTAGCAGAGTAACGGATTTCCATTGCAAACGACTCTCTTCTGGAAGTTGTAAATGTTCTTTCGATAACGCCCAGAACCACTTATGTTTTGCAAGTCCTGACAGAGGAGCTGCTGTAGCAGCTGTTACGTTCTGTTATGTCCTGTTCTGCAACTAGTAACCATGGCCCTCCCCCCCCCACCTTTAGACAATAGGATCATTAATTCCAAGCCTCTTAGTTTTCCACTTTTTAAGTACTAACCGTCTTAAATAATTTCTAAAATACACTGCTAGGACCCGAAGGGACTGGTACAGAATCCCATTCTGAAGAGACTTCTGTTTCTTCTGTCCTTCCTCTATCAGAAGACTCTTTTGTGAACTCAGCCTATAATCCACATGCGTATATCGAATCTGTTGGGGTCAATAATGAGATATAGGCCTGATGGGTGTATTCAGTCCAAGGCCCAGGAGGTAGTAACCTATTCAGTCCTAGCTGATGTCTGAAACTTTTCTTTTGTTGTCTGAAGACCTCCTCAAACCATGGATTCCCAAACTTCTTTGGCTTCTAAGTGATTGTTTCTTACATTTTTGCTTTAGGAGTATTCAAGGCTATGAGAATCATGGTTGAACCATAATTTCTAAAATGCTACAAGCTGTTATCCTAAATTAAAGCTTCTTTTATTCCAAACATCATAGGCATCTCTCTGAGAGATAGATAAAAAAAGAAGAGTATACACTTCTTACTTCTTTTTTTGTCCTATCCTCATAGGCCAGTAGTGAGACCTGAAATTGTTTTAGGAAACCTGAGATGTTTGCACATAAGTAAAAATAACAGCGTCAAAGCCTTCCCCAAGTTACCCTGGGCTTAAAAACAAAAAAAAGAACAGTCAAGGAATTCATATATAGACCATCTGAGCGATTGACTTTCTTCCAAAGAGTACAAGGGATGCCTTTCTACAATGCAGCGAGGAACAGAATGTGAAAAAGAAACTGAATTCATCAAAGATCTTTATAGAAAACAAGAATTCCAAAGATCCTTGCACTTGTCATGCTTTCTTTCCAGATCCCACTACTAAGCATCGAAAGAACACACTCTTCTTCATACATTTCCATAAAAACACACAAATTACCCAAATGGAACCTCTGGGAAACTTTAACACAAAAACTGTATGTCAGATCTTTTTAAACATTTTGGCCTTTTGGGCCACCTGACAAGTTAGTATTTTATTCCAATTTCTAAGAAACTGTGTGCAGATCTGGCAGCTTTTCATGCTCTGGGGAGAAAAGAAATTACTGTGTGGAAATAGAAGATGTAGCCAATGTCTGCAAAAAAGTCTTCCCCATTCTCTGGAGTGACTTCACTAACTCAACTAAACCAGAACTGATGACTGCCATCCTTCTTACTTGTGCTTGTAGGATGCTGGGTCTCCTCTTCATCATGATATCCACGGTGACTGAGAGAAGAGTGTGTTTCCTGGGTCCATTTTTCTCCATAAGCACTGGTGCTACTTCTGTCCACATCTGTCGTGATGATGGTTATATACACTGTGACTTTTTATCAACCAACTTTTGACTGTTCTGTTTTTTCATTAAAGTACATGCCATCTAATGGTCAATGCCTAAATAGTACCTCTGAGTATCTCCTCTTAATACTTGGGAGTGAATCCACTAATATCTCCCAAGAGAAAACCAACGGGCATGGACATTTCTTAATGATTACCTGTTATTGTACTACAACCACTTTATCAAGAGCAGCACCACAAACCATTTTAATGTATTCATTTTTATTTATTTATTTATTTATTTTTTTGCGGTACGCGGGCCTCTCACTGTTGTGGCCTCTCCCGTTGCGGAGCACAGGCTCCGGACGCGCAGGCTCAGTGGCCATGGCTCACAGGTCCAGCTGCTCTGCGGCATGTGGGATCTTCCCGGACCGGAGCACGAACCCGTGTCCCCTGCATCGGTAGGCGGACTCTCAACCACTGCGCCACCGGGGAAGCCCCGTATTCATTTTTATAATGAAGCAACATAAAATGTCTTGTGCCCAGATGATATAATTGACAAATGACTCCTAAGCTGAACTGAGTATCCTCATGAAAGTTCACTAAGAATCTGTGATGAGATATTAACTGGATTTCCCACTGTGTCCCGATGATTGACCTCTGCAGCATCAAAGACTTTGAGGGAAAAAAAAAGTCTTTAATTAAGTATGTGTAACCCATTACCAGTCATCCTTGTGGTTGTCTGAAGTGATACTTCTGGATTCGAATGGCCTGGGCTCGGTTGCGTCCAATCCTCGTTCTGTTGTGGGTGGTTAAAAACCCGTGGTGTGGTTGAAACTGTGATAATGATGATTGAAGTAATTAGGAGAATGTTATTTCTTGAGCCTTCACCACTTGTTCTGCATATGTCTCCCTTCTTTAGTCTATAGAGTAAGTCATCTATACCAGGCTGTATAGATGGTTGAGTGGAAATGAAGGGAAAGCAGAGAATGCCTTCAGCTTGCTTCAGCCATACTGTTAAGCATCTCAGTGTCCTTTGCATTCTGTCAGAGAACACGTAGGGGTCAGAACATGAGATCTTCTGGAGAAAGCAGCCAAAGAAGCTGCAGCAGGAGGAAGAACAGCTTTGAAAACACCAGCCCTACACCAAGGAGAACCAAAGACGTCAGCGCTTTGCCTGTCCATGCAGTCTCTAAGGACCCTCTGCAATGGAAAGCCCAAGGAATCTGTAACACTGCCAAGTGTGCTACATGTAGATCCTCAGGCTGAAGAGTAGATACCTGAAAAGTTATACCATGATGACCAGTTTACATTATTAGTTTTGGTGGGGAAAGAAACACCCTGCGCAGCCAGAGCTTTCCTATAGATGATTCTAACAAAGAATATCTACCTAGAACAGCCATGTGATTTAGCTGTACATTTCTGAATATTTATATTTATCAAACACCTACGGTATTCTCATCAAACACAAAGCATTTCATGAGCAAGCCATTCATAGCCAATGAAAGAAAACCAAGATGCACACATTCAGTAGAAAACACCATAGGTAACCAACCACCATCACAGCAGCTCCCCAAAGATAAAAAGGGGCATACATCCACCAGTGCCCTGATACTGTCACCCAAAATGATAGGGCTGGAAGAGGAGATGCACCTGACAGAAGAACCAGGACAAAATCAGAATCAATGTCTTTTGTGAAAGGTTATTTGCAAATACATCCTAATTCTTTCAAACTTTATTTTGATACCCAAATAATACAAAACTCTTTTCAGAACTATAATACTATCAGCTCTATTTCACAAGTTAATAAAATCAGGTTTAGAATCATTAACTACATTTTCAGTAAGCATGAAAAACTGGCAGTTATCATACCCCTATGGAAGAGAGAGGGCATCATGCTGGATTACGTGCACAGGTGCCAAGAAGAAAAGTGAGCTGAAATCGGAAAATATGCCACAGAGATGAAATAATATCAAGGGAAGTTTTCCCCTGGAGCTTGATGATACGATTCATTTTCAGGTTGATCTGTTTGGCTTGCCACTCAAGAGGGTTTAGTTTCTCAAGTGTCAAGACCACATCTTTCCTGATGCCCGACTTAGAAGATGTGGCCACATCCTGAACCCAGCAGACAGTATAATAGTAAAGCTCCAGTGTCTTGGGGTATTTGGTTTTCTTTTTGAAGTGACTAAAGAGAGTTTCTTTGTTAGGTCTCTGAGCTCTGCAGGGGTGTCCAACTAAGGAATACACTACTTGAAAGCTTAGATATAAAGCATATAGTTCATCTCGAGTATTTGTTGTATCGATGTCATATACTCAGATGCCTCAGGCCTAAGCTATGCTTTTGGACCCCTCCCTCCTGGGGTGCTGTCCTTTTGGGGATGAAACCCTCAGGTTCCAATTGGATGGACAGGACTTCTGTGACCTGAGAGAGCTCATGTAGCACCTCAAAGGCACATCTTCTCTAAAAAACAAGGCAGAGCTGTGATAGAGTCAGGTTCAGGATCTCATCTCGGTTCAGCAATATCGCAGATCATGACAGGTATGTATAGGAAACTCAGTCATTTGGCAGACTATTAGACCAACCTTTGAATTTTTTTAAAGGACCTTTCAGCTCAATTTCCATCTCTGTTCTCAAAAAGGTTTATAATTGTCACGAATTTGGATACTATTATGCAATGGTTTCACTATTTGTTTTTAATAATTGGCACTGTTTTGTTATCTAGCTCAGCTTTAACACATAAATAAACAAAACAGGAAGTACCTGAGGCATTAGAAATTTTATAAAAGATATTTTTTCCATTTCTCCTCCAAATATATTTTGGCTTCCATTAAAAAAAAATCAGTTTTTTCCTTCATAATCTCATCAAGGTATAATTAACCTGGGATCATAGGCTTATGCTCAATTTTCATATTAACTATTTCCTAAGATCGACACTCTTGGGCATCACTCAGATTAATCGATAAGCCTGGCATAGATGGTTCTACAGGAATTGGTTATTCTTACTGGTGCTGGAGATAAAATCTTCATCATCATCAATGTCTGATCCAGAGTAACTGGGGTGTCTGTCACTTTCATCTTCATTTTCTTCAGTTGCCTCCCAGCCTGCTGAGATGATATTTGAATCCGTACCTGTTGTGGTGACTTGCATTAGTGGCTGAGCTGGATGCCGAGCAACCCATTTGACAAAGGAAGAAAATCAGGCACAGAATGTATAAAAGGATGCCCGAGATCATAAGAAGAAAGTGAGAGATTTGACTTCTATACCCCAAATTCTTATATTCTGGTCTCTGAAGCTAATGTATAGATCCAAAAACAGCTGGCTATGATCTTTACAACTGAACACTCTTTTTAAGGAAGTTAAAAGAATAAATATGGACATAACCCCACCAAACAAGTAAAAGAAAAAGAAGGCCAATAAACACAGCCCCATGCTTTCAGATGCATTTATTATTAACCATATGCCATGAAAGCTAGGGTGTCAAGAATAGAACGAAAAGGTTTCACACATGTGCCTATTTGTTTTATCAAGCCACCGTCAGTAAAACCTTGGAATCTAAACACGTCAGTCATTTCTAAAAATCCCTTAGTTGTATTCACTATTTGCTATTCACCCAGCTATGAGGTTTGATCTTCTCTAGCATTTGATTACTGTAGCTCTGAACGCAAATGAAAGCTATACTGCAGTTCCCATCAATACTTTAGCACGTAGCCAAAAAAAAAAACAAAACAAAATTAAGTCAATTAACAGAGAAATTTTGCGGGGCATTTATTAGTCAACCAAAAGGGTTGACTAGAATGGACTGTAGCCAATATTTGGGAAAATTCTCACTTTTTCCCTTTTGGATGCAATCCTAGGAAAGGAGATGGAAAGCCTCCACCTCTTCGCAGTGGTTACTATAGATGTCTCTTTACTAGAAAGGGGTTTCCTATATTTTGAATGAGATTCATGCTATCTTTTAGAATGACCATTTATCTTTGCATCCTACGAGTATCTATCCCAAAAACAGTTCCATTGATGGAGATTTTTGTTAGCTCTCCCTATGCTATTTTATTTTCTCATGAAAAGTCAAGAACTTTTTTATCACTTCAGTCATTTTAGAACATCTTTCAGAGTCAAAGTTTTGTTCTGTCATTGAGAAAGACCTAGCCCCCTTCTCCAGCTCCCATATTAGCCTCCTCCTGGGCTACATTAATTCTATAGGATAGAAAGAAGAAATCTGCTTATTAGTACTAAGAAGTCAAACATATAGATCTCAGGGTCATGAAAAACATTTGTGAAACCAGCATGAACTTTAGACTTTGACAATATCCCCGAGGTTAATGAAAATTACTGAAGACTGCCAAGAAAACATAAGAAATGAGATAATAATAACTCGTTACCAGCCATTATTGTTGTGGTGTGAAGATGAATCCTGGATGCTGATGGCTGAAACCACCAAGAAAACCAATCCTGGGCTTCTTGCCTCTTGGTTGCTGTTTTGGAAGTTGTACCACTAGTGCTCATCAAAGCTGTTGTAACCATAATTGAATTGATTGTTGAAAGGTTAATTATCAGTGCCTAAGAAATAGCATTGTATGTGCTTTCATTCTTTTACCACTCAAGAGTCATCTATACATGATACAGATGGCGGAAAGAAAGAGAAAAAGCACAGAAGTTCCATTTCTTTCCAAGGCCCAAACCAGGGTTCATAGAATGTCAGAGATGGAAGGATCTTAAACAGCATCTGGTTCGTGCTCCTCAACTTGAAGATGAAAAAGCTGTGCTGGACAGACCTTGACTTGTCTGAAGTTAGGATGATTAAACAAGAGAGAAGTCTTGAGGAGAGCGTGAGAGCTGTCTTTGAATTTTGAAAGGCTATAACATAAACAAGGGATTAAAGTTTTGTTTGTGTTCCTAAAAGGTCAAACTAGGACCTGTGGTGAGAATTTCAGGAGATCAATATTCTTCCAGATGTTAGATTTGAAAAGGTAATAATCTGAACTCTCCAACAATGACAGTATTATACAGAAAGTATTATAACCCCCACCATCAGAAAGAGCACTTAGCAGGAAAATTGTGTCAAGGATTAAACGACTGGAAATGTTGATGGAACGAGACTGTTTAAGATCCTCTCCACATCTGAGAGTCTCTGATGCTAAAGGATGATGAGTCCTCGCGCATCATCTTCTACACATTCTATCTTGGTCAACCAACATCATCCTCCAAGAATTTAGGGTACGACACTTCTGCCAGCAGTCCCACACACATAGCCCCAGCAACCCCTGATACGTGGAAGAAGGACACATGAGGTGGAAGCCTGAAAGAGATGCCATTCCACTTTAGTTGGCATCCAAATTCCCTAGCAGCCTTGCCCACGGTCGCTTTTATATCAACACTAGATTTTGCAAAGCAGAACAGAACATTTTGAGACCCAGTTTTTGAAAATAGGATAATCAATCAGGAAAGACAAACGAAGATGAAGTGACCCAATGATCTCACTAACAAGACCAGAAGCAAGAGTCTTGACTTGAAAACTTCCAAAGACTGCCATTTCTGCAACCATGATGTGCATCAGAAGAACAGTACAGAATAGTAGACAAAAAACTGAAAAAAGTTCAAGCAGAGAGGCTGAAACCATCATTAAATCGCCAAGTACAAAAGTAAAGTGAATTAGATTTCTTTCTTCCAGTTATCAAGAAAGCCCAGAAGTGTCACAAGATGAAGTACTGACAAGACCTTTTCCTTCACAGTGTTTGTACTATGAAGATGAACATTGTCAACATTTTAAAAATACCATTTTTTAAATTCTGCAGTCAGTCTCTCTCTCTCTCTCTCTCTCTCTCTCTCTCTCCAGCATTATCTTAATCAGTATGATATGCAATCATAACATAACATCAGTACTATTTTCCTCACAGGAGTATTTGTGAAAATAAAAAATACAGTTTATTCAATGTATTATAAACTAAGCAAATGTAAAGGACCATTTTTATAACTCTTTTCCTGCATAAAAAATGCTTAATTATTTTGAAATGTGGCCATATCCTCCATCAACGAAAGTTAGTAAGTGAAGGTATGCTTATAATATCCCATTGTTATAGACTTTGAATGTTTTTTCCGCAAAAGCTCTCAAACTCTCAAAAACACTTTATAGTGATTTAGAATTAACAGTCATACATCCAGGGAGCTTTTTAGAGGCCTAGATTTTGATATAAAGCAACAGGTCACTTCCCACACTTTATAGTTGAGGTATCAGATGTCCAAACAATTGTTCAGGGCCTAGTACTTTCCATCTGTAAATCAGTATTTTCCTCTATTATTATTACTGGCTGTGATAATTAGATCAGTGGAAAGTAGGAGTATGCATTTTCTAATAGACTTCTTTCAAGAGGACATGTTCTGAATTAATCTCTTAATTGAAGCTCTGAAGGAAAAATAATTCTGATTCTACGTGCATGTTGCCAAAGGAAAACAAGTAGGACATTGGGCAGAATCCAGTCATGTCCCCAGATCTGTGGGCCTCTCTGTTAAATGAAACGGTACCAAGATCCTGTTCTAAGGGATGGTGACAGAACATCAGTAGGGAACTTCAGCATGATAATGGTGTCCCTTCCGTTAACACTGAAAGGCTTGGCATTTAGAACAACAGATAAGCAAAAGACGTAACAGTTTACCTGCCATTGCTGTTGTTGTCTGATCCTGAGTCTTAGGCTGTGAATTACCAAATGGGGGCCATATCCAATTATTTTGCTCCTGAGCTGCTGCATGGCTGTTTGAGGGCACCGTTGAAGTAACTGGATCAATTATGAAAATATCATTTTGTGAGGTCTTTCTAGAAAACCTTTACTCTCAGTCCTGTCTATATAAAATGTATGCATATACTATAGAGTGAAGATTAGAGAAGAGTGAGGCCTGATTTTATCTTTCCAGTCTCCTAAAGTCTCTTAGAATCTTAGGACAACATCAGAAATGCAAATTCTGTATGGATAACCACAGAGTGCTACCCGTTCTTCAAACGGAGACCCCTGAATACAGGCTCAGAACAAACCCAAGTAGCAACTGAATAACCCGTGATGGAAAAGAGATTTTATAGCTACCTGATTGGGTGACCCAGCCATGAAATGGATCATTCATTTATTTTCGGAATATCTTTAGAGGTGCTTGCTTGTATCTTTTGGATCTGTCTATCATTTTACCCAGGAAGCTTGTGATGACAAACTGGCATTTCAAAGTTCCACCCACACTCATTAATCTCAAGTCAAGCTTTATACTTGAGCAGGAACTTTGCAAAGGGTGTGTATTCAAAGTGTTGAAATCAGATAAAGCTTTGTCAAGTATCCATCTAACACTTTCTGTCACTTTTAATTCTAATTCAGAATGTGTTTCCAGAAAAGAAACACAACCGCCCAAGTTAGAGAAATTCTGGACTCTATGCAAATTAGAGAAAGGATAATCGGTGCTATTTTGCAATTTGAAATCTCGCACTTGACTCTCAAGCTAGACTTGAGTCGAGAATGTTTCCCTGTAGAAGAAGAATGGCAAAGATCATCAGGATAAACATCTAAACCAGGTGAGATTTTTAAAAACCAGTTTGAGTCATATGCGCCCTTGAAAATCTGATATAAGTTATTGCTTCTCTCCTCGAAAAACAGATCCTACACATACGTATTCTCAAAGTTTTGCATATTTTTGGTGGCTCTTAAATAGCTTATGGCCTATCATTGAACCTACTGGATGTCCATGAACTCCAGGTTAAAAGCTTTGACTCTATACACACCCAATGTCAACTACCTACACAACATGCTCTATGCTACAAAGGACGCATTTACACAGAATAGACTAGAGAGATTGGGACCAATTTCACCACTGATGCCCCCAGATAAACCTGGGCATCCCCTTGGAAAATCTGCAGATTTTCCACTTTCCACCACTTTCTTACCTCAGTAACTTTATTAAAGATGCAGAACTCTGGACACCCTCACCCTATAGTACATCAGATAGAGACCAACAGGAAGCAAACATACAAAAGCAAGACAGAAATAGGCATTATTTCTGTCTTCCGAAAAAGAGGTGTATGAGATTTGGGGAAAAGGAAAAAAGCTACTGCCAAGACAGCAGAGTTTTCAATTTTCCCCACCCAAGTAAATCATGCCAGACCAAAAAATAATAATAATGATAAAAATTTTAAATATATATATTTATATATATATATATACACACACATATATATTTTTCTTTTACACCCAGAAGACAAGGAACTAAAGAGTTCCAAGGCAGGAGTCTGCTTCCTGAATTAGTTTAAGTTTTTGGATTCCAAAGAATTCCTGATCACCAGTAGAAAAAAGGCTTATGACATGCCTCCAGGAAAGCACTTCCAAAAACAACATTTATAATAGAGAGCCTGCTGGAAGTCAAAACCTACCCAGATGGTCGTTCTCACTGGCTCTCCCTATTGCCACCCACTAAGGACACTTAAGGATGGAATCAGCCACACAAGCCAAAGATACTCTTCTCTGTGCTCAGCCAGCCCTCCTCTTGACTTCTGCCCTCCTGTACGCATTAGAGGGGATTTGCAATCACTCCCTCCTGGTAAGTCCCAACTCTGAGTCCAACACTCATGAGGTTTTGCGATTCTCCTCACTGGGCTTAGAAACTATGGTCTATTCATGAACCAGCGCTACCTTGTTTGAGTACACCATACGCTATGTTCAAGTTTCTACCTGATTCTTTTCTTTGACACCTTTCTTCCCATGAGCTGATTTATTTGGCACTGCCGTAGTGGGTTCTGTGGCACTTCCATGGCTCTCAGGTTGGCTCTGGACTCACTCTGCTGGGCATACAAGTCTCTCTCTTCCTAAACTACTGAAACTTAACTAAGTGCTCTGGAAAGAGGAAAACACCATTCTTTTCTCAACCCAAATCCTGAACTATTTGTATTTAAGTAAACATACTTTTAACTAAATCATTTCCTTGATTTCTGAACAGTATATAGGCTCCATGAAGGTAGGTCCAACTCTGAGTCCCTGGTAACTAGAGCAATGTCTTGCACAGAGAAGACCTCAAATAGCAGTTGAATGAATGACTAGGTTACTAACCCTTACTTCTCCTCAATATTACTTTCTAAGGGTGTTTACCAATAGGTCCCAGGCATTAGAATAGCTTGGTACGTAGTAGGTCTTCAAAATATGTTTGCTGACTAAGGCAGGAGAGGCGCGGTCCTTTAAAAGATGTGCTATGAATGTTTATAAAATGTCCTCATTGCATTTTTTAAAGGACATGTGAAATACTATTTCTCTATAGGCTGTCAGCAGCTTGAATGTTAATTTCATCTGGTTCCCACAAGATGTCTTCTGTCACTATTTTCTTCTTTGGCGGGAAACGGGACTTTAGGATAGACCCGATCTGCTTCCTGCTGAGACCATTAGTTGTTGCGTTTGCCAACATCTGACAAAATTGCATGTCCTGATGATAAACCCCTTCAATGTGGCTACTTTATGAAGGCAGGGAACTCAAGAAGCAGCAAGTAACTAGCAGCCCACCTGCCTGGTTTGCAGAAGCTTCTCTCAAGAAGAGTTGTCCATGGAATTACAGACAACACAGTGACACAATCTTTGGAGAGCTAATAATCTGGGAAATCATGGGAAGTTTGAAAATATGTGCTTTTTGAAATGTTTCAAAGAATATGAGGAGAATGATCACAACCCAACTCTATTTGTATCACCCTTCTCAGCAAGATGCTAACAGAAATTTAAGACACTGTTGAGAAAGTAACCTTACATTAAAACCTAAGTGTCCATCGACAGATGAATGGATAAAAAAGATGTGGCACCTATATACAATGGAATATTAGCCAGCCATAAAAAGAAACGAAATTGAGTTAGTTGTAGAGAGGTGGATGGACCTAGAGACTGTCATACAGAGTGAAGTAAGTCAGAAAGAGAAAAACAAATACCGTATGCTAACACATATATATGGAATCTAAAAAAAAAAAAAAAAAAAAAAAAAATGGTTCTGAAGAACCTAGGGGCAGGACAGGAATAAAGACGCAGACGTAGAGAATGGACTTGAGGACATGGGGAGGGGGAAGGGTAAGCTGAGACGGAGTGGCATGGACATATATACACTACCAAAGGTAAAATAGATAGCTAGTGGGAAGCAGCCACATAGCACAGGGAGATCAGCTCGGTGCTTTGTGACCACCTAGAGGGGTGGGATAGGGAGGGTGGGAGGGAGATGCAAGAGGGAGGGGATATGGGGATATATGTATATGTATAGCTGATTCACTTTGTTGTAAAGCAGAAACTAACCCACCATTGTAAAGCAATTATACTCCAATAAAGATGTTAAAAAAAAAAAAAAAAATCCTAGTGCTCTGGTGATTTCCCTGGCTTCTGGGTGATGAGGAATAGAAAAGGGCCCTGTCTGGAGCATTTGCAAACTAGTAAATTTCTGCCACACTCTTTGAAGACCCGAGTTCCACCCCTCAGGAGCCGTAGCCAGGAAAAGAGAAAACCCACACCATAGTAGGAAAGCTGCTGAAGAAGCAGCTGCCCTATTTGAGCGTGAATAATCCTCCACAGAAGGGACGCAGCCCATCTGGGAAACAAACAAACCATAGGGGAAAAGCAAAGAAGGAAGCAGAGAAGGAGACAAGGGGAAAATGTAAACACCTTCCAATGAAAGTGAAGCCCCGGGGCCAAAAACCCAAAGAAATCTAACGCAATGTTTACATATTTGCACTCTAGCTGTCCCAAAGTAATGATACCCACATAACCAAGCAAGAATTAAGAACCTTCCCCTACCAGCTGGGATAGCAAACTTTTAAGCAGATTACTTTGATCAGATAACTCCTTCAGGTATGCTTCCTTAGACCAAAAACAAAGGAATTGCTTAGCAAATCATGGGTGGTGAATATGACTAATTATTACTCAATTAATAATATGAAAATACATCAGGTTAAAACCTAAAAATATAAAATTAAACTGAGAAAAGTAGCAGATGAAATGGCATGCATATGCTATGATCACAACTTTATGAAAACAACCACAGATGGATAAGAACAAGAAGGAAACATGCAAAAATGAAAAGAGCTTCTGCATCAGGCTTGAATTGTCACCGTATCTCTGGGACAAGAGAACAAGGGAAGCTCTTCTGAAAAACTTCCAATATGGTACTTCTTGTAGATGAAAAACAAAAGGTAGGCAGTAGCAGTCAATGCATACGGCGCACTGGTGCACTGACGACCACAGCAGCCCGCCTCCCCAGATGGTGTCACCACCTTCTAGAGGCGGAGGCAATCAACAGGTGAGTGGGGATCGCTCAGGAAGAGCAGAGACGCTTTTTGCAAACGAATCGCTATTGGAAAGCACAGTGATTCATTCTCCTTACTGGTAGCTGAGGTAGTCTCTGGGCTGCTGGGGACCCAGGGACTATCTTGGTCCAGGGTCGGGTACACGGTTGGAAGATGGGTGTGGAAGATGTTGTAGCCCCCTGAAGTGCTTCTCTCACTGGAGGATCCACTGCTCATGTCCTCCTCGGGAGTGGTGCTGGGGTTGATGTCATCGGGGTTAGTTCTGTATTCCCCTTTCTTGGTGTACCGGGTGCCATCACGGTTAACAATAGCTGGGAGACAGAGAAGGCACTTTCAGAGCTGGACAGCTGACGTTTTCCGACTGCAGGAAAGCTGTGGCTTATCTTAGAAGACTTCAAAGCTATTTTTCTTTTTTATGAAGTAAACCAACACCTAACTACCTCTCTAGTTGGGGGGATAGAGTGACCGATGCACTAAGAAAGTGAACTCTCCCTGCCCACCCACACACCCTGGAAATGCGGTGGGGGAAAAAGGGTGTGTTTGGGAATCCCCAGGTTCGAATCCCAGCTTCGTGTGGCTCTAGACAAGGTAGGTAACCCTCTGAGCTCCAGTTTCATCATTTGTAAAATAGGGATGATACTACCTTCTGCTATGAGCACTATATGATATGTTGTATGGAAAGTGCCTAGCGTAGTATTCAAGACAGAGTTGGTGCTCAATAAGTGATAATTCTCCTGCCTGGTCCCTACCCTCCCTTCTCAAGTGCATGTGATATTTGTTGCTATTAATTCCACCTATTTCGAGAAAGGATTTGAAATAGGAGACAAAGAAGTGATCGGTCTCAGCAGGGAATATACAAGCATAACTCATTTATTTGTGCTTCACTTTATAGCTTCACAGATACTGTGTTTTACACCTTGAAGGCTTGTGGAAACTCTGCGTTGTTAGATAATGGTTAGCATTTTTTAGCAATAAAATATTTTTAATTAAGGCATGTTTTTTTAAAACGTAATGCTATTACACACTTGGACTACAGTATAGTATAAATGTAATTTCTCTATGTGCTGGGAAACCAAAACAATTTATTGCAATATTCACTTTATTGCGGTGGTCTGAAACCTAACCCGCAATACCTCTGAGGTATGCCTATAAATTTAAAAATCCACAAAGAATTAAATTTTCTTTCTAAGCAGCAAATGTCAGTTTAAATGAACTTCCAGTCCTGGCTAAGAAATCAGTATGCTTAAATATCGACAGAGCCTCTGCCATCTTCTGTGAAATTCAACCTAAAATGAAGAAGCACAGATGTATACAAAGGTCAAAGTCTTTGGTTTAAACAAGCAGATGACTAGAATGACAGGAGGAGAAAGAGCAAGGAGGACTTCTTTCATCGTTCTCCTCTAAATGTGTTTGTTGCCTTCAAGCGTGGGTCACTCACTTCACAAGTGTGCATTTAGCGGAAATGATTTTCTGCTGTATGGCATTGGTAGGACTAAAGAGTCTGTCTGTCTGCCTATCTAGATTGCCCAAGTAGAACTATTAATAAAACATAAATTTGAAAACATTCCAAAGTCTCAATCACCCTAATTATCTCTGCAGATAAAGCTCTGACGAGAAAATATGACTAAACTTGAACAGGTCTAGACTTTGAGAGAGATCTGTGGGGACCAAGGAAATGGGGCATTTATTGAGCATCTACTATGGGCCAGGCGTGCATCAGACACATTATCTTTCTTAATTTTCATGACAAATTTCAAATGTTGTTTCATTACTCGGATGAGAAAACTGAGGCTCAGATCACCCGGGTGGTAAAGAACTAGGATTTCAAACCAGGCCTGATGTAGACAGCACACCTCACAGTGCAGGCCTCCCCTTCCTTTTCCAAGGTATAGGCCAGGGGCAATCTCTTTCCTAACTGTGGGGGGCTGGAACTGTGTGGTCCAGGACGATTCTGGTCCCCCTGCCACCATCACCACTGTCCCCATGCACACGGAGGGGTCTGGCTCTTAGGAGGCAGAAATCCAGCCTCCTCATCACTGTGATACTTCTCAAAAAATGAGGCTCAGAGTCGATCAGGTCAAGGTTAACAGGTTGACCTATTTGAAACTTCTGGCTGAAATATTCCATTTTCCACAGTGCCAACTGCCTACTTCTGAGGATAATCAAGATGGTTTTAGGTCGACATGTTGTAAATCATGCTGAAACGCATATCAGGAAGTTTGTATCCTTTATTATCATTTTTCAATACTCCAGTTAAATCAAACAGAAAATTTGGGGGGCCAGAATGTCCCTACCCCTGACACTTATCAATCCCTGTCTCTGAGAGAGAGAACATAGCTCAGACTCAGAGCCTTCAGCAGCTAGAATTTAAGAACATCATTTAATTTTTCTTACATTTACATTTATTTTTAAGGTTACATTTTATTTATAGCCAGAGATGTTGGCTTTCCATTTGCAGTTTTTTTAAATGTATTTTAAGTAGAAAAGAATGGGTCAATTAAATGAAAAATATCAAGTAAAAGATAGTTCTGTGTCCACAGAGATGCCAAAAAAATCTGAAAGTAGTTTTCAGACGACTGATGTTTGAGGAACAATGTATTGGGGTAAACCAGAGAGCAGTTTTAAGTCATCGAAGGAAAAGGGGAAGGGATGGTAAATCATAGCCACTGTCCCTAACCTTAGGGAAATAAGTGCTATTTTATAAAACATAGAAAATGCACCTCATCCTTTCTCCAAGAATAGGACAACTCAATCAAGGTTAAAAGAGATACGTACTTATGGTAATTGGTCCTTCAAAGGCATTGGGCAGGTCTGTGACTGATGTGCAGTCTTCTTCAGGTGGAGCTATGAAGTAGAAAAGAAAACAAAGGCATGAGAACTTGAAAAAAATAGGAGCCTAATTGATGTCCATTTCTACTAGTTAGGATGGTATTTTATTATAACTTATCCCAAATCATTCTCTTTTTCTGAAACTTAAGTTTCCTAGGAACTTCTCTGACCTTGGTGACGAATTTCCCACTTTTATTTTGCTGCACACATTTTTGGAAGCTTACTTGTTCCCCTCCCCATGCCAACAAATTCATTCATTAACAAATGTATATGTTCTATATCAAGCACTGTGGAAAGCTGGGGATACAATGGTAATACGATAGACATGGTCCTTCTCTAATGAGGTATACATTAGAAGTTATTTTTAATTTATTATTATAAAATTAATATGGGAATAACTGTAAAACTGTTAAAATAAAGAAATGTATGAACTATAATGAGGAAATCACATGTATCCCAATAATTTACAGAAATGATGGAAAAACACAGCCGACAAATGCAATCAAATGCCTGTCAACATGAACAGCATGAGAATCTGAAGATTAAAATAATCAACAAAGAATTTACTTAGTAGAAATATTTTTTTAAAAAACTAATCTTTCATCTTTTAATTAATGTATAAATTAATTGATTTAACAAATCTCCTAAATGCCTACCGTATATAGACTGCTTCTCCCCATATAGTTTCTGAGGTTGTCCGCCTTTGGTCCGGGTGCCCAGAGTAGTATTTCCTGAGGCTTCTGTTTTGGCTTATCTCATCACAGGCGCCTCTGACTTCTTTTTCTTTTGTCCTCCATTTACCTTCTACTCCCCCCCCCCCTTCTTCAGGGATAAAATTTCTGACTGTATGTTGGGCCTGCCTGATCACACACAAATGTTACAAGAGCAGCCCTTTGAGAAGCACAGTCTAAAGCTCTCTGAAAGCAGACCCTGAAAGTTCCACCCTGCCTGCCATCCCATGAGTCCTAAAGGAAGCCTGTAGAATGCTTTAACCAGTGGTTCCATTCCTGCCCAAATGCTCTATTCCATAACTGGACCTTGTGTTGAGCTCTAAAAACTCAGAGAGTTTTAAACTGGCTTTGCTGTTACAGGAAGATTGGATTAATTTGTGTATTACAGCTTTTATACTCCGTGTGTGTGTGTGTGTGTATATGTGTCTGTGTGTATGTATGTGTGTGTGTGTGCTTTAATGTAAAATGGAAACTTATTTGTTAGGTTGGTTTTTTCCAGAGTTGCTTCTTGGCAAAGAGGAAAGAACAAAGAGATGGATGGATGGATGGGTGGATGGATGGATGCATGGATGCATGGATGCATGGATGGATGGGTGGATAAATGGGTGGATGGATGGATGGATGGGTGGATGGATGGATGGTTGGATGGGTAGATGGATGGATGGACGGATGGATGGTTGGGTGGGTGTATGGATGGATGGATGGGTGGGTGGGTGTATGCATGGATGGAAGGATGGGTGGGTGGGTGGGTGGGTGGGTGGATGGATGGATGGATGGATGAATGGATGGATGGATGGATGGGTGGGTGGATGGATGGATAAATGGATGGATGGATGGATGGATGGATGAGTGGATGGATGGATGGATGGGTGGGTGGGTGGATGGATAGATAGATGGATGGATGGATGGATGGACAGGTGGGTGGATGGATGCATGCATGCATGCATGCATGGATGGATGGATAAATGGTTGGATGGATGGATGAGTGGATGGATGGATGGATAGATGGACAGGTGGGTGGATGGATGCATGCATGCATGCATGGATGGATGGATGGACAAATGGTTGGATGGATGGATCAGTGGATGGATGGATGGATGGATGGACAGGTGGGTGGATGGATGCATGCATGCATGGATGGATGGATGGACAAATGGTTGGATGGATGGATGGATGGATGGATGAGTGGATGGATGGATGGATGGATGGGCAGGTGGATGGATGGATAAATGGATGGATGGATAGAGGGAGGCAGGCAGGCAGACTGCTATCACAAGGAAGTCTGTTATCACAAGTATTTTAAGTGTCCTGCCATAAATTGCTGGGTACCCATGACACTGGACAAAAACACAAGTTAAATGAAACAGGGTTTGATTGCTTCCCAGTTTCTAGGAGCATCTTTTCCCACAGATAAAGGGGATGCCCTTTACCTGCCTATTCTTTGGCCTCATAGTGAAACTAACTGGCAGCTTTATATATTCAACTGCAGAAGACCAGGTTTTAGAAATAGCTGTTCTTGCAAGCGTTGATCAAAAGATTTCTCCGAAGAGAGACTCTTCAAAGAGAAAGTCACCTCCTTGGTAAGGCCATTCCTCACCATCCAATCTAAACCAGCCTCTCACCACTCTCCCACATCCATCACCATTGCATATTTGTTCTCATTTCTTCTTCAGGTTTCCTGGTAGCTAAAATTATCTTTACTTGATGGCTGTTCATGTCACATCTCACATCCCCTACCCTCTGCCACCCACCCACCTCCACAGAAATATGGAAACTCCACAAGATGAGTAGTAACTTCATCTTTCTTGGCTAGTTCTAGCCATTTATTTGTGATGGGGACAGAGAAGCACTCAAATATTTGTTGAATGAATGAAAAAAAAAACACACCAATATAATTTCCCAACAGTCCATTCTTCCAGTAAACATACCTAAGATATTAATCCCCAAAATGGTCTGCAAATACAAACAGGTCAAGAAACATCCAGATGAACCCTGAATGACAATGCCATAAGAAATAATTAAAGGAAGTTTCAGATCTATCAGTTCTTTTACTCATTTTAAGCATTTACTCAACACATATGACAGATCCCATTATAAACAAGGAGAAAAAAGATAAACATTTCTGTGTCTGCTTTTGAGGAATTCACAGGTCATGGGAGACAATAATAATACTTCTTTAGATTTTTACAGTTTTCAAAAAATTTTCTCAATGATTCCCTCACTTGAAATTCAGGGCAAATAGCCAACCTGGGAGATCTTGCAGAGTATCTACACAGTCTGTTCTGGGGACACCACCAGAAACTGTCCTGACCTATGAGATGTTTCTGATATTATTATATTGCTCAGACCCAGAAACAGGCCTTGGATTATGGCTTCTTAGTGGCAGGGATGGAATAACCTCCCCCAATTTCAAACACAATTGCAGGTAACAGTCGTACACTGGGGATTTCCAGGAGTAAAGTTGTAACAGAATGAAGCATGATGTCAAGAACACTAAGACAGTTTTGCAAATGGTGAGAGCATTGGTTCGAATGGAGTCCCTTCATGCTCCAATTCACCCTAACTTTTATAAAGAACATCAAGTCTGGCAAACATACTAAGATGGATGCTGACCCAAATGCGCGGTTAATACATTCACGCTCCCATGTCAGATACAGGGTGTCACTGGACAGCCTTTCACTGTGTTTAATGAGCATCGCACTGCTGGGAGAATCAAGCCTGGTGAGGTTTCCCTGAACCAAAGGATTTGTTAGAAAGACTCTGAGATGAGCTTCCTGATAGGCTGCATCTCAGAAACCTTGCACCCACCACACCAAAATGGCCAAGAGAAATGTTAATTATTCAGTCTAGCCAATCACTCAGTGACATAGAAAGACAGCTTCCTCAATGCCCAATACATACTTGTTGAATAAATGAGTGAATGAATAAAGAGATGAACGTAGAATCTTCCCCTAAAATCCTCCTTGAAAAGAGAACGAGGTATTTTACTGAAAGCAAACTTCAAAAACGAACTAATTCAGGTCAGTTCTCTGTGTTAACACAGAAGTCATCAAGCTTGTGCTGGGCCTGACCCCTGAGAAAAGAGGCAGTAAAAATTATGAAGCCTTATTTTCATTTGTAAACCGTAGGCCGTGTTTTACAAAAACACTGCTGAAATTGTAAGCTTATGGAAAGTATCTGCTAAGATGGAGCTGGCTTTGGTCCCTGTAGCCAATTTGTGTCGGGATCACATCACCAAGTCCTGACCACTTGCTTGTAGGTCTCAGGCTAAGATAGATTCAAAGATATTTCCAATGGAATCCTTGGCATAGAGCACAAGGTTATCAAGATCTGTCTCTCACTCAACACTCCCATCATCGTTCAACTCTAACCCAAGACATTTAGAATGTATTTATCCTTAGATAAACATTCTTCCCCAGCTCCTTTACTTTTCATCTCATGACTTCAACAAGATTAAATCCCAAGACAAGAAATATGCCCTCTGGTTCCTTCTAATTCCACTCTGCCCAACACACTACTGAATGCATGTCATTGATCAATAAATACTCTTTTTAAAACATATAGAAAATTGATAAAAGCGCTCTAACCATATTGAGTAAATTTAGATACGAGCAAAGGAAAACCATCGCTTTGAACTTTACTACTTTGCTACAGCTGCTTTGCCACGCACTACCCCCCAGGACATCTCAAGCTTTTTAACAGAACTAACCTCCCCAAAGAAGAGGAAAGTTCATCAGTACCGTTCACTCCCTTCTTTGAAAATGGGCCCAACCCTATGGGCAAAAAGGACAGGGAGAAAAGTCTCAGTAGTAACTGGCCTAGACAGCTTCAACTCCAGGTGATAAAACAGTGGGAGCTTCTACCTTTTTGAATGAAGGTTCTTTCCAGCAAGGGATACCAACTTGTAAAACAGGCGAGACAATGTGCATATACTACAACATAATTTATTGCATACATTCACCCGAAAAGATTCAGTGGGAGAAGCAACAGGCAGTGCCTCTCCAGAGGCTGGAGAGTATGTGGCCTTGAATTTGCCCTTCCCACGTGACCAACCCCTTCACCTAAAGCAGGAAGCCTTCCCAAAGCCTTCCTCCGACCTCTGACATTAAGCTAACCTAGTTAGACCACGTGTTGCTCTGTGTCTCTTTCCTACTGAATTGCATGTGGTTTTTCTCATCATGTTATTAGAATAGACTTTCTGGTATAGGTATGGGGACTGGATAGCGATCACGTATTGTTTAGCCTCAGTTGGACTCTCCTCCTTGGGTCAAACTCCACTTGTGCTCTTTGCGTATATAACAGGGAAGAGTAAACACTGTAGTTTTCCTCGTTTTAAGTGCCCCTCCATCGGTTCAGTGACCTGTATAAATTTGACATAATTTACTGGCCTCATGCACTCCATTTCAACTAACCAGCCCTGATATTTTCTCTTTCTCCTAAGCGCTAGAATTCCCACTCTCATCCCTGCTGCTCACACAACAGTGGATGGGTGGGGAAGCCAAAAGCTACTGAAGTAATCTCACAATTTCTTTGATGCCCCTATTTAAGCTTAAAAATCCATGTAGATTTTATATTCTACTATCATATGTAATATCTGTGTTTGATTTATAAAAACAATGTCTTAAGTCATCATGTAATAATATCTGTCTCATATAGGTAATATCTCAAGTCATCTTCCAGCTAATTTAACATCCCCTTCCTACCTTTAAGGAAACTGATATGTCAACAAGATGTACCACATTTGCCTTGTGACTCCGTCTTCCCCTTCACACACTCTTAAACCTTCAGGGGGGAACAGAAGGCCCCATTTGAGGAGTAAGACATTTGATGGTTGGCATTCAAAAATTTGACATTGCTGGGTTTGACTCTCTTCAAAAGACCCTGAAGATCCACAGTGCACAGAATTTCAAGATGTTGCTAGGGCCTGAATTAGACTTGTAAGCACGAGTCTCCAGGCTGGCGGTTGGAAGTAAGTCCCTTACACAGGGAGGGGGGCCTGGCCAGCAGCCCAGCACGCATATCCTAACTTGGCTTTCTTATTCTCTAGCTGTTGGGTTTTCAGTTGTTGGGTAAGGACTCAAGAAGGTCAAAGGCCTACCATATATCCTCCCAGCCTTCTCTCCAGCCCCAACATGTAACAAACACCTCCAAGCGAAGCCATTTGGCTTATGCCCCAATGCTACCATTAGATTCGATTCATGTCACTCCCTTATTCAAAACCCTGCCATAACTTCCCATCACGCTGAGAATAAAGTCCAAACTCTCTACCATAGCTTACAAAGCCCTATGCGACCTGGCACCTGCCTACCTCTCTGACTTCATTCCCTGGCTTTCTCCCCTCTGATCACCGGGTTTTATCCACCATGGCCTCCCTGCTACTCTCAGCACAGGCCATGATGCTCCCACAGGCCTGGCTTTGCACTGCTATCCACGGTGCCATGGCTTCCCTCCCTCGCTTCGCTCAGGGCTCTCCCTATACCCAGCTCCTCAGAGGCACTTTCCCTGACTATCTTCTCAGGAAAACAAAGCATCCCCAGCACTCTGTAGCCCGTTGCTCTGCTTTGTTTTTTGTAACGCTTGTTACGCTCTGACTTTATGTTAAGTTATTTAATATGTATTTGTTTACTGTTGGCCTTTCCAACTTAGTAGGTAAGCACCCTGGAGACAGGAATCCTTCTTCTCCTGGAGAGATACTCAGTGAACATCTGTTATGTGAATGGAGGCTACACGAATCCCCACTTAAGCCAAGATTGTCAGCCATGTTGCCGAAGGCTGGCAGGCCAAAAGCAACCCAGAACACAAAGCCAATCCACTTGGAACCAACCTGAAGCATTGAAGCAATACGTGTCATACTGGGAGGTATTGGATGTAAGGATGTACACTCCCGTGTTGTTTGCAGCACAGATGGAATTGGGGTGGATCCGGGGGATCACCACGTGCCCATCTATGAACCCGTACCTGCAAAAGAAACACCAGAGGTCATCCACCCGCAAGGCTATAAGCAGGGATTTCATAATATCCCATCGAATGACATTTCATGCAGTGCAATACTTCCTTCAGTTCACCCCAGGGATGCTACAAGGTTTCGACAACTGAGTTATGGGAAAGCCAAAAATAACAGCAGAGGGACAGTGAAAGGGACCAGCAAGGCTGATGAAGACAAAGTGATTTTTTTGGAGCTCTATAAAAAGTGTTTGAAAAAATCGATTCATGAAAGAAAAAAAAATTAGTTTCAAATAAAATCTATGGTCAGCAGTCAGGCCAGTTTGAACAAGCAGAGGCACGCCCAAGTCACAGAATGACCCCTTGACGATGTGAGACCCACTCTGGCCCGCCATTACCTTCCTATTTGCCAGAAAATACAGAAAATGACTGCCTCGCCTCAGACAGAACTAGGTGGCTCTTCGTTTCAGTCCACGAATGGCAAACCTGCCTTATTCCCCATACCCCCTCCTCTTCTTTCCTGGCCTCACCTCTTCCTGTGATGCCCTCACGCCAGACCTCATTGTTCTAAACACAAAGCCTTGTTTATATGCCAGATACAATGCATCTTGTCCCGTGAGCATCTCAGGCATAATTCCATTGCCAGTGGAAGTAAATCGACCGTCATTAAAATGGGAGTCAGAGTGATTAAGTAGATAGCAGTGCCTCATTAGCTCAGGAATTTTCCAGAAGCAGCAGAGAAGTGCTTAAGCCCCTTTGCCCCACCATGGTGTTTCTGGGAGCGGTTTGGAGCCGGTGGCTCTTTCAGATACAACATACAGCACCCAGCCTCTTCGATCAGCATCGTGGTGGCTGAATACTTACTGCACGATTTCTCTCCAATATAAAATGCCTCAGAAAATGAGATGTGGGCTGAGAAAATACCATTTACAAGGGAAGGGGCAGAGGCAAGGGAAGAGCAGAGAGGGAGAAGCTGAAGCGAACAGGTTTTTGAAAATGCAGTGCTGGCTAAAATGCACAGCCCAAATCCTTTTAATCTTTCCTGCCGGGAGTGACAGTACGTACTGCATCACCCTGCGAGACCTATGGGAATGGTTGTGAGTCTGAAATTTCTAAGCGCATCGAACTCATTACGTCTAAGTTGCAAAAGCTGACATGACTAATTCCTCATCTGAATGGCCAGACTGGTTTCTCCAAAGACTCCTGAGCTTGGTGCGGGGAGCGGCCGCAATTAAATGTTAGTAAGTTTCCATGTATCTGAGAATTGCTACTAATCAGGGTGGGGCAGACAGAAGAGAGGAGATGCTAAGGTTCTTCCATCACCCGTGAGACTCTCGCATCTGTCCTGTGGCAGGTATCTGATTCATAGCTACCTGAGTGAAATTATGGAAATAAGTTTTGCAACACTTAAAACCAGCCATGGGTAGAATGATAGCTGTCTTTGGCACAGTTTTTCTAAAATAATAACACTCCTTGGTGAGCCTCCTGCGCACCCCATTCCCATCACATTCTGCTAGCCTGTATCACACCAACATTCTAGAATTTAACTTATTCCTGAGTTTTTATCACATCGTGTCGACCGCTGGTTTTATGTGTCATCCTGTCTCTAAGTTGGAGATATTAAAATTTATATATGTGTATACTTCATGAGTAGGTTGTTGTTCCCAGGGAGGAAAGAAATACTCAGCAAATCCATCCATGCACCAGACTTTCATCTCCCTTTCGCTCTCAGTCCTTAGGGAGGGTGGGGTCATTAAATCTTGCCCTGGCCCCGGAAGCTGGTCTGGTATCCGAACTCCTCCCCATGAAAATGATGTGGCCCAGGGTGGGCTGCAACTAAGCCTCAGCTGCTTCCTCTGCAAAGTGGGGTCATATAACCGACCCCTGGTGCAGTCTGAGGATTAAGAGAGGGATATGGGCAGGTGGGCTGGGCTCACCCAGCATCTAAAGGCTGGATGATTGGCCAGTGGGTACAGTAAGAACTTCCCCTGTTTTCAAAATATGAGAACTTTTCTCATATATAGCAAGTTTGCCTTGTCTGCATTTCACAATCAAAATTCAGCTTACTAAATCCACTTTCTTAGGCCACTGACCTAGTCAGGGCCATATTTAAACAATTAGCCTTAGGAATAGAATAAGTGGACCTGCTAATTAGCTTTCCTTCATTGCAGCCTACAGCTCAGGTTCAGAAGCTACCAGAGCTATCTGCTCCTTTTATATTCTCCCAAGACCCTGCTCTGAACACACACAGATGCCTGCGCACATCTGCTCTTTGTTTTAGAGCAGTGCTGCTCATTAGGACTTTCTGCAAAACAGAAATGTTCTATAATCTACGTTGCCCGATAAAGTAGCCACTAGTCATTTGTGGCTAATCGAGCACTTGAAACGCAGCTAGTGCCAATGAAGAGCTAAAGTTTTGATTTTATTTAATTTTAATTAAGTGTAAATAGCCATCTGTGGCTGGTGGCTACCATATTAGTGCACTCGTGAAGATGCGCTTTTTCCTCAACAGCAGAAGTATCTCAGTTCCCACCCATACTATGGGTGCCTTACTCTGTAACCAAGGACAGGGGATAGACGTATTTAACTTACATTTAATGGTTTCCATAAGAGTTCTGCAGCTTGACTTTTTAAAAAGCAGCCTGTGTTTGCGTGTTGAAGAGAAAAGGGAACCACGTTACCTAACGCTATCACATTGCAAAAGTGCAGAGGGATAGCTGCGGGCTGGGGTGGAAACTTCAGAGAGCAGTTGTCCAGATTCCCCAGAGCTCTGCTAAAGAAAACAAACCAAACCGAAACACTTCACCACGGTGGTCACCACTGCTCGCTCTTAATGTGCACCACTTTCCACAGGGCCATGAGAAATTCAGAAAAATAAGGGCTATGCCTGCTGTGAATATCCTGGAGCAGATATCCTGGGCCTGAGGACAGCTCCCTGAGCACTGTGATGTCTGGTAGAAGGCCTCTCTTGGTCCCTCTCATCGCTTTCGCATCACTTGTAATAATACATCTCAATAATTTTCATGCCCTTTTCTCTCAAATCAGAGCAACAGAGAAGAGAAACAAAATCAAAAGAGAGAGAGTTGTTTGAAAAACCTGCTTTAGCCAAGTCTGCAGGGTGAAGACTCCACCAGGCACAAATTTTTTTCAAGCACTGTTATTTGGTTCCCTTTCTCTTGTGGTTCTGACAAGGATATTGCACGCTTCTTCAAAGCCTGGAGAGCATGTTGTGGAAGCACCTCAGGCAAGTGGCTTCCAACACATGACCCTTAAGGGCCTCCTCTAGGCAACCCCTCCCTCTGTGATTCACAAACGTGTCTTCAGCCGGCCCTCAATTTCAGCTGGTCATACTGGTTCCAGATGGACTTGGCCAGATTAATGGGTGGTGCCAACTCTTCGGGCAAGCAGCCGTTCAGCTGTCACGGAGGAGCCTTCCTGGGCCTAAGCCCCACCCCCTGGACCCAGGCAGCCTACTTTCCCGCAGCAGGTGGGGGCTGGTCCCTTACCTGCAGGTCTCAAACCCTGCGCGCAGGGCTGCCTCCATCTGGGCCATGGTGGGCAGTGTACAATTGAAGGCCTTGCAGAGGTCAGCAGCCTCAGTCTTCGAGATGCTGTAGCGACCATTCTTCTCCACGTGGAATACACCTTTGTATCGGCAGGTTATATTTAGATCTATGGGATGAAAAGAAAAGGTTAGATTCTTCTGCATCAATAATTTGGAAAGGATAAGAAGTCTGTTTTAGAGCAGCCTCATTAAAAAGACAAATAATCTTCCCTACTGGCCAGAGCCTCCAACATTCACTGTAGCATTTCAAAGCATCACTACTTCACTCTCAAATCTGAGGTAAGAGGCAGAGAGTAGCATCACTTTTACATTCTCTCCGCCGACTGCCCTACAACAAAGTTTTTACAAAGCATGTGATTTATTTCTGATTAGGAAAGTAGCACAAACTTGGGGAAAACTTACAAAATTCAGGGAAGTAATGAAGGAAAAGCAAGTCCACCTCTAAGAAAACTACTGCAAACATTTTAAACATTTTGCTATATCTTGTTTCAGTTTGTTTTCTGAATGTGTGTGTTATGTATATACTTGCGTAGTTTAAATGGTACTAAATATACAATTTTAGGTGTAGGAATCTTTTTTTCCACTTAATGAGTATTTTTCCACAATCACGTGGTACGGCTCCCCAGCTGATAACCTCCAGTGACTTCTAGTCACACCCAGAATAAATTTCCTTATCATGGCTGATAAGACCCACATGACCTGGCTCCTAACCTTTAAGTAGCTCACTCTCTTCCAGGCACAAAGCTTTCCTTCAGTTCCTTTGGACATTCTGAGCCGTTTCCCACCTTAAACATTTAGGTCTGACTTTACCATTTCTTTTTTGTTTTTAAGATTTTGCAAAAACTATATTGATAGGCTATATGTGTGGAAGTCAGTTCTAAGGGGGAGTTAGAACAAGATGGGATAGATGGGATACAAAACAATATTGGACCTAACTTACTGATATGAGTGCATTTTACATGTTTAGGTTTTTTAAAAATTTTTTTATACAATTTTTAAAGGTTACACTCCATTCAGTTATTACAAAATATTGGCTACATTCCCTGTGTTGCACAATACATCCCTGTAGCTTATCTTACACCCAGTGGTTTGTACCTCTTACTCCCCTACCTCTATATTGTCCCCCGGCCCCTCCCAACTGTTAACCACTAGTTTGTTCTCTACATCTGTGGGTCTGCTTTTCTGTTATATTCACTAGTTTGTTTTATCTTTTAGGTTCCACATATAAGTGATAGCATACAGTATTTGTCTTTCTCTGACTTATTTCACTTAGCATAATGTCCTCTAAGTCCATCCATGTTGCTGCAAATGGCAAAATTTAGTCCTTTTTTATGGCTGGGTAGTATTCCATTGTATATATAGACCACATCTTTTTATCCATTCCTCTGTTGATGGCCATTTCTGTCTAGAATGTACTGTCCTCTGATCATCCCATTTTGTTTTTCAACTTGAAATCACCTCAACTTAGGGTCCTTCCCTGAACATTCTTATCCAACCCTCAGCGTCTCCCTCAACTTACTATGCTTTTGTGTCTTCACAGCAACTTGTCTATTTGTGCATTTGGTTTTTTCTGTCTGCCCTTTCTTTTGATGGAAACTCCAAGAAAGCAAAGGCCTTTTGCCTGTTTACAGCTGTTTCTCTAACACTCACATCAGCGGCAGATAGAGAGCAGATGCTCCATAAATATTTGTTGAATAAATGAACAACTCATTGGAATTTCTTCAAAAACACACTTTGAACATATTGCCAGATAGATCCAAGACCTGTTCTTTACTCGCAAGAGTTAATGCATCCAAAATGAAACCTAACTGCTACCAACCAGTTTAAAAATGATTTAGTCCTAGGACTTCTGTGAGTTTGCAGACATGAATCTGAAATCTCAATAAGGAGCTGAAAAAAAAAAAAAATCACCTGGTGTTCCCTGATCCTCTGTAACAATCTCAAAAGACTTCGAAGCCCTTAACTGAAAACTCAGTATTCTTCTGTATGATGCCCAGTTTGCACTTGAGTAAACGCCAACACAGAAAGGTTCTGTCCTTGAAGCTGTCCTGGTGAAGCAGAGCACTTCCTTGAGCCTCAGCCAGACATTGACTCTGCCAGTGCCAGACACCACTCTGTCAGTCCCAATTCAGACAGAATTGGCTTTAACTCAGAATCTCTCTCTCACGTGGGTGGGTCCACAGGTCATCAGGAAGATTCTGCTTACTTATCAATGAGAAAACTGGGGCTCAGAAAAGTGAGCTGCCCAAGGAAGTGAGAATTGCTGTCCAGAGCCTGTAGTTGCCTTCCTGAATCCCAGTTGCTTTGTTTTACATTTCTGAGCTGATAGCCAGGGCGGAGAAGCCTGCAACTGCAGCGTCCCTGGTTACCCAGCAACTTTGGGGTTCCGTGTGGCATCACCTTTCAAAGACCCTGAGAGGTGACTTGTATGTATGTATGTATTATTTATAGGTGGAGAAACTGAAGCTCAGAAAAATGGAATGACTTTGCAAAGTCACCCAGCCATTAAGTGGCAGAGCTGGAATTCCACCTCAGGTCTGTTCAATGCCAAAACCCACGCTCCAATCCACTTTGCTATGTGCCCAAGAATCCTTTCATATCATTAGAGCAAGTTTTCGCTCTGGAGGGGAGAGATACACCTAAACAACTGTTACATAATGACAAAGATAGGGTCAGTGTTAATGGGATTGTACAGCCAACAACTGCTTTCTCCTCTCTGAGCAGGAAGCAGCTTCCAATCACTAGAAAACAGAGTCTGATGAATGCAAATCGAGATGATAAGAAAACTGTTAAACTTCTCTACAACCTTTCTCAACTCTGAAAATAGTAAAAGAAGACATAAAAAATAGAGCTTTTGCAAAGACATAAGCCAATATCAAGTGATTCTCTTTTCTTTGTATCATTAGCATGGAGGTGCTTTAAAAACATTAGAACTAGGTGAAATGGAGAAAACGTGTTTTGGGGAGACGAATTCCTTTTTGGAGTGGTGTCCTTGGGAAGCCACTCACACAATACTTGGATGATGAGGCCAGGGGAGCACAGAGGGGGGAATGTACAAGGCCCTTTTGAAACGCTGTTTGTTTTTACTGACATTTTCAGCTTTGGCCTCGGTCGGCCAATCTTTGCCAAAGGAGACTGTCACGCTGGGTGACCGTCCTTCCGGGGGTCCTCCGCGTGTAGCTTACAAAAGAGCAGCAAAGCCTCCCAATCAGTTTCTTGGAGGTGAGGGAGACAGAGGACACTTCAGCAGATGCCAGGAGAGGCAGACCGCCCATCAGCGTGTGGCCAGGTGGCTGCTGTCACTCCTAGGTTAAAAATAAAGTCTGAGGCATGGACGGTGGTTTGGAGCTGAATGGCAGTTTCTGTCTTATTAAAATAAATTAGAGTTTGCCACTTGGCACACAGAATATGCAAATGCGAAAGGAACCGATTCACACTGAGACGTTTGAATAAAATCCCTTGAGTTCCACGGGCGGCAGCCAACATCACTTGATAGGTGATACACACAGGAATGTGTAAGTGTGTTTCTAGGTGTGCATGTGAGCAGTGAATGTGTGATGTGTGTGCTTGAGGTCAGCCAAGACAGGAAGGGACAGATAAAATCAAGCTTCAGCCTTCCTAGAAATGCGAGGCTTACCCAGCGTGTGTAGTAGGTTTCAGAAAAGGGCTGCTGAATGAATGAAGAAATTCTATGCAATGTGAGAATTCCACGGCTTACATTTATCTTAATCTCACACATAGAAAAGGTCCAACTCCTAATCTTGATGGCATTCAGCCATCTGGGAATTCCAAAGACGGTGCCAAAACCTTCACTTCAGGTCAACAGTATTCACAGTTCCTCCCCTCTGGGTCCCTCGTGTCTTAATAAGGACCAAGCCTTCAGGGCTGTGTATCCGTTAAGCCCTGATAATTTATGAAGACTTTCCAACAGGCTTTCTTAACACTTACGCAAGCAGAAATTATCACCCCGAAGGGTATTGATAATACTAACAGCAATAATAGTAGCTAACACATATTGTGCGCTAATTATGTATATGCCAGGCAATCTTCTAAGCATTTGACAAGCATTAACTCATTTTATCCATAAAACAACCCTATGAAGTAGGTAATATTATTATCCCCACCTTTCCCGATACAGAAACTGAGGCACAGAGAGGGGAAGAAACATGCCCAGGTTCACAGAGCTCGTAATGACGGAGCCAGGATTCAAACCCAGCCAGTCTGGGCACCGAGAGTCCACAGGCTTAACCACCAGGGCACACTATACTCCTCACCCCGATTTACATAACTTGTTTTGCCCTCTCAACCTCCCCCATGTATAGCTGAGAATATCCCCAAGGTTCAAGTAAGGTTAGGGTAAGGCCGAGGCGTGAGTAGCCAAGGACCACAGACCACTGGACAGGCACCCGTGTCCATGGCAATGGCACTGGCCACACTGCAAACCCCTGTAGAGAGGCTGGACTCCGGAGATATCTGTGCATCTCTCGTGAGAAACGGAGATCCCTGTGATGCGGGAGCTGCCGTGACTCAAGAACCTAATATTAAATGGCCGATTGCATCTCTCAAACAAGCCTGTCCAACTGGACATGAATCAAGAATGTTTTCCGTTAAGCCCTCTGGTCTCCAATAAATCTCCTGTATCATGTAATGAAGGAAAGATTCCAAGTTCCTCCCTCCAAGAGACCCAATGGGCAACATTAGCGTTTGGAGGCCACTTTCAGATTCAGGGTGGAGCCTTTCTGGAGGGTGTTCGTTATGATGGGGTTGCCAGGAGGACAGAGGGGTCATCGGCCCGGCACCCAAGGATCTCATTGCCCACGTGGGAAGAGGTCTATCAGTAACCTGTCAGGAAGACCACAAAAAGGGAGCTCTGCCAGAGAACCGTTTAACCAACTCTCTGGCACCAACTCACGTGAAGGCTGGTAGTTCAACTTAGAAGAGATCCGCCCCAAACAGGGTTCAAATCCTGACACTGCCACTCACTCCAGGTTACACAGCTAGTTAGTTTCTTACCCTCTCTGACACTCAGCCTTCTCCTTGATGGGATGACAGTAACATCAGGGTTTGTGGGACCGTGAAATGAGACAAGATATGTCAAACACTTAATACGGTGTTTGGCACTTAATCAGAGCCAATGAGTATTGCATACTTATTAGGTGGCTGATCTACTTCAGCTAAATTAATTCTCACAAAGGTGCTATGGAGTGGGCACTATTGCCAAACCCGCTTTAGAGACAAGGAAACTGAGGCACAAAGAGGTTAAACAGTGTATCTAAAGTCACCCAAGTGGGAGAGTCAGGGTTCTAACATCCATGCTACGCTGCCAATTATGTGGGGTTCTGGGTAAATTCATTCTTATTTGGATAAACCAAAGCTGACCCATAACACCATTAATTTTACCTATATTTTTCACTAAGCCTCACATCAAGGAAAACAGATCTTTCTAGTAAAATCGCCCTGGGCCTGAGACAAATAGCTTCTTGGTTTGCTCCAGTCACGTCGAGAGGGATAGAAAAGCACGGCGTCCGCTGAGAGTACAGCACTGTGTAATCTTTACCCAACTCACCATTATGTGCACGTGTCCAAATTTTCCTAAGAGGGGAGTGAGGGTGGGGATATTACACAGCCGACTAGCAATGGAGCTGAGTGACAAGACGTGTTCAACCTGGAATCCACAAGTTGGTCTTCAGGGGTCTATAAACCTGGGAAATTATACGCAAGACTGTGTGTGTGTACGTATATATGTGTCTACATGCTTGTGCGCACGTGTGTGTGTGTTGGTGTTTGGCTAGAGACAGCATCCCTCAGTTTCCATTAGCTCCTCAAAGATGTCTGTGACAGAAACACGTAAAGAATTACAAGAAATTATTATCTTTAAGGTCTCTTCAGTAAGTAGAAATTCCAGGACTCTGGAATTTTGGAACTTCCTTGTGGGCTTCATGACAGCAGGGACTGCGTCTCTCCTTCAGCATGTGTCCCCAGGACCCTGTGCAGCACCACACAGAGTAGGCACATGTGGGACAAATGAATGAATGAATGAATGAATGAATGAATATTCTCCCCCACACACAGGACAAGCAGATGTGTAGGATGCAAACAGAACACGCCTCGGGTCCACTCCCCACGTCACGTCTAATAGAATCACCAGCTGGGCCTGGTTGAGAATTCCCTAGCGGACACTTCAAATGTTTAAATGTTTTTAATCCGAAGCATTTGCTTCTGAGAACCTCTGCTGTTTTCCCTGAAAGCAAATGTTTCAGAGACCAACTTTCAGCTTGGCAACTGGCGTTGTCTGCCTGGACTTTGCGCTGTCATCTCAGAGACGAGCACAGCCTTTTCACATCCTGTCATAGGGCCCCTTCTGAGGCCGGATCTCCTGAGACAGGAATGACAGACACAGTGCGTCCCATGTGAAGACCACAGGAGATGATCTACCATCACGCTGTGCCCAGAGACACTCAATTCTCTGAACCAGACTTCTCCAGACGGTCCAAAATGAATTAATGTATTTTCCAACAGGCACCACCTAGATGTGTCTGGCTCCTTTTGTCATCTCCTCAGGAAGGATGAGGCAGAATTAGATTTTTTTCTGATTTGGTCCCAGAGTAGCTATGTGTCTGGGGAAGTTGGTTTTCTTGAAGATGGGGATAAGGCCAGTTCCTGAGACCCAATGACTTGTGCAATTCCCACGGCCATGAGAACAACTGCAAACATTCACCTAATCAGGCCCATATGAGGTTTCCAACATTTTACACCTAAAAATTCATTTAATTCTCACAACAGTGGTATGTGGTAGGCACTTTTGTTATCCCCATCTGATGCAGGAGGTAACTGATTCTTTGAGAAGACATGAATGACCTGAGCTAGGGGCTAGTGGACCTGGTTTCAGACTGGGCAGTCCAGCTGATCGTACTGCAGTGTTAAGTGGCACCTCGTGGGTGGGACAGATGCTAAACTACAGGAAACCCTCTTCTCCACGTGGTTTCTAAAGTGCAGAGAGGTGAGCGTTAAAAGAGAACTCTGCAGAGAGGAATTTGAGCTTATTCAATATTATTAAATATTAATAAGCTCAAATATTATTTTAAGATCACAGGTCTCTTGATTCTGGACCAAAGGCTTAACAGGGCAGGGCCCTTTGCTCAAAGGCTTGGAAAACTTAGATGGGAAAACCTGCCCTAATGGAACTTCCACCCTCTCCCCAAGGCAAAGATTCCGAGGTCTCTGTGTTCGCTGGCTTTCCCCCAACAGAGGTCTGGCTTCCTCTCTCTCATTCTACCTGTGCTCTTCCCGAGATCCCCCTGGGGATCAGAGACCCCCCCCCAACCCCAGCTTCAGCCTCAGGCTTCTTCTGTCCTTTACAGCTTGAGGGCTCTGGCCAAGGCCAGACAGAACAGAATGAAGAGAGGTTGGCCCAGGGCTGGGATGCCAGACCACAGGCTGTCCTTGTGACATTTTGAGATGTCTGTTGCCCAGCCCCCAAACCTCAACAGACCAGGCCCTTCTAGCTGGAGCATGGCACTCCAGGCTCACTGCATCCGACTCCGTCGAGCCCCTGGAGTCAGTCACATGCAAGCCTCCTGGGCAGAGGTGGCCAGAAGCACCAGCGAGCTCTCCACATTTTTCATCTTTATAGTGTTTATCATGAAGCAGCCGGGATTCGCTTTCTGTCCTCTGATTTGCTGAGCTCATGTCTGAAAGAGATTACGCAACATCACAAATCTAACCGAAGTGATCCTCATCAGAACTAGGGAGAGATAGATAAGGCCAACTGTTGTTTAAAGCATTATTGCTAATTGGATCTTCTGTGTTTAAAGTGAGGAGGAACAATGGCCAGCCAGCATCAAAAATTCTCTTGAGACGCAAGAGAGAAAACAAAAATCCACAATGACTGAGCATGGTCCCCCAGCCAGCTGGGAGGAAAGCAGGACCTCCGGGGTCCATAACTGCTAGTTTTCTGACTACTAAACTGCTTTTATAAGAGGCCTGAGCAAGCCGTTCCAATAAAGCCACAGTCCACTGTCTTAATGGGACATGAAGAAGCCATTCTCTTCTTCATTGTGATTGTTTGATGTCTTCAAAGCCCAGAAGTTTCCATCTGGGAGTCTTCCTAGCTATTATAGCCCCTGCTGCCACCCAGGCCTGCCAGTTCAGAAGGCTGGCAGCCTTCCTGGTGCCCCACATCTCTCGCCCCCATCCCCTGATGCCCATGTGATGAGCGCCTGGTGAAAGGGTCTATTGTTCAGCATCCCATTCTGAACGAGGCCAAAATCACACTCAGTGGCCGAATCGCCTCTGGCTGCCCTGGGCAGACCATAAATCTTGAAGGACTCAGTCTCTCCCCGAATTGCCCTGGAGGCGGGTGAGGGTTTAATGAGCAGAGAAAATAGTCATACAGCATCATACCGAGAGAATTTCCTCCAGAATGTGTCCTGGGTTGTTTTCAACTGAGCGATTCATCCCTTGGCACTTAGAAGGGAAATGCACCTCAACTTCTTGGTGCTGGCTATATCCCCTGACCTCTCAGCCTTTGTGTCCAAGGAGCCTGTCATGGCAGCCAGCAAGGGCCCATCACATCCACTCTGTCAGAGAAGAGTCCAAGGGTTCTCTCAGCCACTACACTGGCCCTTCAGTCTAGGCCTCCAAAGAACCAATCCAGTGAAGCTCTTGGATTGTTTGTACAGAGCCTGAAGAAAGACCCCCACCCCTGCCTCCTGGTGGAGTAATGGGAACTGGGGGAGGGGAGAGGGTGGGAAGGTCTGGTTAGGCCCCCATTCCCGATCCTGGATCCAACAGTCTTTCTGGTAAAGGAGAGTGTGTCCCAGAACTGTTACCTCAGTACCCAACTCTGTGAGGCCATTGGTCTTTGGTGAGCGAGTCTCCGGGAAGACAGCTGAGGGAGAGAAACCACAGTGTGTGCCCCTGCGTGTTGCCATGGCGACCGGGAAATGTTTGGCTTTGGGCCTGAGACCTTGTTTTCTTCTTTTTTGGACCATATCTGTTTAGCAGACTGGCTAGCACAAACCCAGGATGTGGTAAATGAAATGAAAAAGCATCTCAGGGGCCCACATGGGGTTTTTCCTGTTGCAAGCAGAAAAGAAAAGGTCCTACTTTTTGTTTCATCGTTAGATTTTTTGCGGGGGGAGCTAATGACAGTTATAACACCTCGTTCAGGTACAGCTTTGGCCCAGGCCTGTGGCTGGATCTTGGAGGAACTGGCTGATTTTAACCTGAGGGAAGTATGTCATGAGAGCTGAGGTGGGCTGAGGCTGTCATTCACAAGTAATAGCTGCATCTCGCGGTGGTTAGTGAGTCACTGACACGCTGATGAGCCATGGGCCCCCATCTGGGAGAAGGACAAACGGTTCTAGCCTGACTCCTGTTCATTATATGCTGTGTGACGTTGAATAAGTCACTCTAGGTCTCTGGTTCACACCTAGCCTTCCTGCCTCCCAGGATGAAGCAGGAAGTTAGGAAATGCTTGAAGCTAGTGGGATAAAGCGGAGAGGAGTTATATGCACACCTGGGACAGTATGAACATCTCAGAAAGCTTCCCAAAAATCTAGTATTCTCCAACCCCAGCAGAACAGGTGGATCAAAGTACAAGCGTCAGTAATAGTGCCATGGGGGAACTTTCCATCTCCAATTATGAAGCATTTCCACATCCAAAAGCAGCCCCATGAGGCCCATCAGGTAGGTACTATGGCCCCATTTTACAGATGAAGAAACAAAGGAGCAAGAGATTCAGAGACTCCAAAGTCTTACAGAGTTTGAATAAAACCCAGACCTCAACTCAGATTTTCAAGGTCTTCTGAGTTTCCCCATTACCCGTGGTGCTGCCCTTTCCATCTTGGGTGTCAGCATGCAAAGGGGAAAAGTGACAGCACTCAGACAGAAGAGCAGTGCTTTTCATACTTTTCCTCCCCTCCCCCTCCCAATGATGTCTTAGGCAGAACCACAATATTTAGGATAGGAGAAAGCAGAGCTGCTCCTGTGGGAGTAGGAGCGAGGGTGGAGACCCCAGAGCCTCGATCCTCCAGCTGCTCATTCTTGCCTAGCCTCCACCCCACCCCACCAATGGTCCTGACACCCTCCACAATGCTTTAGGAGGCTGCGTGGAACACTCTGGAAACCACCGCAGTAGGGGCCAATCATAACAATGATAACCACCCCTTGGCAAGGCTTGCGATGTGCCAGGGGCTCCAAAGCATCCTAACACGTTTAGCTGCCCCATGTGACAGCTGTGGAAGCAGAGGGTCAGAGCGCTAAGTAATTAGCAGCTCAAAGGCTGCAGCCCAAATGAAATGCATTGTATAAAAATGCTTTACAAGTGATACAGGCTTAGCATGTTTTTTTTTTTTCCTGTCAGTCTCAAGAATAAAAATACCTTGCAATGTAAAGTTCCCCTTAAAGGTTGTCCCTGGCTCACCCTGTGGAGAGGACATAGCGAAGTCTGCTTTTCCAATCCTAACCTACAGGGATGGGGGCTGGAGAGCAGTGGACTCGAGAGGATTTATAGATCCAGAAACTGAGGTGAGGCTGTTGTCCTTCAAGGTAGAGCCATCTAGATGGAGGGGAACAAAAGGCCACCACCAACTCCCACAGAGTCCAGCATCACCACACAGTCCAGGGTATCTCCAGCTCGGATTTGATTTTCTCTTCCCTATCTCTTTTAGCATCCTTTCAAGTGATAAAGACAAGATTCTGGAATTCACGGAGTTGCTATCGTGTCAGACATTAGTCTAGATGTGGTAACAGGTGTCGTACTGCGTGATCTCCAGAGCAGCTTTGAGAGGTCAAATCATCAATCCCATTTTGCAGATGAAACAAGTGAGGTCCAGAGCACAACTGACTCAACATTTGCTGTGAAAGTGGCAGGGCCATGAGTCAAACGGTGGGGTGATATCTGGTCTCCGACGTGAGTTAGCCCAGATGTTTACCAAAGCCACCCCCCTCTGCTTGGGGCACACAGATTCTCACACTGGAGGCTAGAAATGAAAGGACCCTGTGGGGTGTGGTTGAGACAGGTCCTACTGCTGAGCCTATGGCTGGGCTCCCCAGAAATATTACCATGGATAGAGCACCTACTGTGTGCTAAGTGCTTCACACTGATTATCTCATTTAATCCCCACAATAAATGTATGAGATAAGGACTATTATTGACATCAGACCTTACTACAGATAAGAAAACTACAGTTTAGAGAGGTTAAGAAACTTGGTCTTTTCCTATTCATTTATTTATATAATTAAATGTAAGTTGCCTTTATAAGTTATTTTAACTACGTCATAAATATGTAATTGTTGGCATTTTACTTGTTTTCCTTATTTCTGAATTTTAGTACTTGGAATAAAGACTCTTATTATAATGTCAAAAAAAAGGAAAGGAACTTGTCCAAGTTTGCACCGTTAGGGGGTCAGGCAGCCTGGCCCCTCTCTCTTAAATGCCACACGAATGCCCCTCTCATCACTTAATTTCAGGAGATCCCAGGTGAATTGCAGGATAATGCCTCTTGCCAGATAGTTTGAGCATCTACCGGCTTTGTATTTGCTAGTGTCATGCCAACAGAGTTGGTGGATGGTGACTGCTGTCTCCTCCAATGGGGTAACTAACAGACCCAAGGAGATGGGGACATTTTCATAGAGAAATGAGTCCTGCACTGGGACTTAACAGCCCTGTGCCCTAGGCAGGGGTGACTGTCTCAGGATCACAGTGAGAGGAAAAGGTTGAGGAATGGCTTGGATTTCCACCTGGCTTCGATAGTAACTCGCTACCTCTTCTCTTTCCATGACAGACGGTACCTAGTTCAGACACCCCTTAGATTGATGGTTTTTATCCTCTTTCCCCCATGGCACCACTTCAAATTCACAGGACGGACCATGTCAGTCACACTCCGATGGGCACCAGGTACCTTGCCATCCCTAGTGGCCTCTTTCCCTGTCACTCAAAAAATCTTACCCAAATGCAGATGAGTGAGCATGCAAAGTCTTCTAGGAATAGCCATGAGTTTGCTGCAGTTTATAAGAGAAGAAAGTCATTCATAAGCCTTGGCACCTGGTTGCCAGTAGCCCTGTACTTACAATTTACCTACTACCAATCCTGACCTTCACGTGGATTGAGATAGAACAAGAACCATGCCTTTAGGTCACCCCTTTCCTCTTCAAATGCATCAGCAGTGAAGTGATGCAGCTGCAAAAGCATTTGTTTACAACAACAAGTATTATAAGTGACCAAGGAGAGATCTAGATTTTCACTGATTCCGAATTAGGAGGGCTCAGAAATCATCAGGTCGTATTTTAATGACTCAATCGCTCTCTTCTCTCATAGACTCTCTCTCTCTCTCTCTCTCTCTCTCTCTCTCTCTCTCTCCATCAGATGCTAAAGTGAAGAGGGGTGTGAGTGCTCATGTGAGTAACAGGCCCCTTCCCAGTCCAAGAACCCTACCCTTATTTATTCTCCAGATGCTTTTAAGAGTAATACAAATGTTTCAAAGCAGAAACCCTATCGAGGGAGAGGCTGGATTGAGGGGAGAGTTTTTAAAAATCTGGGCCAAAAGATTTCCAGGATCAGTACAGTTCCAATTGCCCTGTGAGCTAAGAGCTTGTAATTCACACCTCTTCCTGAGCTTTCAATCTCTGAAATCTCATCTGTAACCACAGATGCCAGTTGCAAACGCCAGGCTCCAGAGAACACACTTCTGACAAGCTTTTAAATCTGACTCAAGCCACAGGGTTTGGACCAAAACCTTTACCATTTCATGTGTAGCCAGAGTGGGCCAAGCATAACTTCCTGCTTTTAAGGAACATGGCTCACGCAAAAAGCCAGGAGGCTTGGAAATGGAGGAAGCTACAAATGATCCTTCTGTGAAGTTGTCAAAAGAAAATAAGATTTTGATTTTCCTTCAACTAAATAGCCATCGAACATGGCAAGAGACCACACCTGGGTGAAGGCCTAAGCTACTTTCAGCCCGGACACTTGAGAGGCATTCTAGAAGCAGCAGGATAGGCACAACAGGGCAGGGCCTCCTCCTGTGCCTCCCAAATTGGTCTTCTTAGGGCGTGGCGCAAGGCATCCGTTCAAAGCACCCTCTGGAAGATGTGAGTGTTATGTACTAGATATGAACCTGGGTGCTGAGGAGACATACGAGGTCCCTGCACTGAAAGAGCTTATGCTCTAGTGTGGGGAAACAGACGATATACAGGGAAACGATTAGCATATAAATAAGGCAATTTCGGGAGCGATAGCGCTACACAAAAATAAAAGGGGAACAGGCTGCCTTTTCGGGCAGTCTGTGTGGTCTGAGGCACACTCTTCTATGAACTTATGGGCATATTTTCCCTATTTATTATGGCGCTCTTGGTGAGATCAGATACATGGCGAAAGGAAATACCTACACACACACACACACACACACACACACACGCACACACACAGATTAAATCAGATTTGGAATTCATTGCCTTCCAGGGTCCATGACGAGATGTCCTTAGCATGTGGACTTAGTAGGGTAAACAAGGGAGACTTGGAAGGCAAAGGTATGGCAACCGAACGACCCGGCTTTGTGGATAAGAGTTCCATTTGAGTCATAGGTTGGGTACAGAGTTGATGGAAGATGGCTCTGTCTGCCCCCTCTGGGTCTTGGCCTGAACTTCAAGGAGGCAAACCAAACAGCGTGACAGAGCAGCCCATCAGAGTGCAACTGTGATGTGTCCACTCACCAGCCCTCTGAAGGCTTACAAGGATTTCCTGGCATCTTCAGCCTCCCTTAGTTTATAGTTACTAAGGTGACAGAGCAATTACCCCTATGCTATTGTAAGATGGCACAGCGGCCAAGGTCATACTCTTTCATATCAGAAAGACTTGGGTCCAAGCCCCAGCTTGGGCTCCTGTGGAATGTTGGGCACACCATGTTTTCTTAACCTTTCAGCCTCATTAGTAAAGTGAAGGCAATACCTACGTCACGGGGTGCTTTTAAGGTGTCAGTGGGGAAATGCACCTGAAACACGTAGCAAAGTACCTGACGCTTAGCCAAGTGGCTGGGACTTGATCAATAGTGGGCAATCATCTCAAAGATTAAGTGGATGTAAGGCTACTTAATCATAAAGAGCCCCCCACTCTGACAATTCTTGATTAACTGGTCAGCCATTCACTGTATCACTGGTAATAGCCACTCAAGACCTCCAGTTAGGAGTCAGAAGCCTAATTATACGATACATGAGCTCCTACTCTATATAATACATATGATAGATATATAGATAGGTAGATAGATGATAGATAGGTAGGTAGATAGGAAGGAAGGAAGGAAGAAAGAAAAAAAGAAAGAAAGAAAGAGAGGAAGGAAGAAGGAAAGAGACAGATGAATGGGTGGATGGATAGACAGATGGATAGACAGACACTATCTATAAAACTTTATTCTAGGAAGAAGTATGCCTCAAGTGATACTAACCCACATAATCAAAATGGGTTCCACTGGGATTATGCCTTGTTCGTCCTTATATCCACGATGTCTGATACATAGTATGGTGCCCAATAGATGTCTCTTTAGTTTTGTGGGAAACGCATTAGAGTCCAGTGACCTGGGCTCTAGAGTTGGACTTCTTACTGATAAGATGTCAGTACTTATCAGTACGGCTTCAGTTTCTTTATCAGAGCAGGAAGAAGTTGGCTTTGGTGGTGTCTAGGTCCCTGGCCAACCTAACGCTCTGCCTCTAGAAGTCTACGTTTCTTTTAAACTTGTTCTCTAAACACTCCAGGAACCCGAGTGGCTCCCTCTTGCCTGCAGGGTTGTGGCATATCCCTCTGGAATCAAGGCGGTGGTGGTGTGATGGATGCGTCAAGCAGGCTGGAGTGGCCAGCAAAAAGAAACATAGACAAGAGTGTTACCAGCATCCTTCTCTCCAGTTACAACAGCTAAATGCCTTCCAGCACACAGAGACTACAACCTGCCCCATCCAAGCTGGAGGGAGAGAATGGTTTCAATTAAGGGAAGCATAGCAGGATGGCTGATCTCCTTAGAGAGACTACTCCTGAATTACCACAAACAGCCCCAGCGCTCCCTGCAGTGAATTTCAGCATCACGGGCCAACGCAAACCATTCTTTACTTGTGAGACAATCCTCAAGTGAGGTGCTTCTCAGCAGCTCCCACCTGCACAACTGGAAGTGGAGACGCCCACCCCCGATTGGCTCCCTGATCTTTGGTGGTCTCGGAGGTCCCACTGCCAATGGGAAGAGCAAAGAGGGAAGTTCCCTTCACCTGTTTTCCCGAAGATAACTCTCGGTAGTACTAAATTGTTTCAAGGTCCTTCATTGTCAAGGAGCCAGAAAAATCCAGATTCTCAGGAAAAGGAGATGCCTTGAATTTTCAAGGCCTCCAGTTCTGGAGATGGAAGGACAGGATGGGTCCCATAAAGCTGAATGGAACGCTGGTGTGATGTGAGAGGGAGAGGATTGAATTCCAGCCCCACCACGTGAGAGCGGAGCCTTCTTGGACAAGTTACTTCATCTTTACGAGCCTCAGTTTCTCAGCCTGTAAAATGACTCTAAGGAAATTCAGTCATTTATTTATTCAGTGGATATTTGATATTTGCTGCGTACCGCCAAGAGAGGTTTATGGGAGTTAGATAATAAACTCAAGGGAAACACCAGCGTTGCATCTGGTTCATAATAGGTGCTTAATTTTCCTTCTCCCATGGGAAGATAAAACCCTGGACGACGAGTCACAGCTCTCCCAGATACCAGGGGGACCCCTCGGTTCTAATTTATAAAGTATTTACACCACGAACCATCATCTGTGTTTCGATAATCTTCTGTTTCAGCCCAAACAACAGTCTGCAACCACACTCCTATGAAATTAAAAGCAAAATGAGAACCTGACACGAAGGCAAACACTCCTACTAAAAGGTGCAAAAGTTTTAGCCACTTCTGAGGTGTGGCTGGGAGAGGCCAGATGTTCCTTTCTTTAGAGGTGAAAAGAACTGAGCAGTTAGAGACAATTCAAGGTATTTTGGGAGATAAGAGGATTGAACACCCCAATGATTGATGGGTGGGCACTTCATGTACTCGAAAGCTAGTCCCCTCCACACCTCCACAACCAGGAAATTCTAAGCCCGGGCTTCTGGGGAGGAAGTGGGCTTTGGGAAACTTCAAAATTTCCAGAATGAGAAGAAAGCTACTGCATTAACTTGCCCCTAAGGGTCTTTCTATACTCTGAGACCAGGGAACAGTACTGTAAAGAAATATTCTACCCAAGAGGGAGGAAAATACCATTTCCTCCTCCAGCCTCACTGCCGACTGCCAGCACCGAGGGCAGGAAGAGGCAGATCCTGCTGAGACAAGCAGCCCAGGAGACCGCCTGTCATCGTGCAAGTAAAGACAGGACCTGGAGCGTGGTTCCCCACTCGCTTCCACCAGCTTCTGCAATTGCCAAGCTTCCCGGAACATCCTATGCCACCTTACGCCTGGCAACAGTTGTGCCAGTAAGCACGGGGGTGCCAGCGCTTCGGTGTCCCTCCCCCCAAATTAAATGAGATCTTATTGGCTAATGTTTTGCCCAGAAATGGAATGAAAATCTTCCAAAGGCAGCTGGAAGCATGTCTCAAGTGCAGCAGGAGCAGAGTTTGGGCTGAGGGGAAGGGAGAGGTCCCAGGCCTGATACTTACAGTGGATCTCGATGATTACTCAGGACGCTTTTTGCTCCCTGTCAGTCATTCCGCACACGATCACAGTTGGTCCTGACACAACCCTGCACGTAGGTATTATTACTCCATTTTAAAGATGAGGAAATTGAGGCTCAGGGTGTTAAGTCAATTGCTTAAGGACACAGAACTGATGAGGGACAGGACTCGAACCCAGGTTTAACTCCAGGACCCAGACTGCTTGCTGAGAGCCGGAGATGCCAGACTTCGATCCCCCTCATGCATCCCCGACCCCTGTGCTTAGCCCAGAGGCTCAACCGTGTAGGATGACGAGTAAACACACACTCTCTGATCTGGCCTTTGGAGGAAGGTAGAAAACCTGACTTTGACAGAAACCATTCCCTGGTGGCCTATTTCTAAATGTCTTCCAGGGGGTCTGGGAAGCTCATTTGGAGAAGAAACTTGAATGCGTCTTCCAAAGGTTTTAACAACGCAAACAATGCAGAATACAGAAGTAGCTGCTGACTTTAGCCTTCCAAACAATTCAAAGAGCGGGAAGCTCAAAGAGATAATAGGGTACCTTTCCTCTACCCTGAGAAACAGTCCTTAAGGAAGGCTGGAGATTATCTGATGATACTTATTTGAAAGGAAAGAGAGCTGCCCCAAACATGTTCCAGAAGTGAGCCACAGGGAGCCCCTCCCTCTGCCCCCGGGAAGAAGAGTCTAGAATATCCAAGGCTTGCCTTCCCAAACCTTGCCCCATCTCTTCTAGCCCTCAGCAGAACATGTTTCCTCCTTGTCTTTCACATCCATGAAATATTGCACATATTCAGCCTCTGTTTGGTACCTTTGCAGGAAACCATGGAAGAGACTGTTTCTTAGGTGACGCCAGCCAAGGAAGAGGAATGGAAATTGGGGTGGTGCATGGCCATAAAGGGAGGAGAAAAGATGTGGTCTGCTTGCTGACCCTCATTTGCTTTTTAAGCACTTGCCTCTTTTTCCAATAGACAGATATAGATAGAGAGATAGATAGATAGATAGATAGATAGATAGATGATAGATGAAAGATACACGGATACATACACATATAAAGTTGTTTTTTTTAATTGAATTTGGACATCACGGCCTGAATCCACCATGGTAAGCCACAATCCCAGAAATCCAACCAAACATTAAAGTGGACACCAGCCTTCAGAAAAGAGAAGACCGATCCCAAGTGTATTCATTCAACAAGGTTTCATTCAGTGCCCCCACGGGCACTGTGCTAGGCACTGGGACCAGGGCATTGAAAAAGGTCGGCAAGGTCACTGTGCCAAAGGAGATTATGGTCCAGAGGAGAAGACAGACACTCAACAAGTCAACAACACAGCACAGTAAATGTTGTAACAGAAGTGCAAGGTGCTGAGCACTTAGTCTAAAGGGAAGCCTTTCCTCCTCAAGGCCTTTGATGTCCCCAAGAGATGCCTCCCCAAGGCAATGACATTTCAGCTGAGAACTGAAGGATGGACTGGGAACTAGCAGACCAGGCTCAGCGGGCCTCACAGTCAGGAAATTCACCCTCAAAATAAAGCATAAATCATTTCAGTTTGATAGAATCCATTTCCTCAAGCTCTTTCATCATTAGATTTTGAGAAGGAGAGGCCCCCTTCCCATGTAAGAAAAAATCACATTCTTGAGGTCCACATTAAACATCCCCTGGCTTTCTCTTCCCTGGATTCAGTCATTATAAATCCTTTAATGATATTTAAGTGATAAAAAGGAATGGAAAAAAAATTTAAATCCTGAGTTTCCCTCGGTGTTGTTAGATTCATGAGCTAACTGCATATGGAGGCAGGGGACTGGCCCAGAAAACCAACCTGTCCACCTTTGGGCTTATTAAATGTTAAGATGTTGGGCCCTTGAACTTTAGACTCAAAGAAACTATTAGGAAAGAGTTTTCCTGCTTATGAAAGAGCAATTATTAATATAAAATTCAATAGCCAATCCTAGACTCCCTGAAAGCAAGTCAGATCCATTGGGAGCCAACATAGTGTGGTGGACATGGACATCAACTCTGTGGGTGGACAGCTAGGGTTCAAATCCTGAATCTGTACTAATTAGCTCTATGACCCTGGGAAAGTCGTTAAACTTCCCTCCTCTACAGGAGTGTAATAATGCTAGCCACGAAGTTAATATGAGGGCTGGATTAGATAATGGAGCTGAAAGCACTTCACACACATTAAAACACTCCAGGAGTGTAGTTTTTGAAAAGGGAAGCAGGCTCTCTCCTTTGGGGGTCATCATCTCATAATTTACAGGAAGAGATGCTCTTCCAAGGTCACAGTGATTCTTTTTAAATGGATCACTACAGACTAGTGGTCCTCAGGCATAATGTAGCTCCAGCAGTGCTGAGATGGGCTGCAATAATGAGTTCCTAATAATAAAGTGCTCAAGTGTGCAAAGATGGACTGTTTCTTATAAATTTTAACAGATTTAAGGTTACTCCCTGATATGCTTTTTTTGGAGAGAGAAAAGGATAAAGTTATAGCTATTGTGACTGAGTATAAACCCAGATCATCTAAGCCTCAAACTGCAGTGTGTCCCCCATGTGAACTTCGTCTGTGAGGCGTGTCTTCTTAGGATAAGGTTGAGGGTGTGGCTGAGAAACACAAGAACTTAGCTTTGCCTTTTTTCTTTTGCCTACAACTCTACCAGTTGCATAGACTCCCTTTAGGGCCTTACTCATTATAACAGACATCGTTACCAATGCAATAAAATTCTTCTAATTGCAACCCGATTTTGTTCCAAATCTCAAACTTGTGCTTCAGGGGAGGCGAGGCCCCAACTCCTAGCTCAATTGGGTAGATCATGACTGGTCTAAGTCAAGCACTGTGGTCAGAGTTCTCCTTGCCAGCGATTGGTTCAGTGTGGGCATTCCAGGCAATGGGACCCCATTCTTCCAAAGGGAAGTCAATTAAGAACTTCTAGAAAAGCCATTCCTCCATTTTTCTAGAAGAGATGTTTATGAATAAGCATCCTTCTGGTGCTGGATAATGATTTTGTTTTTCCATTGGATGCCTGGAACTGTAGGAGTCAATTTGGGACCATGAAGGGGGCTAAACTAAAGAAAGACACTGCGAGGGGCAGAGTGGGAAGCTGGAAGAAAACTGGGTCTTTGATAACAACGTTGAGCTTCTGGAATCATCCTACTTCCATACTTCTTGTTATGGGAGATAATGTTTTATGAGGGTTGATTATTCTTTACTTACAGAGATACCCAGCTGACATGAACTGATGTGGGTATACCAAGAAATATGTGACAGATAACAATTACATGGGGGGCTACACATCATGGTTTGATGCCTAGATGGGGTGTGGCTTATGTTCAATCATGATAGCTATAACTCCACCCTTATCTCTCCAACCCAAGAAAGCACATCTGAATAAAAGGGAAAGGATGTTATCATCATCACTGGTTGGGGGGGGGGGGAATAAACTTGAACCTGTTCTTGTTTATAAGACACAGTTGTTTATAACTGACCACTTGGATTGCCGGTGCCTATATTCTACCAATTGATAAATAAGTGATGTTTTGTGTTTTTGTTTTTTTCTCACCACATCTATCTCACTCTCCTGATAGAGTCCACTCTGGTCACCTCCAAGTAGTTAACCACCAACAAAGGAAATAAAAGAGTGAGGCCCTTGTAGTCAAATGGTTGGACATCTGAATCCCAGGGCTCTTGCCTGATCCTCCTGCCTGGACCCAGGAGATGCACCTGTATGGCTGCTGGAAGTCATCCTATAAACCTCCCACTTCCTACACATCAATAGACCCTGGGCCCGAGCTCTAGCCACCAAAGTGCTTAAAACAAGACCAAGAAACTTCCAATAAAATGGGCCAATAAATTTGACCCTAAACCGAGGCTTAATGCTCAAGATTCCTAAGTAAATTATGAATTTTTCCCCATGGAAAAATGACACTTTTTGTTTCCCAGAGTTTGGGTTCTTTTTCTCCCCCAACATGTGCTTCTAAAAGCTTGAGTCAGCTTGGAGTTTCCCATGGTTCTCTTCCCACCACTGTCTTTTGCAGGGCAGGTAGGATAAACTGGTTGCCTTCAGAATCTTGAGGAATAAAACTTGCTTTTCTGGCTCTCTTACTCAGATGACCCACGTGAGAGGCAGCTAGACTAGGAGCTGCCTTGGCTAGAGTTGCTATGAGGAGCTTTGACCCCACCCACCAAACCGTCCCCCGGTCCTGAGAGCTGGTGGGGTTGAGAAGTCCAACAGGTAGGCCTCCCAAGGAACTGTGGGGATCCTGCAAACATAGTCACTGCTATCCACTGAGAAGTCTTGAGAAGTCTTCCTTGATGCTCTAGATCAGCTGAGGACTCCCTGTTACCAGCTCTCACGAGCTCTGGCTTCTCCTTCCTAGCTCTGATCACAAGTATAATTAAATAAGGGCATAATTAGTTGTTTACTATGTCTTCCCGGATAGCTGGTAAGTTCCATCAGAGCAGAAACTGTGCCTCTCATTTAAAGTTGTATCCCCAGCCCCTGGCAGAGTGCCTGGCACATACTGGTATTCCATAAATATGTGTTGAGTGAACACATGGATCATTTGGAAACCAATGATTGATCAGAGAGGCTGGGCAAGAGCAATGCCAGGTTATGCGGGGCCTTCCGGTTTCCAAAGGCTCATTGAGTCAAAAAGGATCAAAACGAACACCAAATATGGATGTACAAGATACTACACAGGAAACCAGATTCAGGTACAATGAAGACCCCAGCAAGTGTAAACACCTACACTGTTTCCCATTGGGTCCCAAAAACCCAGGACCATTTTATCTTCCTCTCTGTCACTCCAAGTCTTCTTGCCCTGGTCAGCCACTGTCCTCCTGTTTAGTGCCCTTTCCTCTATCATCTGAAAGTATGAAATGGAAAGAGTACTGGATTGAGGTTCAGAAACCAGAGTTTTGACTCGAACTGGTTGTATGACCTTGGGCAAGTCACGTGCAGTCTTTGAGACATCCTTCCCTTGTTTGTCCAATAAAACTAGCGAGCTATACAATTTCTAGCACTTTCTCCCATCCTGACACGCCATCATCATGGGCTTTGTGTCACCAGCTCATGAAAACGTCTCACTTAGGGCCCTTTCTCCCTTTCTCCTTTTTTCCCTCTTTGGATCCATACTTCGACTCAGCTCAGTCTTGCACCTAAGCCCTAGCAAAGCATCTGAAAGCCCTCCTGCCCCTGCCTCCAGCACTCTTATTGAGTTACCCCAGTAAGGGGATTGTGACTCAACTTGGCAGGGTACCCCAGTCCCCTGCAGGCTGGCTGCCTCCGCCTGTCTCTGGAAACGGCAGGACCAAGAACCTGAGCACATAGCAGGGCCCCCTAGATAAGCACTGCCCAGGAGGGGATGGCAGCTCGCAGGAGATGGGTGAGCATTCTGAAGAATACAGTTTCAATGACTGGGGTCAACTAGCAACAGGAGACAGAGATAAAGGTGAAAGTGACTTCAGGTAATAATAGAACCTTGTAGTTCTACATCACGTGCTTCTGCCTACCAGTACAAAACACTTTCACACCAGCAGGCAAAGGTGGAGAGGTCTAGGGGAAGCAGACAGATTATTATCCCTGGGTGGGTCACACACTGTATTGAAACATTAGACAGATAAAGCCAGTAGCCCAAGGTCACACAATTAGGCTTTGACACAGTGGGAATTAGAGCAGAGTGTCCTAATCTCACCCAGGGGCTATTTCTAGTAGACTCTTGATGGAGCCTTTTGTTTATACCTTGGTTCTACCTTATCTTACCTGCCCAGGTAGTGAGCTTGCTTTTTCCCTTGGGGATGAACAGTGGGAAACTTGAGCAGCCCAGAGTGGGTTGACCAGCCTGAGTTTAGAATCCAGCCTTCTTGACTTGGATTCTACCAGCAGGACCCAGGAAGGCCAGCCTGTGGAATGCTGCTACTGTTTGCATTTGGGAAGCACAGAAGAGCCCCAGTGGCAGCTGAGAATGCAGAGGCTCCAGGGCCCGCTAAAAGTTGTAATTAACGTGCATATACGATATTTTCATCTTCAAAGGCTTTAACTCACATGAGCTAGTTATGCCTCCTATCACCCCCATGGCTGAGGAATCATTTTTGTCGTCTCAGTTTGCCGATGGAGAAGCCGATGCATGAAGGAGCTCTTTGCCAGGAAGTCTGGCCCTGATTCAAAGAGAGGAAATTCCTTGCTCCCAGCATCTTACCTCACTTGGGGTAATGGTAAAACAGAGTGTGAATTAATCATAAGAGAAGGCTCAAGGGACCAAACTCCTCTGGGTGAGAGACTGCATTTATACTGTTCTGGAAGGAGGTGGAGTTTATGGTATGGCTAGCTGACTAGATTCAACTCCCAGAGTTACACACAACTATCAGAAATGTAGACTAGAAAAGCCTACTGCTCTACTGTGGGGATGTCCATGTGATACAGCGGGGTCAAATCCTCCATATTGTGCCCATGGCAGACATCACTAATGGATCACAGCACTCTCTGTGACTGAGCCAAGGTTTGGCTTCTCAGCACAGCCCCACAGGCAGCCTCTAGCAATCAATGGGAAATGGTACAGGAGCTGAAATCTGTTTGTTATTGCTGCCCTGCCATACAGTCTGTTTGGGATTCTCTTAAATTGCCAAAAGTTGCCAAAGTTTTATCTCAACCAATGTTGGAGCTGGCCTTTTTCTGAACTCTGTCTAGCACAGTCTAAAGAGGGTATCATGAGAACTTCTAAGTCTCTGGGGCAGCATAACTGGATTTCATAGATGTTGCCACTGTTACATGATCACCTGGAATCTGTCCAACCTCATCCTTCACTGTTCTTCAACATGGCATCTCTTATTCAGGTAGATGGAGCCCCCTCCTTACCCCAATCAAGCCGTACTTATTTCTCTGACTTTAAACTTTCAGCTGATCCTTTACACTTCTCTGGGTTGCTCTCCTCTCTCTGTCCATCTTCTTTCCCACGCTCAGTTCATCCTCAAACTTTACTCCTTCCATGAAGCCATCCTATACAACTACCGCTCAGAGAGGTCTGCTTTCTGGTATAATTAATTACTTCACTTGTTTACTTTTTCTTTCGCCAAACGGTAAACTCTCTGAGGACAGAAACTAGATCTTCTCCATCCCTCACTTCTTTCCACAAAGGATTCTTTCCAATCACGTGACAGTTTTTAGTGCATTGATTGGTGAGTGTATCCCCATTTTACAACTGGGGAAACAGAGGCAACCAATAAAGGAAGAACCTTGCCCACAGCATCCTGTGAGTAAAACAGAGAAATGTTGAGCCTCTGCTGGCCACATGTGGTTCTCACTTCTCCTAGAATGCAGTGTCTGGGGGACCGGCTGGAGACACAGATGACTGAATGGTACCCAGTAATCACCGAGGGCATTGCCTACTACAGGAGAACTAAATCCAGCCTGGTGTTGTATTTCAACTTCTGGTTAGTGGATTCCAGATGGATATGGGCATACCCAGGATGGACCGTGATCTCACAAGGATTTTCAGTGACTGATAGAAGGTCAGACCCCAACAGGGCATTTAGTCTCAGACCCACCACTCTGACAAACTCCTAAGTAACACAGTCTTTATAACTTCCTTTTTCTTTTCTTTCTTTTCTTTTTTTTTCCCCACTGAGCAGGAAGAGTTTCTCTGGTCTCGTGAAAAAGAAAGAAATATCTTAGTAGGAGTCTGGAAGTTTCTCTGTAGAAGAAGCAACTCACCATCTCAAAGGTCTGCCTTGCCCTGTGCCTTGGTATCTAGATGTTTGTTTGCTTTTGTTTGCCTTTTTTATTTTTTTCAGATTCCCATGGCTGTCCTAGTTACTTTCCCTAGGATACTAGAGCTTGCCCTCTAAGCACTGCTTTGGCTGAATATTAGGGTTCATTTTGCACCAACATGTTGCAGGGTTCCCTTGAGGGAAGCTGAGAAATCCAATGTGTTCATGGAGCTTTGAGAGTGAAGGACACAGTCTTTTCTCTTCTTCAGGGGTTTACTGCTCTGACCTCTAGAAGCAATGTTTTTTCAAAGAATATTGCATCCAGATCCTGTGGCTAATCCCAGGGCTAACTTCCTGCAGTTTTAGCTGTGTGACTGACGCCTGTTGCTAACTTCTCTGGCTTAAACTTCATCTGCTCACCCGCAGGTGGTCGGGAGGATTCGGGGGAGTCCTCTGAGCAAAGCACCTTGGCCTAGGAGTCCTTCTTGCCCATTGGAGTTTAGAGTGTAACTGGGTCCGTATGCTTGTTGTTTCTGGTGTGGATTAATAATTCACTTCTGACATTTAATACAAACCAGGCATCGCTTTTGTGTGCTGGGGGCACTGCGGGGGACTGCATTATAGTTGTGTTATTCTTTCCATTAAGTTTTATGAGGCTTAGGTGTTTGTGGGCCCACAGAACGGTGGGTTTATAGAACACGAGGCCTGGAAAGGACTGCACAGATCAACTAGAATCCTGCTGTCTCATCTCACACATGGAAAATTGGAGGCAAATAGGAAGCAAAATGATTGGTTTGGCATCACATAGTGAATCAGTAACAGAGAGGAACTAAAATATCAGAGTCATTCTATTCTTGAGGCACCTTCGGTGTACTAGACACTTAGCTCTAAACACTATGAGCTAAACATTGTTATAGACACTTAATGTGTGCAGTGCTGGAGCTCACGCTGCTCTTAAGGGGCGGCAAGGAGAATCAACCTGTTTTACAGCCCTTCTTCCTTCCACATGGCCCTCCTCCAAAGCCAACCTCCTAACTCCCATACCACCATACGAAATAGCTGGTTTGGTATGGAAGGTCTTTAAACCATTGAAAGAAAGAACTCCTCCCGCTGTTCCCTTTTAACTTAGTGACCGAAAAGCCAAATGCTTTTCTCTCAGTGTTCTTGAGAACATGATTTTGAAGCTTGGGGTTCTTTCTACATGAGGCCGGATTTGGAGGGCAGTGCTGGGGCTGAGAGGCAGACAGACTTCTAAGAAATCAAGATCCCTTGGGCTTCCCTGGTGGCGCAGTGGTTGAGAGTCCGCCTGCTGATGCAGGGGACACGGGTTCGTGCCCCGGTCCGGGAGGATCCCACATGCCGCAGAGCAGCTGGGCCCGTGAGCCATGGCCACTGAGCCTGTGCGTCCGGAGCCTGTGCTCCGCAAGGGGAGAGGCCACAACAGTGAGAGGCCCGCATACCGCAAAAAAGGAAAGAAATCAAGATCCCTGGTTTACTGGACAAAACCCAGTGAGCTCTAAACTTCCTCTGCCTTGCCTGACATGTCAAACTCGAAGAAGGATACGCTCAAATTAGAGAGCATGCAGAGAAAAGTGATTTCAAGGAGATGTGAGTACATGAGCCATTAGGAAAAAAATAATAAAAAGATTTCTATAGATCAGAAAGATAAAAAAGGATGAAAAAAAATTAGCCAGAACCTATAAAAAATCACGCAGGGAAATGATAAAGATGGCTTTGCTAGCCAAATCTAGAAATTTCACTCATTCAGTCAGCCATCCAATATTTATTGAACGTCTACTGTAATTGAGGAACTGACAGCTGCGGACTACATCAATACAAAATTGTACATAATGTACATAAATGTACATAATGCATAAGCTTTCCCCTAAGAAGCTTATAGGATCACCTGTGAAGGAGAACAGAGCATCGTAATGCAGCTCAAAGGCATCCCTTGAACTTCTTTTTAGTTGGAAATATGCTTGTGGGGTTTTTATGAATTATCAGGGAGAAACAGTTAGTAGACAACAGGAGAAGGTAAAAGTCACTTTGGGAAGTCTAGAGGGATGCACCTGACCTCTAAGGTTGACCTTGGGAAGATAACTAGTGCCATCACAGAGGATCTACTGCAAAGACGAACTTCTGGGCAGGAGATTTCTACAGCAGTATTACTTCTCTCTCCAAACTCTGATTTGCGTCTATGTGACCGACATGCTGGTGCGTACGTGAACCCTTGTCCACCCCTTGCAGGGAAGTGTGGCCCTGAAACTCACTGGTGGCTGCGGGGCTGACTCAGTGACGTCAACTGGTCTCCTGCAGACTGTAAGATGGTACTTGGCTCTGCTGGAATCTGCTTCGCGGACTGGACACATTCAACAATGGCAACATTTGTGACTGGTGTATAGTATTTACGCCATTTAATACTTTTGGAGCCAGGGGCCTGGGCAGAAATGACCTTCTAGGTCAGAGGCAGGAGACCAGGTCTGAGCTGCGTGGAATTGTTAATTTCTCCCTAGCATCTCAATTTCCATAATGATGAACACTTGTGAAGAGGTCTTACCATCCTCACTCTAATATCTTGGTGGGTTCTCTTTGAGAGAAGATGTAGAAAAAGACGCTGCCTAGATCCACTACTGGTATGTGGTTTCTTCTGGAAGGCACTACAGACCCGCTCAAGTGCAAAAAGATGTACTGAAATTGAAACGGATGGGGATCTGTGATGAGTTTCTGCCCCCAGGCCAAAGGCGCAGGTCCCTGCCTGCAGATTGAGTCAGACATTTCCAGGGGGCTTTGCCTCCTTCCTTCCCGGATGGCTTGTTTCTCAGACAGGGCACCCAGAGGCAACGCTACCCTCCCCGCCCCACCCCCCTGCAAAGGCCACCTGCTGGGCCAAACAGAAGCCAGACCACTGGTTTGCACTGGAGCTGGGAAGAAGGGTGGCAGCACACTTCTAGCTTTTGCTCGATTCCTGGTGTCCACGGTGAGCGTAGGCTGATTCCTGACAGCCTTCGCTCTCAGAGGACCCCTTTCTGTCACCAGTTCTAGCTGGTAGAGAGAAGGTCCTGGCATCACGGACCCATAAGCTGAGGGCAAACATTTTTGCTGCTGTCTGATTGGCTCCTTTCCCAACTTTATCCTGTCATGAGCCAAAGTCCTAGATGATGGAGCAACGCGTCAGCAACCTCATCGTCCATCAGGTGACAAGTACCGAAGTGATCATGAACAAACAACTCAATTCACCATCCCTTTGAATCCGAGCCTCTCCCCAACTCCCCCCGCCTCCACCCCATATAGAAGAAAACAGAACTTGTATCCAGGAATTGGAATGAATGAGCTGCTCAGAGCATGAATGCGAAGACACTTCCATTACTTCTTTCTCCTTCATGTTTGCAATTCCAGCCCCCTCCTCTGACATCACATGTATAAAGGGAGAGCAAAACCAGCTCTGTGGACATTAAGATCCTGCCCACCTCGGATTCCTAAACGGGATTTAGGAAGACAGCCAGCATACTAGCAGGTATCATCGTTCGGGTTTCTGGGGCACCCTGACATCTTGATATACGAAGGGAGGCACAGCGATGCAGTGACCAAGAACACGAACCCAGCAGCTAGACAACGTGGGTTTCAATCCTAGCTCCATCACTTACCAGCTCTGTGGCCTTGAGCAAGTTACTTAAATTCTCTATGCCTCAGTTTCCTCATTGGTACAAGAGGGATAATAATAACACTTCTTCCTAAGGTTAGTGCATGGATTAAACAAGTTAGTATAGAGGAAAAATTAGGATGGTGTCGGCATGCGGTCAGCAGTCTGTGTTTGCTATTATTAGCAGTAGCGGTGACGGTATCTCAAATACATACAACTAGCTGCAAAGAAACAACCATAAAAGGCACAAGAGCTCTAACTCAAGAAAGGTTGAGGGTTAGGAAGACGAACGTTCAGGCACAGCTCAAGGAGACTCGCCATGACACCAGGGCAAAGGCTCAAAATGACGGGTCTACGTGAATTCTCTCTTTCCCTGGAGTTTTGCAATTAATGTTTACTCTCAAAAGCTGAAGACTCGAGAAAGATTTTTTGGGCCTGAGTTTTGCAAATCACCTTCTTGGTGACTCAGCCCTTCCCCACCCACCTGGGGCCTGTCTGTGTACACTTGTTCTTAGGAGGGACACTGGCCTCAGGACACACCCAGGCAGGTGGTGCACCCCAAACTCAGGGAGATCTGGCTTTATCAGGTTCTGTGCCCCCATGACACCAACCCCCTCGTCCTGTCTTTGACTCCCTGCCCCTACGTTTCACAGGGTGGATGACCCATGGGAAGGCAGGTCCTGCCCTGGTTGTGGGCGACTTCCCATGTGGCAAGCTCCGTGGAAAGGAGGCACGGTTTGCCTCCGCAGCAGATGTCAGGCTTCCCGGGAGACCTGTAGCTGCTGCAGGAGACCCACACAGAAGGCAAGGACCTCTGGGAAGTACTTCTGCTTCTCTCCCAGCTGCCACCACCTTCCAGAAGCAGGTGTGGCGTTGGACGGGAGGGTGTGGGCCTCTCACGCAAAGAGTCCAAACTCAGATCAGCATCTCCAAAATAACTAGAGCTCCAAGTGGGCCATTGCACGGGAGTGTTTTATTTTGAGGCTTCAATTTGGGGATTGGTGTCACCATCCTGCCTGGCTCTCACTCTCTTCTTGGCCCAAGAAGTAAGTCACCCTGTCCTTAGACGGACGTCCCCAGACACAGCAAGCAGCCACCAAAGCCACAAACAGACGGGCGATCTCCCTCCTTGGGCAGACCAAACATGAGCCCTGCGGTGGGCAGCTGGCCGGCCAAACGCCCGTCTCAGCCCTGTCCTGGGGAAGGCAGCCATCACCACTGCTGTCATATACAGACAAATACATCTGTACCTCAGGTAGACCGTCAGGCATGCTTTCATATATAGCGTGGATGTAGTAATTTCTATATTCTAGACATTCATTTCAGTTCAACAGATCCCTGATGTCAGGGGGCCCGCACAGCACTGCAGAAGAGATATAAGAGAAGATCTGTCTGGTTTGGGGTTTTCCTCCAATGAGAAGCATGAAAGTCATTAGCGCCCGTTCGTCCCAAATACGCTTATTTATCTTGATTTGCCTGTGCAGCTTTTAGGCTAATTAACTGGGGACCTATGGGAACCAGATACCTCCTTGTCAGAGGTGAAGTTGGCCACCATCCAGTGACACCAGGGATTCTCAACCGGGGGGTGACTTTAACCAACCCCCCCCATTTGGCCATGTCTGGAGGCAATATTGGTTGTCACACGGGATTGGCGAGGGGGAGGTTTGCACTACCAGAATCTAGTGTGTGGAAGCCAGAGATGCACAGTCAGCCGTTATCCAGGAAACCCTACACTAGACCATGAACTACTCAGGAGTGAGGAGTGTGTCCTCTGACCATGAGCTCTCAGGACCTATCCGCTGGGTGCACCAAATAGGCAGTGAGTGTGTGAATGTTCGTTGGATATATTGTCCAGTTAATGAACTTACTCGAGAGGAGGTAAATTAATAGCAGGGTAACAGAAATATACACACCCCTATCTCACTCCCTCTTCTTCAGATATTAAAATCCTCTCTTGTCCACACTGCCCCCACCCATCACTGATTCCCCGGCCCTCCTAGCTGTGCTTCAGCTTGGCAAGGCTGTTGGCTTTACAACCTAAAATGGCCAGGCTGTCACTTGATGGCACTGTCTTACATGTGTAGAACCATAAGGTTCTTGGATAGAAGTCCCACATCTCACACACTTAATCCCCCTGTAGTACCCCACACAGCATGGGACCCACAGAGGACACATTATAAATGCTTAAGGATTGACCAGCAATACCCACATTATGTGTAGACACATGTGTTCAGATGCATATATACCTATGGGCACACCCACACCTTGTGTGTGTCCACACCTAGCAAGCAAAAACCCTATATGTAGCTTTTCTTGGTACTTCACATATTGGGGTGATCAAAAAATGGAGAGCAGAGGAATACAAATGTTCCTCTCCAAAAGTACACATTTTCTGAACCAAATATCAATTTAATCGGACGCTAGACTGATTCACGAGTTGTATAAATGTGATATTCATTTATGCAAAAATCCATGCAAGTTTCTGACTTCTAATCACACAAAGCCATGTACTTATTTGTAGAAAAATATATAAATAGTTAGTCAAAATATACACTAGGTTTCAATTGGCAGAGTATTTGCATATTTGAAATCCTGACACTCCTGGAAAATCTGGAGTGCCCAACAACCGCGTCCATGCCAAGCCAGACCCCACAGCCACAAACTTCCCAAACCCTTGCTGCCCAGCTTTGGGGGAGGGCCCTTTTGAAGAAAAATATCAACTTGCTAAGGGAGTGAAAAGTGGGGTTCCAATTTAAGGTTGGAGGCACCAGCCTCCCCTGGTGATTCTAAAGAACACTTGTGTGCTTCCCATTCAAGAGGGGACACAAAGGAACTTGAGTCAGCTTCTGGCTGTGCAAACCCCCAGAATTTCTCTCTGAGGCAGAAAAGATCCCCTTTGAGAACTGCACTTTGTGTGGTGGCGTGTGCCACCTGCTTCAGTTCATTCTTTCACAAGACCCACTTCCCTTTCAGGCTCTGGGTAGAGTCAGCTAAAAAGGAGGTGCAGGGGAAACACAATGGCAGCCGGTATCTCAGCCCCCATCCCAGCCAGGATGGATGGCTGGGGAGGCCTGCTTTGCTCCCACCACCTCCTCTCCATCAGGGAACCCCCGCCTGGAACCATCTGACACCCAAGGCCAAACTGAAATCTCACTTGAGTGACCACGTTTCACCTAGAGCCCCACAATGACTTTCCATTCAAGACCCCTGAGTTTTCTAGAGAACCGTGTCAGCCCATGACCGGGGTCCTCAAGACTCTCCCTCACTGGGCACGTATGACCTGCTAAATGCTGAGGGTTTCCATTGAGCATGGGATGAGGGGGCTTCCTGGGTCATTGTACCCAGAATGCTTGCAGGGTCAGGGCCTCTGCAGGGCCCCTTTCTTAATTTCCAGGCAAAAGGCCTTGCCCTGACTTGTCTCTTAGACAAGGAACAGCCTCTCCCTTTTTTCCAAGCCTGCAAGTGAGAGCATGTCTAGAAGGGCAGCTGGACTCTGATAAGGGAATTGACTTATTTTAGAAACAAATAACTAGGTTGGCATCTCTTGACAGCTGTGGCCAGGGCTGGGGAGAGACAGGGCAGAGCAGGGAAGCTAACAGTCCTCGGCCTGCCAGCGGGAGAGGAAAGCCACTCATACCAGGCTTCATGTTCACTGGCCTCACACAATTTCCAAAGTCCTCCAGAGGCAAGGTAATGAGTCAAAGGAACACAGGCATGGGAGTCTGCCATGGGGGATGTTAGAAAACTCCATCACTCACTAGCTGTGTGTCCTTGAGGAAGTCACGTCAACTCCCTGAGCCTCAGTTTCTTTATCTAGAAAATGGAATGAAGAGAGTGCTAAATGTACATAGAGCTGTCATGAGGCTTATATAGGATAACCTATTCAAAGCCCCTGGCTGAATGCCTAGCACAGAGTCAGTGCTCAGTAAATGGTATTTCCTGGGGACTTAGGACCCTACTTCACAGAGGATCAGAGCATCAGGCTTTTAAAGCTGGGGTGCTCCTAACTGGGAGGGATCCAGCAACACTCCAGGAGACCCCAGACAGTATAGAGACTCTTCCCCAAGCAGCAACTTTGCTTGATTATAAGAAATATATCATTATTCTTATATTAAACTGGGTATATTGTGGAGGAAAATGCAAAATTGTAATGAGTATTTAAGACAGTATTTCAGGCATGAAACAAATGTTGCTACGTCAGTAGATCACACTCTCCCCACCCCCTGCAGGGAGTAGAGGTGGAGCTGTTACAATCCTTGAGGATCAAGGTGTTTCAGAGACCTGAGGTTTGGAAAGCATCCTGCACTAACACTTGGCCTGAGAGAGGGGAAATCACCTTTCTCTCCCTTTTGGGATCTGTTTTCTCCTTGGGAAAAAGAAAGGGTTTTTCTAAATGATCTTTGGAGTCACCATCTCTGGGTCTACGACAGTGAGTCAGGAAATATTTCTTGAATGAATGGAAGGGGATCTGTCATGAACTAAGAATTTCACGCTGCCCAGCATCCTTTCCTGCGTGGGGCAATTTGGAAAAAGAATGGAAACTTTTCCTACTGGCTGCTAGCCTCAAACACACCTACTTAGCACTGTGCCTTCACAGGAAGTAAGATGTCCATTGTGTTTTGGGGGGCACAACTGAATTAATTGATGCTAACTGACCTCAGCAGAGCTGGAGGTTTGCTTCCTTTCTTCTTCACCTGGGAAAACACAGCCAAAGCTCTAACTCCCAGAAAGAGGGGTCTTTAATGCTCAGAGGGATCAGAAGGGTGCCGGCCACCCACAAGCCCCAAAGGTCTCAGATGCACCCCACTTTCTAAACACCAGGGGCACAATTCCCTAGCAGCGACCTCTCACCCACAGAGAAAAGGAGGCGGAGGGGTATGGAGGGCTCATCGCACTGCCCTCTACCCAGTCCTTCCTCTCTCTTCCTGCCCAGCCCGAGCCCGCTGTTAGGTCACATCTCCTTTCCAAGTCTCAGTTCCTTCCAAACAGCTTTACAAGCACACGAGAGCCCGGGTCCAGGCAGTTATGGCTACTGGCACTTTTCTGTGCTTCCTCCAAGTGACGCTGCCCAAAGGGACCATGGAAACGCAGGGCGGGAATGAGCCCACTGGTCTTGGGGAGAACTTCAAGGGTAGGACAGTGCCAAATATTGGGGGATGGGGCCCTTTAGAAGAATCAGGGCTAAGGATGGAAGGAGTGGGGAGTCAGAATCTTCAGAATCAAAGCAGAAGATGTCACAGGAAGTAACATACAAATAAACTTCCCTAGAGGCCATGGAGACGCCAGCATGGTCTGTCTTCCCTGAGGCCAAGCTCACGGCTCTCCCTGAAATCTTTCCCTCTTCTCTGCCTTTCAAGGACTCCTTGGAGCTCCAGTTCCCTTTGGAAGCCTCCTCTAAGGCCTCTGGTCCACCACGACCTGACCCTTCCTTCCATAAAATCCTTTCCGAGTTTGTCCATGCCATACATACAGCCTGCTGGATTCTGACTAAGCAACAGGTTAAGGGGCCTGGTTCACATGAGCACCTATCCTCTTGGCCGTGTGAACACCAGCAAGTCGCTTAACCTCTCTGAGCTTCAGTTTGTTTCCCTCCTATAAAACAGGACTAACGACACAACACGTCTCACTTAGCCATTGTGAGGGTAAAATGCGAGAACGCATGTAAAGAATTTAGCACAGTGCCTGGCACAGTCCAACTGTATAATAAATGATGGCTACTGCTGTCATTCCTCTCACTACTAATTATTATTATTAATTATTACTCTTTCTGTTTCAGGAATCTGAATCCTGGATCCCCACTTATCCTCAGTCTAAAGCACCCAGGTAGGACTGTGTCTTTTACTTTCTTGGTACCCCCAGAGCTGGGTTTAATAAATACTTGTTGAATGGAATTACCCATAGGTTGAGCTGTCTTAATGACCCAGCTGGCACGTCTTAAAAGAAAAGTTAATTTTGCCGGTGATAAGCAAATCAGCCATGTGATTATCTGTAGATATACAGACAACGGAATGCTTGGAGTTCAGCCTCACCAGAACCTCTCACACACAGCCACTCCGTCCACAGCCACCGAAAGGCACAGATCCTGCTGGGATGGGATATTGGCAGCCCGGCTCCAGGATCCCTGATGCCCCCCCTGGAGCCCAGGTGGCCCCCCCTGCTCTGAGGCTGACAGGCAGAATATAGGAGTCACATTACTGTCTGGATTTCCCCTAACTCACTGGCAGAAGCAGGAGGCTGCAAGGATGGAGCAGCTGGCCCAGTCATTGCCTCTCCTACTCACACTCCTTGCCCCAGGCTGGCACCTCGTGGTGACCCAGAACCTCACCACAGAGCTAGTTCAAGTTCCCACAAGCATTAAGATCGTTAGTGACCGGAGCCAACTGTAAGAGCTTTGGAACCCAGGCGCAGTGGGGGAGCCACAGGAAGCCAGGGCCCCTTTCTGGAAAGCTCACTGCCACCAGCTCTCACGCCTGGCAACTGTGCCCACCTCTACGGTCACCTCGCTAACAGCCCTGTCCCTGCCGCAGCCCCTGCCTCTGCCCCAGTCCCTGTCCCTGTCCCTGCCCTGCCCAGTTCTTCGCTGCCCGGCCACTGCCCAGCCAGGCTTCAAGCGCCCTTGGACACAGGAGTTAGGCCAGACACGGGCTGCGCGCACCCAGGAATACAGTTACTTTCTGCCCTGTGCTTCTCCGTCTGCAAAGACCTCACCCACGACCGCGCGCCGGCAGCCTGCCCAGACAACTTTTCTTCGCTCTTTCTCTTTCCCTTTCAACAAAACGGTGCTTCCCACCGACAGGCTCTCCAAGAGCTTAGCGCAAATCCTCGCCCCGCTCTCCACCAAATCCCAGCCGCTCGCCGCCCATTTGACTCCGGCCCCCCAGGGCCAACTCAGCCCGCGCGGCTGCCGGCTGGGTCCCGGCCACTCGGGCCACTCCCTCCCGCCGCCCCCGCGGGCACTCACCGATCTGCGCCAAACTCAGCTGCACGAGGCAGAGTCCCCAGGCTGCGCGCCACCAGAACGTGTCCATGGCGTCGGAGCGGCCGAGAAAGCAAGCGAGTGGGGCCGAAGGGGCCGGGCGCTGGGCGGGGGGCAGCGGAGCACGGGGCGAGCAGGGCGCCCAAACCTGTCGGAGGCTGGGGGCCGGCTGGCAATGAGGGCGCCTCGGAAGTTGGGTGCAGTTTTTATTCCAGGGCTGAGAGAGTGACCTAAGAGGGAGGGAGCGAGGAAGGACACACCCAAGCGAGGGGGCTGTGACTAAGCCGCCGGCAGAAGTTTAAAGACATACCAGCTCTCCTTGGCGCTGCTCCCTCCGCCCCCGCCCCGTTCTCCTCGGAGCTGGTAAAGCGGGGAGGTGCCTGGGCGGGCGCCCGGAGTGCCGCGGGGTCCCCGTGCACCCGGGGCGCACCGGCTTTCCTCTCCCTGCGTCTGGGAGCGCAGCCTCTGGACGCAGGAGGGAATGACTGAGTCCTAAAACCTCGCGCCGTTGGGTTCAGCCTCTGGCCTCTCCTCGCCGCTAGGTTTCTCTTTGACTCTGGCTGGGGAACTCTTCTTTCTGGGTTTCACAGGCAGCTGGATATTCTGGGAGAGGAGCTGGGACAGTGGGAGAGTGGTTTTTCCCCGCCCTTGGTGGGGAGCTTGCGATTCTTCCCAGGGGAGAGAGGAAGAGCTCATTCTTCTTCCCTTGAAAGAGAAGGAACTCCACATACCTCACGTGAATTTTTGATTCTTATCAGGACTGCTTGGAGAAAGCTAATGATAGCCAGCCATGGGGCTGGTATTTGGCTCCACTGACCTATGTGTCATCTTCCAGTCCCAGGCTGGCATCTGGATCCATCCACCCATTTTTCCACCCTCTCACGCACACCCTCATTCATCCTCCCAAACATCCTTCCATCCACGCACTCGTCTATCTGCCCATCTTACCTTACATCCCTCCGGGGCTCACACATCTATCCATCCTCCTGTCCATCCAGTATGCACTCACATCCATCCAGCCTCTTGTCCATCCATTTATCCAACCACACATCCTTTCATCTGTCCATCCATCCAACCACATATTCTTCCAACGCCCCTCCCATACAGCTTCTCATCCATCTTTCTTAAGCTTTTCACATCTCTTTGTAAATCCACATCCATCTATACACTATTCTCTTCTCCATCCATCCACCTACATATCTGTTCATACATGTATTCATCCATCATTCAACCATCTATCATCCACATATCCTTTCATCATTTTATCTGTCTCTTCTTTCTTGCTTCCATGTTACTCCTATCTATGCAAACGTTAATCCACTTTTCCCCCATCTATCCTACTTGGCAAATCTCAAAAAAGGGAGGAGATTGTCATATTCTTCAGCAGAGGCATTTTGAGTTTGAAAAACAATACTTTGCATCATAATTTCGTATCTATCTATAACATTGTGGTTTAATATTTGAAAAGCAAAAACGGTATTTATTGTTAATGTGGACGGCTGAAACTAAATCTGAATGGAATTCTTGCCTGGTGAGACACACAGAAAATGATAATGGTTACCAGTAACTGTGACAAGACCCTGAAGGAGCCTTGCCAGAATTTCCAAGGGAAAGTAATCCCCTTTTGACTTTGGAGAGCAGTTGGAACATTTGATCAGATGAAAAGGTTGAAGGGGGACAGCAAGGCATGAGGCTGGCGGGGGGGGGGGGGGGGGAAGCAGGGCCCAGTTTGTAAATTACACTAGGAAGTCTGATCCTTAAGAAGTAGGGAGCCAGTGTAAGTTTATTATTGTTGTTGTACTCAAATACACCTAACATAAATTTAACATTTTAGCCATTAGGTAGCATTTCATACAGTCACGAAATGGTGCAGCCATCGCCATTATTTTAGTTCGAGCTGCTGTAACAAAATACTACATACTGGGTGGCTGACATCACAGGAATTTATTTCTCACAGTTCTGGAGGCTGAGAAGTCCGAGATCAGGGTGCCAATATGGTCTGGTTCTGGTGAGAACACTCTTCTGGTTTGCAGATAGCCATCTTCTCTGTCTTCTCCTATCCTCACAAGAGGGAGAGAGGGGGATGGAGGGAGAGAGAGAGAGAGGGAGAGAGAGAGAGAGAGAGAGAGAGAGAGAGAGAGAGAGAGAGAGAGAGAGAGGGAGAGAAGGACAAGCTCTCTTGTGTGTCTCTTCTTATAAAGGCACTAATCCCATTCAGGAGAGCTCCATTCACATGATGTAATTACCTCTCAAAGGCCCCACCTCCTAATACCCTCACACTGGGGGTTAAGATTTCAACATATGAACTGGCAGGGGAGACAAACATTTAGCCAATAACAAACACTATCTAGTTCAGTGTAAGTGTTTGAGTTGGGGAGAGGCTGCTTGACTACAGGCTACTCTTCTTGCATTTTCAGGGACAGCGTTTGAGGCTAAAAAATCACTGGGCCCACTACTCCGCAAATGCTCAGGGGCTGGCATTCCACGACTCTCTCATGGGGTGGCCTGTGTGAAACAAAGACAATGCCTCTGAGCCCCAGCTGACGACCAGGCGCGTTGATAATGATACCAGTAGCAGCAGAGTTGACCCTGCTGCTCTCTGTGATGAAGAGGACACTTTCCTGCAGCAACTGGGGGCACACTGGCTTCCAAGCAGATCCTCAGGCTCTAACCACCAAAGAAACAAGCCCTAGTGGGTCCCATGGAAAGAACACTGGACAAGGAATGGCCTTGGCCAGCTCATGTCACTTCCAGGGCTTTCAGCTTTCTTTTTTTGGAGGAGGGGGGAAAATGTGGGATGGGTATTTATATTCACTAGAAATACTAGAAACAATGTTTGTCTTTCTGTTTCATGGAACTAGGCGGTTCTTTGGAGACCCTTCAGAAACACAGAGGTCAAAGCAAAGGCTTAGGCATGGGTTGTTCCTCCCCCATCCCAGCCACAGAAGTCCCACTCGCATCAATGTTATACACTAGACTACTGTGTGAGATTTCATTTTGACAAAGGATTTTACTTCAATCAAAAGTTGTGTATAAAAACCACTAGACTAGGCCATCTTGAACCCTGGTCCTTTCTGCACTTGTGCAGTAAACATTCAGCAAACGAAGAGACGGGTGTGAAAGTGTTTTGCAAACTGTAGAGGGGCATGCAAATTCTCAGTATTGTAATTAGGATTCTTCTCCCAGGGGAAATCTTTTGCCTGCCTTCTTCCCGATAGTTTAGTGAGGGACAGAGGTTGTTTGCCCCCATGCCACAAATGACTCATTTCAAACTGACCTGGTGACTTACTGAGTCAGTGTCAGCCTTTGGGAATTCCTGGATCACCTCTCAGAGCTAACCCCCGTCTCCTTTCCATTCCAGACGCCCCTCTCCCACTCTGCCCACACCACTGGTCTCAAGATCATCCTTATTATTGTTATTTTATAGTTTCATAGTATTCCACTGTATGGATAATACCATCCTTCAATTACTTCCGTTTGGACATTTAGAATGCAATTACAAACAATGTTGCAATGAACAATCCAAAAAAAAAGACTTTCCCGTGCTCTTCTCTGAGCCTCTATAAAGGTTAGATCCTCAAAATCACTAATTTTAGATGCTCAGTATCTATTGCAACAGATACTTTTTTAAGCCTAACTATGAGATGTGGGAAAGTGAAAAAGAGAGCTTGAATTGATCTGGGTTGACATGAGATTACACTGTTTGGGAAGAATCCAGGACTCAATCAGCAGCCTTGGATGAGGAAGCCCCAGTCTGAGCCTTGACTCTCCCGCTTAGCAGCCCGTGACTTTACTCAGGTCACTTAACCTCTGGGAGTTTGGGTTATCCCATCCACAGAATGAGATTAATAAGAACGTTCTCACAGTCTGTTATGAGTAGTAAGTGAAAGCAGGCATCAAGACTCTTTACTGGGCCCTCTGCCTCATGGTGGGAGACCATGACCCACCAGCCTCTAAGCTACCTAAGGACAGGGCCATGTCTGCCTTGGGCCTTAGTATATCCTCAGTTCTGGGTGCCTGGCAATGCCCCGTCTCTAGTGTTTGCACTGCTCTTAGTAAATAAACATGACATAAATGCATGAATGACTGTTATTCTTTTTCCTCCCAACACACTTTATAGGGTGACTTTGGGAATCACAGGAGCGAATATGTAGAAGCATTTAGACATCTTAACACCTTCGAGACAAACGCAAGCAGCAGTGTCATAACTGGGTGACCACTTTCAGAAGATGCAGGGGAGCCGGAGCATGGATCCTGCTGGCAGACTAGACTTTGTTTATTTTTCCTCCTAAAATATTGGGATCTGCTGTCTTCTGACTAGTAATAAATCTTGTTCTTCTTGAGCAAAGAAAAGTCAGATCTAAACCAATGTTAGCAGGCGTGTGTGGAGCAAAGCTGGGAGATGGGAGACCAAATCATGGGATCTGAGGATTATAAACACAGCAGCTCACCGGGCTCTTTTAAAGGGATAACATCCAATTCTTCTCTCCCAGAGAAGGAGCAAGCTGGCAAAGTAAAGAAAAAGTGCCATTCCGTTCATGTTTCTCCCAAAAAATAAATCCATTCTTAGATCACCCTCACAGTGTGAATTCCACACATGCACGTGAGCAGCGCTGAAAAAGCTCTTGTGAAATAATTATTAATGAAGACCAAATAAACCGGTCATTTGGGAAGCAATCTTCACGATAAATAAATGACATTGCATGACTAATTGGTCCCGAGTTAACCAAGTGTGACTACCAAGCTGAGCCTTTAGGATTACTAAGGCTTTCAAAGTAAGGCAACTGAAGTAGTTGGTGCATTCTGGAAATGCCAAAGGGACAGGGTGCCTCTGGAGTCTAGGTATGTCCATGTCAGTTGCCAAAGGGGCTTTACACAGACCTTTGGAAGTTAAAATGGTGTGCCTTTAGGACCAAATCCCACAACTGGAGAGTAACTAATTTAAAAATGTGAATTTTTGAAGTTGAGATTTGAATTAATGGTGTTTGACCGTATGTAGTAACCTAATTAGGAGGAAGACAAGTGAGAGTCTGTATCGTTTGCACAATTATTTAAAAGAAATTTAATTGTATTTCTTTTAAGCACATGTAGTAACTAAAATTCTTATTTATTCATCTTCTCTCCACGTCATACAAATTGTTGGTTAAACATCTCTTGGAAGTCTTTAAGGGATCTGCGTTAATGAACACTGAAGTATGATTTGTGTTGGTCATATCCATGATCGATATATAATGGTGGCTGATATCCTTGGGGTTGTCTGAAAATTGTTTGCCTCTTCATCAATTCACTATGTGACTATTAGATGCTGAGCAAAATTTAAATATTCTTGATTCTATCATAAGTAATCATCACCACCATCACCACCATTGTCACTACCAACCCCACCACCATCACTTCACCACCACCACCACCACCACTATTACTACCATCACCACCATCACTTCACCACCACCACCACCATTATTACTACCATCACCATCACCACCACCACCACCACCATTATTACTACCATCACCATCACCACCACCACCACCACCATTATTACTACCATCACCAGCATCACTTCACCACCACCACCATTATTACTACCATCACCACCACCACTTCACCACCACCACCACCATTATTACTACCATCACCATCACCACCACCACCACCATTATTATTACCATCACCACCATTACCACCACCACCACCACCACCATTATTACTACCATCACCATCACCACCACCACCACCACCACCATTATTACTATCATCACCATCACCACCACCACCACCACCACCACCATTATTATTACCATCACCACCATTACCACCACCACCACCACCACCACCATTATTACTACCATCACCACCACCACCACCACCACCATCATTATTACTACCATCACCACCACCACCACCACCACCACCACCCCATTATTACTACCATCACCATCACCACCACCACCACCACCATTATTACTACCACCACCACCACCACCACCACCACCATTATTACTACCATCACCACCACCACCACCACCACCACCATTATTACTACCATCACCACCACCACTTCACCACCACCATTATTACTACCATCACCACCACCACTTCACCACCACCATTATTACTACCATCACCATCACCACCACCACCACCATTATTATTACCATCACCACCATTACCACCACCACCACCACCACCATTATTACTACCATCACCACCACCACCACCACCATTATTACTACCACCACCACCACCACCCCAACCCCATTATTACTACCATCACCATCACCATCACCACCACCACCACCATTATTACTACCACCACCACCACCACCACCACCACCACCATTATTACTACCACC